>NT_165972.1:2192002-2504520 GCF_000149615.1 Aspergillus terreus NIH2624
CCGATCTGGCAGCGTTTCTGGCCGGGCCGATATCAGAGTTTATCTTGACCCTCAGCGTAGCACGCACGTGCTAGTCGACAGACACCGATTCTGCCGCTTCTACAAGACCTCTAAAGATGGATCTTTAGATACTAGATACGAGACTACGAGGACTGATGAATGAAAGGATATAACATAAACAAAAAGAATCAAAATCATTGCTATCAGTAGAAGTCAAATTAGGTCAACCGAACGTCGGATGAAATGCGAATTAAACGGATCGAATGTAAAGGTGCATGGCATAAACAGGGTCGTCAGACAAGAACCGCACCATATGCTCCACCATCCTTCTAATACACAAAGGCGAGGAGAGCCACAACACCACAGAAGAGGGAGACCAGGCCGGTGTGAGGGGTCACATGGCCAGCGGCGCCGTCGAAGACAACGCCGGCGTGGGAGGAGGGGCTGGGGGTAGCTTGGCTGGAGGCACCGGGACGGTAAGCGTCAACGGAGGTGGGGACGCTGGCGGAGCTGGAGGCTGCGACGTGCGAGCTGGAGGCAACCGCAGCGCTGGACACAGGAGAGGACGCCTCGGGCACGAACACGGGGATCATGTGGTAGGTAGAAGCCTGGACGACGGTGCTCAAGGGGATGTGGGCGCTGGTGGGAGTGGGAGTCGCCATGGGAGCCATCTGGATGGGATCCCAAGGCTTGCTGGCAACCGCGCTGCTGGTGGGCTGGGCGTAGACGGTCTCGGTCACGGTCTGGACGACCTCGCGGGTCTCAGTCTCACAGGCGCCCTCCGGGGAGTTGGCGGCGTGGCTGACAGTGTCTTCGGTCGGCTCCTCAGGGGTGGTAGGGCGGTAGGCACGCTTGAAGTGGCCGAAGTCAGCGTCGGCAGCAGCGTTGACAGACGTCTCCTGGTCGTTGGCCCAGCCGTTGTTGATCTCGTGGTTGTCGGTCTGGTCACCGCTGTAACCAAGTGAGTTTCCACCATCGTTGCCATAGTTTCCACCCGCGATGAACGCGGGTCCTTCGGGGATGATGCCGTGGAAGGGATCCGGGTGGACGTGACGCTTGGGCAGGAAGGGGACGCCGCCCTCGAAATCCGCGAGCGCATTCGCAGAGAGGTCTTGCTTGTTCTTGTGCGCGTTGTTGATCGCAGTGTTCTGGGTCTGGTCAAACGAGAAGTCGGCGTCGTTGCCGCGGTCATTGCCATGGTTGCCGCCAGCACGGAAGAATCCTGGAGCGGAACGCTTCTTGGGAAAGAAGTCCTTGATCTTAGCCTTATTCTCGGACAGCTTCTGATCGTTCTTCCATTCGTTGTTCACATTGGTGTTCACGGTCTGATCGTTGTTGAAGTCGGCGCCGTTACCAGCGTCGTTGCCATGGTTTCCACCGACGTGACCACGCTTGAAGAACGGCTTCACGTCCGCTTCGGCGAGGGCATTGGCACTGGCCTTCTGCTTGTTCGAGTAGTCGTTGTTGATGTCCGTGTTCTGGCTCTGGTCCATGGACAAGTCAAGGCCATTGCCATCGTCATTGCCATAGTTGCCGCCGACACTCATAAAGCCAGGTCCGAAGCGCTTGCGGATGGGTTTGAACAGTCCCATCTCATGCTCCTCAGGATCGTCACAGTCCTCAGGCTCATCATCCTTGTCGTGCTCATCATGCTTGTCATGCTCATCATGCTCATCATGCTTGTCATGCTTGTCATGCTCATCATGCTTGTCATGCTTGTCATGCTCGTCGTGCTTGTCATCCACCTTGTGCACGACGTTGACTTTCACGTTCTCCTCGTTCGTCCAGCTGTTCTTGATATCAGTGTTGACCGACTGGTCTCCACCAAGGCTCGCGGTGTTGCCCTGATCGTCACCCTTGTTGCCGCCGACTTGCCGCTTGCGCAGAAAGTCGTCGAAATCAGACAGCTTGTTGACGGAGTCGTCCTGGTGGTTGTCGCCGTGGTTACCAACCTTGCCGTTGGCCCCCTCCTTGTGGGAGTTGCCAATGGTATTGCCAACATCATTGCCGTAGTTTCCACCAACAGTATCGTCGTCAGGGTGGTCACGGCGGAAGTGGCCGCCGAATTTACCCTTGGCCAGGGCGTTGTAGGAGGCCTCCTGCTTGTTCGACGCGGCGTTGTTGATTCCAGTGTTGTGAGTCTGGTCAAAGCTCAGGCTGGCGCCATTGCCGTTGTCGTCGCCGTGGTTGCCGCCAACCTTGAACATCTGGGCCTGGGCGACAGCGGCCAGCACTGCGAGGGGAATACCGGTTTGGAGTCCCTTCATTTTGTGTATTTCTTTTCTTTAGAAGCACTGAACGCAAAGAACGAGGGAATGAAATGAGTGACTGCGTTGTGGCTCGGCACACTTGGATCAAGGAAATGCTAAGGAACGAAGGAAGACTGCCACAAGTGAAGGTCTAGGAGGCTTCGATGGACGACGGATGACCATCTGCCTTTTATCGTGAATTCCTCGTCACCCTCCCACGCCTGCGTTGACGAATCTTGCATCGGCCGGGAGGTAAACAAATACCGCGCGAGCTTTCGTTATGTCCCGGAGAATGCGGCCTGGAATGGATAGGACCTGCTTCGTTGTCCATGAGTCTTGATCTGCCTGCACGACGAGTCGGCGAGTGTCCCCGAGCGTCCCCAGAGAGCAATGGAGTCGCATTCCTGGACCTCCGACCCAACCCAGACTCTAGGGGCTGGTATGGGAATCACCACCTCATCGGGGCCGATGCCTCCCCCCATTTGTCAGAGGTAGCCATCCGATCGACCCTGCGCAATGTTTTGGGATCAGGATAGGGTAGGGGGCGCCGAGCAGGCCATCCCAGACCCCCTTGTTTCTCCTGGCTCCCTGTGGTCCCCTGTGGGCCAGCTGATCAGCCGCTCCTGGCTATGGGAGTCAATCGTCCCCTTCCCGTACGGAGTACTGGCTGTGATCCGGGGCTGTCGCGTCTCCTCCTCATTCTACTCCCGTGCCATGCCTGGATGTGCAGCGGCACACACACGAAGCGGTCCACACGTGGTGCACCCGGGATGAAGCTTCTTTCCCGGGACGCAGGGATGCTCGGACTACTGGGCCACATACTGACGATACGGTTAAGCAGGAAAGAGCCTGGAGTCATGAAACTGTTTTTGCATTGGTACTTTCATCATCTGTGGAGAGTTGGCAAAAGAATGTATCCCGTCATCGACATTCACCCCTCATCGCCCTCACTGAAGAGGACCCAACGAGAGACAAACTTCCTATCAAGGAAATAGATTACTCTCCAGAACCGAACGATCCGTAGATCGAAGGCAACACACCGCCGTGGAGAGAGGCTGGACGGTGGTCGTGGCAGGTTCTGTTAAAGCTTTTCGATGTGAAGAAGAAAAGAAGAAAAAGAGAGAAAGCGGGAAAACGATCGGCGATGTTTTTGTACCGTCTTGGTCGGTAGTGCGTCACGTGAGCGGCCTTACGTTTCCCCGGTTATCAGGCACCAAGGCCGTCTGCCCTAATCGTGCCTCTTGACTCTCGTGATGCTTCAAATCAGGACACATTTCGTATATCGCAGGTGTGAATGTCAGTGAGAACGCAGTTGATACACAATGACATCGCACCTCTGTACAGCTGGTGCAATGCGCTTCTATTTGATCATGTACACGGACTCCTTTCCCCCACTCCCCTTCCCCCCTGACGCCCCCTTTATCCCCCAACTCGCGTAGCCACCGCAACATTCCATCTCATCCAATATCACTCTGCTGATGATCCGATCGCCACACACCACCCCCGACGGCCGCCGTAATCCCCAGCGCAATCGCCACCATACTCCCCAGCGTCACCACAGCGATAGCGGCCTTGATCATGATGCGCTGGCCAGTGGGCATCGACCGCATACAGTCGCAATGCCGTTTCTTCTCCGCCCACAGCTTCGATCCGCGCCGGTTGTCGCTTTCGTCGGACGACTGTCGCTCCAGCTCGGTGAGGGTGTACACGCCCGCACCGGCGACTTCTTTAGCATTGATTGTCACCCGTTCGCCGTCCATCGTGGACGTGGCATGGCGGTAGAACGGCGAGTAGGGTTTGGCGCCCACGGTTGGGTCGTAGTTTTCGCGCGGCGAGGTGGGTGACGAGGCGACTGACCGGTGGTTTTCGGTGATGGAGACAAAGGTGGTCGAGGGGGTTCTTGGCCGTTTTGTGTCTGCGGGCGACGGTCGCACGTCTGTCGTTGGGGAGGATGTGTGCATTGCGCAATGTTTTGCGACGGTCGTCGACGCCCAGTAGATTCTGTGTGCAGTCGCGTAATGTCTAGGGATGCTCTCGTATGGTCGATGTGATCAAAATAAATCAAGGAGACGTCGGTCAGGAGAAGGAGGGAGGGAGAGGTCGTGCGTCGGCTCAGGGTCAATGGTGGCTTCCTTGGAAACACGCTAGGGAGTACCAGCGATCAAATATACACGCTAGAACCCGCTCTTTGAGTCTTCTCAAGCGATTTGGTACTGATGAATGCTGTCTAAAAATTCGCAGAGGTGAAGTTTGATATGATTGCGGAGTGGGATGGTCGGCGCATCCAATCAGTGGTGCTGTCGACAGGGGCTGGTGCATTCCAGCTTCGTTTTCGTCTCGATGTGATAGATCTCCTCGTCTGCTTTCGACCAATCGTCCTGGCAGGTGGAATTAGTCTGGTAATGATCGCCCTGTCTCAGCTGTTATGTTGTTTGACAGCTGTGGCGTTGGAGGTTCGTAGCGATGGCTTCATCCGTGTTTCAACTTGATGCAGGTATGTAGAAGTACAGGATTGAGATCGTTCTCGGTGTTTACTATGACTAGGGATAGTCTGATAGCCCGATGGCCTGATAGTCTGATAGTATTGATAATATGATAGCCTAGTAACTCGTTTAGGAGTTGTAATGGTGTAGTCTGTCTCTTGAGTTGTGGTGGGATATGTGTGTTGTTGAGATATATATTCAACATCGACTACTCACTATCCCAACCATACAAATATATCTATCGCCATATCTCCCGATACCACCTACAAAATCAGAGAAAGATCCATACACGTTCGACTGATCGACTGGTGCGATATTGAATGCCCTGAAGAAAGTAGATAATCACCCAATGCAACACCGCCCGTACAGATCGATGAAAACGGCACTCAACAAGCCTTCCTCGTATCTCCACTCCGCCACTCCACTATCTATCTAGGCTGCCAGAAGGAACACGCAATTAACGTCTGTTTCACTCAGATCCACCAATACAAAACGCTTTACCCATGGTAGACTCCGCTGAGACCATGCTCTGCCCAACGGACAAGCTCAAATCAAGAGACTAAAGAGACTACTGATAATCTCCACCACAGACGGCACGGGAGTAAGACTACGAGTACAGCGTACTAATCCCTGGTTACTCTAGAATACCAATATCGAGGAGTGATTATGCTACTTAGGTGAGGCATCTGCTAAGCAATCAAGCAGCAGACGCAACCCAACACCACAGCTTTCACACACGTACACAATCCAGCGCAGTGACCACCATATCCAAGCCCGACAACACACCACAGAACCCCTCTCCCACTTACCTTACTCCGTACCTGGTAGATATGCCACCTCCATACCACAAACAGAACAGGTCATGCGACCACCATAGGGATGAGGCAGTGCCGCACATCAACCGTCGCAACCTACACCCTCACACCCAGCAAAGAATGAAAACATCACCGCCGCGCAAGAATGAAGGGACAAGGCCAAGCGCAGCGCAGATCCATGCGCTCGGCCGAGTAGCGAGTGTAGCCAACACCCTGGATCGCTGCACTCCCTTCTCACCATCCCTTGCGCCCCAGCCGCCTCGAACGCCCTGTCGTCGATCCCCGGAGAAGAATGTCCCGGGCTCTGTGGTATGTGCGAGGCGGTGCCTGTGCCTGACGCTCCGCATTCACCCTTCATTCTTAGAGGGTTGGCATTCTGTCGGAGGAGGTATGTTCCTCGGGTTACGCTGTTGATGTCATTTGGCTAGGGCTAGGGGTGCGTAGAAATCTGGACCATAGCTGCCGTCTTGTTGGTATCTTGGGCGGGTTGAGCTCAATGCCGGGTTGTTGTCTGGGGAACGGTTGTGGGATGGAGGACGTGTCGTGCTGGATGGGGTGTTCGGGGTTCCTGGGGGCCCCGGGTTTTGTGCTCAGAATCAGTCTTTCTTGTTGGAGGGATGAGGTAAGCTGGGCATTGGATTGTAAGACAGAGGTAGAATTGTAGAGATGGAGGATAGGCTATGGTGGTGCGATTATGATGGTCATGTAGTATACTAGTAGGATATATGACTTTAGACATGTGGATATAGTCATGTCATGGACTCTCTATATCTAGTCGCTCGTGATAATCATGCATCTATGTAACTGTCCAGTGTCTGCCAATATATACATCGAAATATATATCTGACCATATACCTCTCATACATAGACCTATGTACGCAGTCACCGACCCCCCCCGTAACTCCTCGGCGTCTGCAGATTCACATCCATCTCTATATCCATCCTCATACTATCCTCTACCCCATTAACATCATCGTCATCGCCCCAAAAATCCCTAAGATCCTCAACCCGCCACGCCGTCGCCCATCCCGTCTCGCGCTCGATGCGCGTCAACGTCTCGACGATGGCCGCATGCTCCGAATGATGCGACATGGTCTTTCCCGCCAGCCAGAGCGGCTGCAGCGCGTTCGTCCAGCAGCCACTGATGGAGTTAGCAGTGTCCAGGCTGTCACAGCGATGGCATCTTACTGGTGGGTATTCGAGGCCGAAATGGCGCAGATCTGGCGGGCGTGCCAGAGAACCGATTTCTACCGCTGTTAGCATCATCGCCACCTAAGAGCTGTTTTGAACGTACCGGCCGTCGCGGCAGAGAGAGCGTCTTCGGTTTCCGCTGCAGCAGAAGCAATGCACACGTGTGATATAGCTGGTTTCCGGAGACTACACTCGTCAGGACACACCCAGATGTGCCCATGGGAAGAGAGAAGACATACTCGCTGCGCCGTTCCCATACAGCACAGTAGGAAACGGCCTCGCACTTCCCCACTCGATGCTCGCCCCCACCGTAAATATCGGCTTCATCTGGTTCGGCCGGTTGTCGTACCACTGCTCCACGCTAGCGAACAGTCTCTTCCAACGGTGGACGTACGAGTCGGCGTCGTCCGGGCTCCCCAGGTAGGGCTGCGGCGTGGTGGAGGCGCCGAAGAGGACGCCGACGGTCTGCGCGCAGAGGTACACGGTATAGTTTGCGTAGGTGTCGAAGGCGGAGACGTTCGATGTGAGGAAGAGCTGGGATGCCTCGGCGGGAGTCATGTCTTTAGGGATCCAGTGCCGGATGGGGATGATGGTCTCTTCTTCGGATATGAGGCCGCCGCAGACATCTGCTGACGTTGGCATTTATTTAGATTACAGGCTGGTAGAGAGGGATACGTACCCATGCGAGCGAAGCACCAGAACAGGGCTTGTTCCTCCTTCCCTGAGAACCCGTTGATCTCGGCGGCTTGGATCAGATACGCGCAGCCGTCGAGATGGCGACGCCATTCCTTGGGGTTACCTGTTGAGTCAGAATGATAAAGAGGAGCGTAGTAAACGACTGGACATACAGCTCAGCATTTCCAGCACGCAGAGAATTACGCAGGAGGCGATAACGGGGGTGGTCTTGCTCTCTAGCTCTGGTAGGAGGAGATGGATTGCCTCTTGGTACAGCGAGAGACTTTCCGACTGGGACTTTTCATTCTGCTTCCGCTCGATCTGTCTCGCAGACAGCGCCAGGATGGAGTATCGCAGGTGCGGCGCGGACTTTGCCATCTGCGGAAACGTCGAGGCGAAGTGCCGATGGCTGTCGAACATGTCGAGCTATGCATGGTTAGGACCAGACTAAACCACCGGGTACAAGTCCAAGAGAATAAAGCACCCACCCATAGACAAATCTCATTCAGATAGTTCTGCCAGAGCACATTCTCCCGATCCGGCGAGAGCTCAAAGCCCCGACTCGGCTGTTGCCGATGATGATGTCGACCAGCATCGGGCCGTATCCCATCTATCGGAACTCCATACCCAGGGACAGATACAGGCGATTCTGTCCGGCTGGGGATATCGGGTCGCGCAGTCCAGAGCTGCCGATTCCGCAGCGCCGTATGCAGGGCTTCGTAGGCCGAGCCCGGAACGAAGATATTATCGGTAAAGTTGGCCGGGTCCGAGAAGACGCTGTGGTCAAAGAGCGGCGACGCGATAGTGGGATAGGGCTCTGAGCTGGGTGGCGCAAAGGGCGCCGTGTTTCCAGAGAGATCGCGCAGCGCGGTCAGTTCGTTCACGACGAACTCCTCGGGACTCGAGTGCATGTATGGCTGGCCCGGGGGGTCATCGCACGGATAATGGTCCGGCGTCCGGTGATTGGCGGTGCCATTTAGCCCTACACTAGTGGGAGACGGATGATGGGCAGCGGGGGCAAAGGATGCCTCTGTGCATATCGAGGGGGAGTGACTATGGGGGGAGTGGTCTGGATGATAGGGGGTGGGATTGAGGACATTGTCAACATTGTCTGGCACGGCAGAAGCGGAGTGTCCATCCAGATGGATCTCGGACGCTGCTGGCGCTGCCCCTGACGGAGTCTCTGTTAGATGGTGTTCGCCTTCATCCTGTTGCTGTTGACGCTGGTCCTTGCTGCCAGTGCCATCTGCCTCGGACCTGCGGGGCGATGGCGGCTGCACGTTCAAGATCTAGGGGCGTTAGCGCGACGAACCATCGACTAGCAATGCACTGTAAGACTCACTTTGAATCTACTCTGGCGCTGATTGCGATTGCCGACGGTCTGGTTCATCGAGGGATGCTCCGGCTCAAGCACCTTGATATTGGCATCTCGGAACGAGCCTAGCACGCGCCACTGACACTTATCACCGCGCCGCTTGCATCCCGTGCAGGACGGCTTTGCCTCGTCGCCTGGACTGGGATGAGTATATAGACCACGACATTACCGGGACCCCAGGGATAGGGACGTACACTTCCGCCTGCGCCGACTGCAGTTGACACACCCCGTCCGGGTGCGTCTGCGGGGAGCAGTGCGCACTGGGGAGTCGGCATTTTGCGGTTGTCGCATGATGTCTGCCATCTATACGCAGCTTCTAAGTCATATTCTACCGTGTGTTGAACATTGCAAGTGCTGTGATGGGCAAGGGGGGGAACGACTACTCTAATAGGAAGACTGCCGACTCTGGGGCCGATGGCAAAAATTGCCGTTTTTGGTACCGATAAGCGCCGACGATGCGGGGGAATTCCGGGGAATTGAAATTTCTGCCCGTCGAACATGGACTATATGTTTTGCCGGTGGATAAATAGTCAGAGGACATTTGAGGCAAAGCAGATCTATCTAGGTAGTACACAATGTGGTCTCGCAGACACTGAACCAAACTACACCAACCAGCATCCGGATGAGTTACTCCACATGCTGAACGTCGCTCTCGGACTCTTTCTTGCTCGCCACCACGCGCGCGGTCGGGTCGCCGGCGGTACCCATGGAGGGATGCCAGTGCAGTTTCACCTTCTCGCCGGTGAAGAGCAGGTCGACTTGTTCCAGGGTCAGGTTGCGCGGCTCCGGGTAGAAGAAGTAGATCAGTGGGAGGAAGCAGAAGTTGAAGACGGCAAAGTAGATGTAGGTGCGGTAGCCGATGTTGTCGATGCTCACCGGGGTGATTTCCACGACGAGGAAGGTGAAGATCCCTGTCAGTCATTAGAGGAATGCCATCTCTTAGCTGGGTGGAAAGCATACAGTTTGTCGCGGTAGCAAGGGCTGCAGAGTGAGTTCGGATGGCCAGGGGTGAGTACTCAGCGGGCACTGTGTCTGTCAGTCGATATTTCCACAGATCGTCCATGCATGACATACAGAGCCAGGGAATTGCGAGGAGGCCCACGCCAAAGAAAAAATTGAACAGGAAGAGCATGACCGTGGCCACAATTCCAGAGGCATGGCTACCGTCCCATACAGTGCCGGCCAAGATCGCCATGCAACAGCATTGGCCAGCAGCGGCAAAGAGCATCAATTTGCGTCGCCCCAGTCTGAGCGCGTTAGAGATTATTATCAGAAGAAACAAGAGGGCCCTACCGATCAATGGTCCAGATGGGGACAAACGTCGAGACGAAATAAGCGACCCCGTTAAACCCGGCCATCAGCAAAGCCAAGTTATGGGTCATGCCGACGGATTTCTCGAAGATCACGGTGTTGTACTGATCATATCAGATGAAGCTCTGTGGTATCTATGGAATATATAGATGGACTCACATAGGTGATGAGGTTCACCCCAGACATCTGCTGCATCATTTGGCCACCCATTCCGAGTAGTGTTCGATGAAGGAACCGCTGAGGACCGTTCTTGAACACAGCCCTGAAAGATCCCTCCTTGGAAGCTGCCTGTTCTTCCACAATGGCCTTGGTGATGTCCGCAACGTCAAGGTTCACCACCGGGTCATCTTCGGATATATGATGGGCGTTAGGCTGGATGGCCCACAGGATGTGGCGGGCTTCGTTGTGCCGGTCGTGCGCGATGAGCTAGAAGAGTTAGCTCGAGCCTTCGAAAGGAGGACGAAGCAGAGAGCGTACCCATCTGGGAGATTCAGGCAGGAGTATGACACCAATAAAGGTGATTATGGCGAAGAGAATCTGCAGAGCCAGGGGAAAGCGAAACTGGGCCTCGCTTTTCACGTAGCTCATACCGTAGTCTGCCTGGTCAATATGTTCCTATGTCGGGACTATGACATAAACTTACCAACCCAGTATGCTGTCATGACTCCGAAAATATTGATACACAATTCAATGGCAAGCTGTACTAGTTAGTATGAAGAAAAGACAAGGGCGTCGACATCACTGACTCCTTTACCACGACTAGCAGCCTTGCTCAACTCCGAATGCCACACAGCTGCACAGTTTAGAAGAGCACTCTTCCATGAACGCAGACGGAAGCTTACGGATGGTACTTGTGTTGAGGCCGTTTCCAACGCCAGCCACAATGCGGCCCACGATCATATGTGGAATGGTATATGCCGTCGCCTGGAGGGCAGCACCGATGCTGAGGATAACGCAGCCGGCCATGATACACATGCGACGGCCTAGTCGTTCGCCTGCAAATAGCGCCACCAGGGCACCCAGGAAGCAGCCCTAGAGGATTAGGCTTGGTCTGTGGGTGTCGGAGGATGAACGTACGATTTCATAGATAGCAACACTGACATGTATTAGTAGAAGTCAGAATGAAATTGCGATGGACTCACACAGTGCCTTGCAACGAAGAACTTCCGTGTCCACTAGCAGTGGTATCAATCTCGGGAAAGGTTCGAGTGAAGGCATCCCCTGACAGGATGCCAGACATAACACCCTGATCATAGCCAAAACTAGATACACCCCATTAACACAGAGTCCCAACTGGAAAATAGACAGTAACCCACAGCAGAAAGCCACTACCAGCAGTGGCCGTGATTGCCCATGTTAGAGGTTTTCCCACGAGAAAAGTCATGATGGGGTATCGTGCCCTGACCGTATACAGCCTCTATACCTAGGGTTTATAGTCATCTGAAGTACATCCCGGGGCCCCATACCCTTATATTCCCCGACACACTGCCGGAGTAAACTCGGGACGTCATTGCTGAATATCAGCCCAGTTTTTTTACGGGAACCGGGATGGATCCGCGGTTTGTGGAGGGCCGACGATGACGACCCGGGGATATTCAAAGCCGGGAAAATAGCGCATGGCATATGAGAGACCACTAGTTCATGTTCTGCAATACCTAACTGTCTACCGACCGGTTCTGGGGAGTCCGTACACCCTTTTATTCCCTGCGCTGTGCCCGTTCCATCACGGCCTGTTTAGGTTCCTCCCACCGGCTCTAATCAGCTTACTGACATGGATGTGATGTGACGACCGAGACCGAGACGCAGACAACCGATGCCGGTCCAAATATCTCCAGGTCCCAGCTGAGCCGGGACTGTGGAGATCGGCAGACCCCCGAGCCGAGATCCAACATTACCTAAAAGGGAAGACATAAGCGCCTCCACGAGATGCTCCATGGACAATGGGCCCTCCACATGTCGATGCGGTGCCCCGGAAATGTACAACCCCATATTACTGTTTCAGGCGGCAAGAACCGTCCTCTCTCCATATACCTGGAATGGAAATATTAAGCCCGGGACCGGACCACCGAACCAGCGTCATCGACCGCCGATTTGTAGACGCAGTTGATCGGCCCGACAGTAGTACATGCAAACGGTGTCTAGACCCATAGAGGGGCAGGTGCTGCAGAGGCTATTCCTGCGCAAAGACCTTCTCTGTGTGTCTGACCACACTCTCCTAGTTGGGTTGTCCATAAGCGCAGTGCGGTGGACATCCGTCGAAGTAGGACAATAAATACAGCCATGTATCTCTTCAATCCCATCACTATCCTAAAAAGCCCAAACAGTAATCAATATCTACCAACCCCCCTGCAACCTTATCATGGCACCCTCCGTCGCCCTCGACCACACCACCGCCGGCGTGCCGGAATCCATCCAGAACCCCGCCGTCGCCCGCACTGGGGACCTCTTTTCTCTCGGCGGCCGCACCGTTGCCATCACCGGTGGTGCCCGCGGTCTGGGGATTGTCCTTGCTGCGGCGGTTGTCGAGGCCGGCGGTGATGTGGCCTGCATGGATCTGCTGCCCGCTCCCAGCGCCGAAGAATGGGCGACGCTGCAGAAGCTTGCGACCGCGCGGGGTCTGAAGGCGACCTACACTCAATGCGACATCACCAACGAGGAGTCGACCAAGGAGGTGCTTGAGCGGATTGCCGCGGAGGGCAAGGAGCGCAACATGCCGCTGCGGGGAGCCATTACCTGCGCCGGGATCCAGCAGATGGTGCCGGCTCTGGAGTACCCGATTGATATGTGGCGGAAAATGCTGGATGTGAAGTGAGTGACCGAGAAACTACACAGATCTCCTGAAAGAAGACTGGGCTGATTGTGTAGCGTGATTGGAACCTTCATTCCTGCGAAGCACTGCGCCCGCATCTTCAAGGAACAAGGCACGCCCGGCAGTATTGTGATGATTGCTTCTATGTCCGGCCAGATTGCCAACCGGGTACGTGATGTCTACAATGCCGTCTACTCGACCTCGTCTAATCATATCAGGGCCTCACATGCACCGCCTACAACTCCTCCAAGGCTGCCGTGCACCAGATGTGCCGCTCCGTCGCCCAGGAATGGGGCCAGTACGGTATTCGCGTCAACACTCTGTCTGCGGGCGTAAGTCAAGCTACTCCTTTAACACATGGAGATACTAATTGGAAACAGTACATCCGCACTGCCATGACCGATGCCCTTCTGAAGGAGAAACCCGAGGTCGAGCAGACCTGGATGCGTGGCGCCCTGCTTGGCCGCCTGGGTGTGCCCGAGGACTTCAAGGCGCCCACTGTGTACATGCTGGCTGATGGCAGTGGATTCATGACAGGAACCGATCTGAGGGTTGATGGAGGTCACTGCGCCTCTGCTTGAGGTCTGGAAAAGCTGGTACGTTCTGTGAATGAGGATGGCATGGTAAGGCGTTTTCTAGAGGAACATTTACTATTTTGGTCGAATTGGTTTGATATATTTCTTGTTCTTTTTGGAGATGGAGATCGTGTCGCCTCGATGGAGGAGTGGTTACTGTATTTGGAAAGCTACAGTCGAATGGCGGGCCGGTTTCCCACTTGAGCAAGATCGACAGAAATGTCTATTTGGGAATGTGTAAGCGCTCTGTCATCGTCTGGTGGATGAGCATCACCATTCTTCAAACATTGAGAATAGAAACATGATCTAAAATCTGATGATATCGGACGACGTATTTCAGGATTATTCATTCTACGCAGCAAAGCGCGAGGACCATACACCACGCAGAGGCTGTAGGCAATTGAGTCTAGTTGGATGACCCTAAATCGACATGTATGGTTCAGAATATACCAAGTCTTTACCTAAATGATCGAATTAGTTCAAAAAGCTTAGGCAAATCATCTACCAGCGCCTGGAGAACGATCGGTATAAAAATGAAGTCCGAGCGTGCAATAAGCGGACTAAGCACTCTAACTCTCGATCTTATACACACGAGGCAGCAGACGGAGGATTGCAATCTTATGGACTGGTTCAGTATGTCTTACCTGTGAGCAGCCTCATACAGAACTAGGACATCAGTGGAATAGGCAGAAGCTGGTCCTCATGGCGCTGAGGCACAATGCCTATACCGTGAGCATGGTAGATTGATTGCTTCTTATTCCTTGTCCTACTTCTGGACGTGAATTGGCGGATAGTCCGACCAATTTCTAAGAATGTGCTTGGTTGGAAACATGAAACTACATTCCCCATTTCAACACTATCATCGAGATTATGTACTTCATAAGCAAGATTCGCCGCCGCAAGGCCGTGTCCCCGCCTGCACTGTCATAACACCATGCTACCTCGACAAATAGATAACACAGTAATTAGGAGCGTCAGTAACCGGTCATCATGCTGGGTTGACGTTTGTTCTGACACTTCCCCCTGCCATCTTCTATATAATTACTAACAATAATAATACTATTTAACAAAGGGCTGGCATGCTGTAGATCTCACCAGACGTCGAGTACACAATCTGAGTCAGGAGCTTCCATACCACTTTATCAAATCAAATGGTTTGAGCCTCGCACCATGTCAGACGGTCCGGAGACAGTGAACCCTCAGTCCCACTCCAGTGAGCTAGCGTCGGAATCCTTGCCTGGATGAAACAGCCGTCGGTTACGGCTGAGTAGCGGCTCAGCTCTGGCTTGAGGAGGAGAGCACGGTATCCTGATTGGAAGTCTGGCAGGCAGAGCCTCTTGATCTGCTGGCAAAAGACCGTACAATTGGATACACCGTATGTGAGAACCCAAGCGGAGCCTGCTTGGCAACGGCCTGCTCTGCATCCCTTAGAGATTTGATTATCGCCCTGATTCCTTCAAGAGCATTGAACCGCGATTACCATTCTTTATTCTGGAATGGAAGAGAGAGCATATTTCGACAATGAGTATATCAGTTCTAACATGTAGAAAGACACAGAGACCCCTGTATATGAACCGTCAATAACATAATGTGCCTCCAGCACGTTAGCACACACGCTACCACTAGCCGATATCAAGGCCTTCTAAGCCCTGGGATCATCGAAGGATTTAGTAAATGGGCCCACGGCCCGGGTAGAAAACGTGTTCGGACATTCGACCCCTCATTGCTTGCAATGCAACCTATATAAATGCAGTGACGCCTGCTACTGTTATACTTGCGAGTGTCCCTTCTCAGCCCACAGCCATGCCAGAAGAAGAAGTCTTCCATCTCCACCCAAACGGGTGGGAAAACGACCCAGAGGAAGAGAGATTCAAAGTCTCGACACTCGACTACCTGACGCCCTGCACATACAACAACTACGCCTTATTCTTCCGACTCGACGACGCCGAGAAGAGCAACGCAGCCGCAGTACTGAAATCCGGCCTCGAGCGCACACTCAGCCAGACCCGCCATCTCTGCGGGACCATCGAGAAAGACCCGGAGGGCGGCCACTCGTTCGTCAAGAGAAAGGACAGCACCGTCCGGTTCTTCGTCCAGTGGCTCGACGCCGCCGGCCCGGAGTACCCGTCGCTGGACGACATCGAGAAAGCCCACTTCAGCGCCACCACCCTCGGCGACCTAACCCGCTGGAGCGTGCCGCCAATGACCTACGGCGAGAAGCCCGAGGCGCACCCGGACGCGCACCCAACCGTCGCAGCGTACAAGGCGAACTTCGTCCGCGGCGGGCTCGTCTTCATCATGCACCACCACCACTACGCCAACGACGTGATGGGCTGGGTCGGGCTCACGCACCAGCTGGCCGAGAACTGCCGCGCCGTCTGTTCTAACGACGCATCCGCCTTTCCGCCCTGGGACGCGGCGTGTCTCGACCGCGCGCGCTTGACGAAGCCCGAGGTGCAGGAGGACGCGAAGATTGACGGCCCCCCGCCGCCGCGCCGCCATCCCGCCCACACCGTCGCCGTGTCGCTGCTCTTCCACCTGCCGAAGAGCAAGGCCGCGGCGCTGAAGCGGCGGGCCTCGCAGACGGACGCGGACGGCGCCTGGGTGTCCACGTACGATGCGTTCTCGGCGTTCATCTGGCGCACGCTGACGCGGCTGCGCGCGCCGGTCTTTAAGCCGGACATGGACGCACCTCTGCCCTGGTTCGAGGCGGTCGACATGCGCCGCCGTCTGCACAGCCCGACGTGTCCGCCGCGGATCCAATGTAATGTGATGTACGCGGCGATGTCGCCGACGGCGCCTGTGCCGCAGCCCACGGTCGCGGAGGTGATTAACTGGCCGCTACCCAGGCTGGCGCGGTACATCCGCCAGCTGACCGACAGCGTCACGCAGGAGAGCCTGGACCAGACGCTGGACATGGTGGCGAGGATCCGTGACCGTACGGCGCTGAGCTTCCGGATCAACGCGCAGCCGCCCATGTCGATTCTCCAGACGGATCACCGCGATGCGAATGTTGCTGAGGCGGATTTTGGGTTTGCGAAGCCTGTTACTTATCGCCATCTGCTGGATTGCGTGACAGAGGGGGTGATTATCATCTACCCGCCGCGTCGTGCGGCACCGGACTCGGATGAGGGGTGCGAGTTTGCGATTGCGTATGAGAAGAGGTTGGCGCAGGAGTTGATTGATGATCCGGAGTGGAGGGAGTACTTTGAGTACAGGGGGGTGGATGCGGAGGATGCGGGTCATTATCTCAATTGACATGTACGTTGACTTAATCTATGGAGTATGGGCTTTGGGATACAGATCTATTATCTGGACATGGAAAGTGTCTGTCTTTAGGTGCAGTGCAGCACTCCTCCATCATGTGTGTGGCAGTTCTGCGTCACGTCAGCTACCTATCATGCGCGCTTGGTGCAAATGAAGAACTCACATCAGGAATGTCCTCCTTCTCTTCAGTCTCCTCGTGCTCACCAGGACATCCCTCCCCAGGAACGGCAATATCAAAAGCATAAGCCTCAAGAGCAAAGAACTGCAGCGTCTCCGAGTCCCTAGTCGACACCGAGCGATTGCTCTTGGCCAGCTCCAGTACCTCGCCGTATCCTTCCGCAAAATGCTCGATCCACATCTGTCCAACAGCCGGCACATGGTACAGACGGTGCATGAGATCCGCAGCCCAGAAGGTGTTTGTCTCGAAGCCAGCGACGGTGTATCCCAGGGCACACATGGAGTTGAGCGAGCGGCGGGTGTGGTAGCTCAGCTCGCAGATGACGGTCTCGGAGGTGGCGTTTTCGCCGCGCCAGTGTCCGCCCCAGCCTGCACACATTTTAGTTCAAGCCATGGCAATGGCATCTGATGAGAGAAGGGGAGCTACCTTCAAGATCACAGTTCTTGTCTGGATTATCACACCGGAAGAGAACACCCTTCTTGTCAGCGTTGACGATCATGTCGTAGGCGCCGATGGCCTCGAAGGAGGGCCTGTCGCCGAAATACTTCCGGTAGATGGCGCTCTCGTTGCCCCAGCGCAGGATGTGAGCTTTGGCGTGGTCGGCCAGGGCGATGGTCTCGTTCAGGCCGACCTCGATCTGGTGGCGCTCGGTGGCATTGCAGCTGGCATGGATGGGGTATTGGGTGACTGCGCCGGCGTCCCATGCGGCGGGAGTTGTGGTATTGGTGCTTCTGGCCACATGGGCTGGTGCAGGCACGGCAGCCACTACGCTGGCTAGGAGCAAAGAAGAAAGAAGAGAGATCATGGTGGAGTTGTCGGGATGGGATATTCTGTCGGCCTTGATAGAGTAGAGGACGGGCTGTCGTTCAGGGATGGCTGGGTGGTCCCTTTTATAGGCCCTTCTACGAAAACTCTGCCATACCAAGCAGTCGCCAAGCAGCGGCACACGAGCTCTTTGATGCTTTGGGAGAGATGCTGATGTTGGTGAAGTCTATAGAGATCATCGTTGAGGTGCCAAGGAGAACCTTGTGCGTGTCCGAATCGTCTAGAAGTCTAGATACAGTTACTCCTGTCATCGGGGGTTTTCTATACTCCATCCATTGCATGACTCGCATGAACACAGCACCGTACGGCATCTGCCGACCTCTGATGACCGACAGCAACATCCGACAGCGGACGACAACACGCAACATCCGGATGCACCTGCCAAGCGACATGCCAAGCAGCCCCCGAGGACCTTGAGAGGGACAAGCCCTTAATGCCCCGGCGGAGAGTGCGCAGAGCCAATATCATCCATATCATGCCCATCCTACCTCTTGGCCGCTGCTTGGCAGTAGAACCTTGGGGGTGAAGCTGCGCCGCCGGCGTTGAAAACTTCTCCATTCCCGCCGTAGTGAGACCATCCGTAGGCATCTTTTTTGTTTCCAAAGAGCAGCCGGTGAAAAATCATCCAGCAGGGGTGGCCGATACCTTGGGAGCAGCCCGTGTTAAATATCGTGGATTGGATTCTCGCTGCTTCTCTTGGTCAAGTTTCCAGACGACAGCCACCTAGACAAGATGCATATGCAGATGCAGACGCAGGGTGTGATACTGGCGCTGCTCGCCGCGTCTGTAGCCCAGGCACAGACTTACAGTGGCTGTCATACGCACGGCAACGTCGAATACTGCTACGGCACTGACGGGAGTGAGACGCCTGTGAGTACGTATGCGACGGCCACCTCAGCTCCGGCTACCACCACCGCAGCGGCGCAGGCGGCCGCTGTCACGGGGTGTCACAGTCACGGCGATGATGTCTACTGCATTGACAGCGACGGACATGAGGTGCAGGTGTCCTTGACGGCAACTCCCACGGGCGAGATGCCAGCCCAGTACACGGATTGCCACTCGCACGGCTCAGAGAGGTGCGTGCCACAGTGTCCGTCCGCTCTTTCTTTCGACTAAGTTCATGTATAGATACTGTGTCGACCCCGACGGAAACGACGTGCAGATCCTCGAAGAAGGCGAATCTGGCCAGGGCTCCGACGATACCAGCGAAGAGTCCAGCGGCGAACACGCCGGACAGAACTGCCACTTCCACGCGGGCGTTGAGTGAGTCTCCACGCTGCCTATCTAGATCAACCCACTAACATAGAGCCATAGACACTGCGTAGGAGCCGGCGAGTCCGAAAGCGGCAGCTCGACCAAATCCTGCGGCGTGCAGACCCGCGACTACGACATCCCCCTGCGCATCGGCACGCTGTTCGTGGTGCTGGTGACCAGCGCCATCGGCGTCTTCCTGCCCATGATCGTCATGAAGCTGCCCTTCCCGGCCTTCAACTCCATCGGCTTCACCATCATCAAGCAGTTTGGCACGGGGATTATCATATCCACTGCCTTTGTCCATGTAAGCCCCCCATGCACACCATCTATATACGCCCGTTGCTAATGAATCAGCTCTACACCCACGCAAACCTCATGTTCACCAATGACTGCCTCGGCGAACTCGCCTACGAAGCCACCACCTCCGCCATCGTCATGGCCGGCATCTTCCTCTCCTTCCTGACCGAGTACATCGGCCACCGCGTGATCCTCGCCCGCGGGCCCAAAGACCTCCCCACCACCACCACCCATCCACCCGCCGTGCAAGACACCCCCAAAGACGGCGCCACCGCCGCCTCAGCCCTCGCCCACCTCGGCCACAACCACGGCTCCCCCTTCGACCCGACCAAGCCGAACACCAAGCTCTCCGTGCTGGTCATGGAGGCCGGCGTGGTCTTCCACAGCATCCTGATCGGGCTGACGCTGGTCGTCGCGGGGGACTCGTTCTACCGCACGCTGCTGGTGGTGATCGTGTTCCACCAGTTCTTTGAGGGGCTGGCGCTGGGTGCGCGCATCGCGCTGCTGCCGGGGCGCATCTTCCCGAGCAAGGCGGTCATGGCGGGGATTTTTGCGCTCATCACGCCGGTGGGGATGGCGATTGGCATGGGGGTGTTGAATTCGTTTAATGGGAATGAGCGGGATACGCTGATTGCGCTGGGGACGCTGGATGCGCTGTCTGCGGGCATTCTGGCGTGGGTCGGGCTGGTGGATATGTGGGCGAGAGATTGGGTGATTGAGGGGGGCGAGCTGGTGGATGCGTCGATGGCGAGGGTGCTGACTGGAGGTGTGTCGTTGGTTGCTGGGATGGTGCTGATGGGGGTGTTGGGGAAGTGGGCTTAATGTATAAATGAGACAGTTCGGAAGGAAGGGCTTTGGTTAGATAGCATGGCCTCGTCTAAGTCTATACAGCTCATCAATCTTTCAAGGCCAACAGGCCCTGATATAGGAAAGGAGCGCACGTTTCCAACTGACTCTAGCCAGTAGGTGAGTCTCTAGCCAATACTAGGGATCTAACCCTATGGACGATGGATCAGCACAACATGAAGCAATGCAGGCGATCATGCAAGCCACCACACCTGGTCTGCCATAGAATCCTTCCAAAGAAAGGGACATGCAGCATCTACAGGCCAATCCTTCCACTCGTTCAACTGAGCGAATATCCTCGAATAATCCGTGATCCCTATATAAAGGGTCTGGATGGCTCCCGTAACGAGATAGAAGGGATAAGAAACATAAACCATGACATAAGACAGAGGACCACCGAGGTAACGCGTAATAAGGATGGCTACTGCGATGAAGCCCGCGACGAAGACTGCAAAGAAAAAGATCAGAGCGCTATCTGGCAAAGTGGACCCCCATTTCGGCCTCATATTCCATATGCACGCAATGTACGCGAAAAAGTAAAGCGTTGTTAGAAAACCCCCTGCAACCATCATCACTCCAAACGAGAGTAGAAGCGGTAATAAAATCAGCAGGCTCCCTTGGGTAAATTTGCAATTGTGTGGCACATCAATACTCAGTAGGCACTGAGCATCATTGAAGGGGTGGAGGCTCCCAGATGCGTGGAGGACAAGGCAGGATGTGATGGAGAGCACAAAGGAGCATTTTAAAGAGACCACAATTGAATCCCAGATGTCAGAACGTACACAGGGAGGACAACGGTGCCCTAAGAGTACCATGGCTCTCTCGATGTTGGTACTCGGGCCCTGTGCTGGGTTTGACAGTCTGAAGCCTGGGAATCGCAGCGTAGTAGCCAGAGTGAGGAGACCAATAAAGATACCACTCGCAGCGAGCTGGAAAATCTTCTCGTCGATTAAACCGATAGACTCAGGCCCATGCGCTTTTCTGCGGTGGTATAGGAAGAGCGAGAGGCTGCACTGGACGAGAAATGCGATAGTAACGAGAACTCTGCCGAGGCGTCTGATAGCTCTTTCCCCGAGCCACTTGCGACTCGCTCTACTTTGCCCTAGCTCTAACCCTGGGTCTGGCTCTGTTGATGGGACCTCAAATCTGGCGACTAGCCACTTGACAGGCGAGACCAGGTCTTTCCTGACGTCTGGGTATCTCCGTTGCTTTACGCAAACGAGCGGGATGGACAGGATGAGCGCCGCGGCTGCGATAACGTGCTGGGCGATGAAACCTAGGGGTGCGCAGATATAGAAGATCGGTCTTAAGCTTAAGAGGTATTCACCCCGGAGGTTGAGGAGATGGAAGAAGGCACCTATTGTCGTGAAGTGGACCACGAAGAGCTTAACCAGCAGCTCTGTTTTTGCTCGCCGCTCGTCCAGGGGACAGAGAGGCGCGCTGCTGCGGATGACTGGGACTGTGGTGTTCATGGTGTGGTAGTTGTACAGTGAGATTTGGGAACTGGGGGATTATTTATAGGCTGGAAAAAGAAATATCATGGTGGTGGCTGTGGCCCGTCTCAGCCACCTGGGCTTCAGGGTGCTTGTACGAGTCAGCCTTGTCTGTCCATTGTCAGTCCAAGTGACCACCTTGGGCTGGGGTTTGTGCTAGATTCATCGGACATGGATAGATATGTAGATGTTCACTTGGTGGTAGTGGTGGTGTAAGGGAGGCTTCGACCAGGATATTGACTATAGACTCAATTGATATTACCATGTACTTTTGATCATACACATACTATTACATTTGACACTGTCGCAATCTCCCATACTCTCCGGTTAAAAAGCAACCGTCGAGCTCAGCCCGTCCAGCTCGCGCTGGTAGTTCCGATGCAGCGAGATCTGGTAAAAGAACATCCCGATAAAGTCCTTGGCATCCTTCACCATCTGGAATCCCTCCTTGAAGCTCTCCGGCTTGCGCTTCGCGGCCGCCGTCACCACGCCATACCACTCGCGCGGCTCCGGCTGCGTCGACGTGGCGACCTGCACGTCCAGCGCGGCACCCAGCGTCTCCTTGACCAGCTCCGCCGCCTCATCCGTCGCGCCCAGCGCCTTCAGATGGCCAAACGTCTCGGTGATCCAGTAGCGGATCTGGCCGTTTTTGCGGAGGGTGGACACATGCGGACCGCCGGGGATGAACGTGGCATCGAACATGGTCGACCGCTGGCCGTCGTACTGGTGGTCGGGGACCACGCCCTTGGACGTCTCCTTGGACTCGCCGTCCGCGTAGATAGCGGAGCGTTTCAAGCCAATGACGAAAGGCAGGGCGCCGGCCGCCGTAACAGCCGCCTTGATGGCGGAGAAGGCGACGGGGTCGTAGCCGTCGCCGATGAGGATGGCGACGCGGCGGCTCTCGATGGTCGGCTTCTTGGGCGGGAACTCCGTCTGCGAGAGCCCCGGCGCCTTCTTGCCGTGGTTGGCCTTCAACTGCTTTTGCGGGATGGGCGCGCCGACCATCTCGGCGACGGCCTGCGCCAGTGGTAGGTCGATCTCGGCGAGGCGGTGGCCGGCCATGCGGTCGTAGACGGTGGGGTCATCGCAGTGGTCCAGCTCGAAGGAGAAGGCCTTCTTGATGTGCTCCTTTTCGTGGGGGCTCATGGAGTTGTAGAACAGCTGGGGCCTGGTTGTGGTGCTCGCGGAACTTGTCGCTCAGCGCACGGCGCTTGGAGCCGGTGAAAGTCTGCGGGTAGGACTGGAAGCCGCCGTTGTTGTTGTTCTCGCCGGCGGGCGGCACGGCTTCAAAGCGGTTGGGCCAGTAGTTGACGGTGCCCTGGGTGATGCGGTGGCGCATCTGGCCGTCGCGGTTGTGGTTGAGGAACGGGCAGACGGGCCGGTTGATGGGCAGCTCCTCCCAGTTGACGCCGAGACGGCTGATCTGGGTGTCGAAGTAGGAGAAGTTGCGGCCCTGCAGCAGCGGGTCGTCGGAGAAGTCGATGCCGGGGACGATGTGGCTGGTGCAGAAGGCGACCTGCTCGGTCTGCGGGAAGAACTCGTCGACGTTGCGGTTGAGCTCCATCTCGCCGATGACGCGCAGCGGCACCTGGTCTTCGGGCCAGACCTTGGTGGCGTCGAGGATGTCAAACTCGAAATCGTCCTGCTTCTCCTCGGGAATGACCTGGATGGCAAAGTCCCACTTGGGGTAGGCCTTGTTGTCGATGGCCTCCATCAGGTCCTTGCGGTGGAAGTCTGGGTCCTGGCCGGCCAGCTTGAGGGACTCGTCCCAGACGAGCGAGTGCACACCCAGATGGGGGAGCCAGTGGAACTTGACGAAGTGTCGCTTGCCTTCCTTGTTGATCAGCGAGAAGGTGTTGACGCCGAAGCCCTGCATCATCCGGTAGGACCGCGGGATGGCACGGTCGGACATGGCCCACATGAACATGTGGGTGGCCTCGGGGTGCAGGTAAACAAAGTCCCAGAAGTTGTTATGGGCGGTTTGCGCCTGGGGGACTTCGTTGTGTGGCTCGGGTTTGACGGCGTGGACTAACTGGTCAGAGGCCTTGATCATCCAGGTCGAGAGAGAGGGTATAGCATACCAAAATCAGGGAACTTGATGGCGTCTTGGATGAAGAAGACGGGGATGTTGTTGCCGACGATATCCCAGTTGCCTTCTTCGGTATAGAACTTCGTCGCGAAGCCTCGCACATCACGCACGGTATCGGCACTGCCCTTGCTACCCTGGACAGTCGAGAACCGCACAAACACCGGCGTGCTGCGAGAGGTATCCGTCAAGACCTTAGCATAGGTCACGTCTTCGGCGCTTTCTTTGAGGCGGAAGGTCCCGAAGGCGCCGGTACCCCGGGCGTGGACGACTCGTTCGGGGATGCGCTCATGGTCGAAGCGGTGGATCTAGAGGGTTAGTTGATTTGGACGATGAAGTAAAGATGCTCATGATGTACCTTTTCTCGCGCGATCTGGTCTTCCAACATGGAGGGACCGGAGTGCTGGTTGTCGACGGCGCGCAGCCAGTTGTCGGTGTTGCTGATGCGCACGCCATGATCGGTGGTCATGGGCTGGTCGGTATGCACATTGACGGTGTCGGGCTCCAGATCGACGACCTTCTTGTCTTTGGAGGAGACGTCTTGGACTTTTTGCTGGGCTTTTTGCAAGCCCTGGGCCAATGTGGTAGCCATTTCGATTAAGTATAGTTTTTAATTAGTGTACACAGCATGAATGAGTGAATAAATGGATGAGTGGGATGAAATGCTGCGTAATATATGGCCGTGATGGCGTTGATGTAGCCATGACAAGAGCTCCATTCGGATGACGTTACCACCCTGTCATCCACCGTTGCGGCCATCAACGCATCTGTCCCATCCAATCCAAGGCAGTTATTATTAATGATATTCCTGATTCTTGATTTAATGCGCCAGTCTGTCAGTGAATCATATGTCACTGATTAGTTCTGGACTGGTCTTACCATGTAAGCAACGGAAGTTATGCAACTTTTCATAACTATACTTGGTTGTTATTAGTACGTATGTTCTAGAGAACCAGCGTTCATTGAATATGCACTGATAGTCATTCATAAAGATCTCACATAAACTGTAAGAAAACCATATCCAATTCATTTTGCACTGTTTTATTGTTCCGGAAAAATAATGCGAGAATGCGATAAAGTGAAGATGCCGCAGATCGTCCATGACGTCAGTCACTTTAGACATCGTTAGTCTATATAGGTAGCTTTATATCTTTTCGTTGCTTTCCTATCCTCTTAACGCCGGGTTGATTTAGACTACCTAAGTAGTTTTTACTATTAGACTGGGTTCTCTGTGCTCTACACTTTGCCAATTCCTTTTATTATGGTGAGAGAGAATTTTTTGTATCATTTCTAAAAGCGTTACTGATCAGTCTTTTCTTCTTTTAGCCGAACAGAAGATGCAGCAGGATTCAAATATAATCCTAGAAATTGCGTAGGGCGGCTTACTTTAGAAATTGATACTTAGATTTTTTTAAGCGACACAGATGATGATATGCAAGAAACATAGTGGATGTGTCCTATCGACAGGTCAGATGAAGCCGCCACATGACCTACGATCATCCATCAGTTGAAGCTGCTGCAGCCTGAGAAGGCGCAGGCCTTTTCGCCCTTGTGGCGTGAGATTGATCATTGGAGGGCGACCGTGGCGGATATCAATTCCGGGCCATTCACCCGTTCACGAGGTAGCAGGACTGCATGTATAGCTTTTCTCGAGTATCTCAATAGCCTCTTTACCTTACGTTGTGATGGCGCGTCGGTAAGCTTCAAAGCCCGAATGCAGTAGGTTGCGTCTTCCAAGGTTCTAGTAGGGGAGTAAGTCGCCTCTATCACATGCGTGTGTGCACCCTATCGTATAAATAATCGAGCAGTGTGCTATACCGGAGCCCAAAGGCGATCTCGAAGCGACAATGCTCGGGCTGTGGAACGTGGACTATGGCCACAGATCACCAGAGCCTTCGTCTCCGGGTATACTTGTTATGGGTGGACATCTGGTTGTCAGAGGATAGGTTCAAGGGCCCGTGTCCAACATTGCCTATCCAACCTGTGGATGAGCTAGCCAAGCTATTCCAAGACGAAAACTTGTCCCAACTGCTCTGCCGTGACCGTTTGTCCCGGGTGGCTTTTTCGTTCCTGCACCACGTCCGAGTTGGCAACTTGACAGTGGCTGGCATATGTGCTCCGACGTGCGAAGACACAGATTTGCTCTCGGAGGCTTACAATCCGCGGTCTGAATGCTGCTGTGACGGCGATTATCCCCTTGCCGACGGGGTTGATCTACAGAGGTTTCTCTCCCAGTCGGATTGCAAGGCTATCCGCAACACAATGCTGGCCGTTGCAAAGGTCAATGCCCGCATAGGTCGCGAATGGAGTGGCAATGGAATATTTACACCGGAGAAGCTGTTCAAGGCCGCGGAGGAGCTTGTTCTTGCTAATGCTGACTCCCTGCCAGCACCTATCACTTGTTACGGTGAACCTATGCTTGCCAACGTTCAGGCTCCGGATCGCCGCCCTGATCCTCCCATCGATACCGATGTGTCTGTCTTCTGTGAGCTATATCCGACGGTTGAACAAATCAAACTCTGTGTGGACGCGAAGTACTTCTTCGCCATGGCATGCGGTGCTGGAAGATGCGACGAAGGCCTGGCCCGGGCAATTGCCGATTCAGGGAACGACATCCTCATAGGGGACTATTGCGAAGCGGCAGACGAGACAACCCTCAGGAAGCTGCAGCGGACTGGCGCGGCAGCGCTGGCGTTCCTGAAGCTGTGCAACATGGCGGGAGCCATCACAGACTGGCAGCTGGGCACTCTCGGGGCCGGGATCATCCAGTTCCGGGCGCTGGGTTATTATCGGGACCACGCACAAGGCCGCATCCCTGGTGGGCTCTACGGTAGTCGAATGACTGGGAATATCGTACACCGGCACATTGATATCGCGATTTTCAATGGGATCATCCCGGCGTCCGTGGCCACCGGCGAGGAGCTGAATGAAGTGCAGTACAATCGGCTTGCCGAAGCATGCAGCCTGATCAACGATCTGATCGACCTGCGGAGTGACGCAATGCGGAGAATGAGAGAAAACACCGTTCTGAGAGGGATACGCCGGAATATCTGCGAGTATCTGAACCGGTTATTGGGCCACTGCTTGCAGGTCGTTTGTGAGGTTATTTACTCCGGAAAGCTCGGTGCAATTGTCGTTATGAGCTTTTGCAACTGGGCCCTGATGGCATCGCACCACAAGCTTCATGAGTTGGCGACGCAAACGAAACCACTATTGCATCACCCCCCGTGCAACTACGACTTGGGGTTGGATTCGTCTTCCTACGAACGGTTGCTAAGTGCCTTGGCTCCATATGGCTCATTGGGCAGCGCTCGTGGGCCGAGCGTATTCAAAACACGTACGGAGATGGATAGATTATTCCATGTCTACCGAAACCAGCCACTGAGCATGATGGCATGGCTCGCAGACAGTACCCGGAGTGTTTTACATCCTTCAAACTTGAGACGGATTGTTGACGTTGTTCATTACCAGTGGGAAGGCACCACAGGAGATGTAGGATACTGCCCTTAGGAGAGCCTGCACTACGACCACAAATTATCAGAGCATTTACCTCCCTGTATACCTGAGATTGTGCATGCTTCTTAGAGCTCTATAAAGTTAGAGCGAGCCAAGGTTTCCATAGGCAGTTATTAGAATCCGTCCTAGTAGCCAAGTGGAGTCGATCACACAGCATACTCCCACTCGTGTAATATTAACAGAACAATTAAACTGCAATCGAAGAATAAATAATTGTCCATTTCTATCGATATCCATACTCCATATAGAAAGATCGGCGATCCAATCGAGCATGAGTCACTACCTCGGTCTTGGCCCAGGCTCCCGCGTAATCCCCGCTTACAGATGGTCACCTTTCGCCTCATGAATCCGGATCGGAACTTTTCTTAAAGATACCTCACCCACAATGTCCATCCAGATCCGGTATGCCACCGAAGCCGACGGCCCGGCGCTGGGCCAGATCAACATCGACAGCTTCAAACACCAGCGCTACTGGGGCAATGTGTTTCCCGGCCTCGACGACGCCGCCATCCACCCCGTGAAGCATTTCCGCAGTCTGGAGAAAATGGCGGACCCTACGGTCCACGTCCTATCTGCCGTGGACACCGCCGCGGGCGATCAGGTGGTGGGATATGCACGATGGACGATCCCCGGCGAATCCAACCCGAATGTTGTGGCGTTGTCCGAGGAGGCAAAGAAGACGACTGCGGACATGTCGAGCGTGATGCCCGCCGGGATGTCGATGCCGATTTATCGGGACTTTTTTACCAAGATGAAGAAGTACCGGGGGGAGTATGTGAAGGAGGACGACATGAGTATGTCTTGATTCCTTCTGTTTCTTTTCCCTTCTATTACTGCTGGTTGTGCGTTGTTGTATGCAAGGCTGACGCGCATAGTTCTGGACTTTTTGGCCACCTCACCCTCCGCACAAGGCAAGGGCGTGGGGACTCGGTTGCTGCGGTGGGGGATGGACCAGGCCGACGCGCGGAACGCCCGTATCTACCTGGAGGCGACGGCCGACGGGTATCCACTGTATCGCAAGCATGGCTGGACGGTGCTGCGGGAGATGGAGATGGACTTTGAGCCGTTTGGGGGGAAGGGAACGCAGACGTACTACTTGATGATGCGAGAGCGCCAGAGGGCATAGAGGGCATAGAATGCATGATAAGTGCATGATAGGTCAGCATCACCATTATCACAGCATTATCACCGCACCGTCAACATCCAACCACGATAAGATAACGGCACTACCTGCCCGAAACGGTTTAGGGCCTCCCCGCAGCTGATCATTCGCCGTCTGGCATGTACAACCACCCGCGTCGAACTGCCTCGTAGGGTTGTCTCGTTCCTATAAGATGGCCATGCCTCCCTTACTGCCTGTACAAGGTATCCTTCCTCTCCATAAGCATCATACTTCTGGTCTGCTCGTCCCTACCTCAACTCTCCTCCGCCCTCCGACCCCCTCCCTCCCTCCTTGTCCACCCCGTCTATCGACACTTAGATGGCGCTGTCGTTATATCCTCTTCGCCGCCATTCGCACGCCTACACTATTGCTTTATCCCAACCCATCCGCAGAGCCAGTAGTAATTGAATCTCCACCACCATGGCGATCGAGATCGTCCCCATGACCGAACGGGATATCCCGGAGGCCGTAGAATGTGTGCAGACCGCATTCGCCGAGGATCCGTATTTCCAGTGGCTCTTTGACAACACCAAAGTAAGTCCCGCCGCTGAGAATAACGCACAGGCTCGTACAACACCCCCATGGGTCCATAGTATGGTGCAAGTCCAATACACAAGATACACATGTTAAATCCGTCACGGTGTAGTACAACATCCACCGCAACGCTGCCTCCCTCGCCGCCCACTTTCAGTACGGCCTCAACTGCAAGACCCCCATGTTCGTTGCCAAAGCGCCCCCCAGCGACAAGCGCTCGTCCTCCGTCGTCGGCGTCTGCTGGTGGTACAGCCCGCACCCGCCGACCAAGCCCGTCTCCTGGACCGTCTGGGCCCAGGACTGGGTGCTCTCCTTCCGCCAGCTGCTGTATAATGTACGTTTTGGCGGCCGCGGTGGTCTGAACATGCGCCGGTATCAGCTGTGGAAGTCGATGCAGAAGGAGACTCACGACGCGGTCTGGACTGACCCCCGCGGATACTACTTTTGCAATGTGATTGCTGTCAGCGCGGAGATGCGCGGCCAGGGGCTTGGGCGTAAGCTCGTTGAGGTGGTCACGAAGCAGGCGGACCGCGAGGGCATCCCGTGCTACCTGGAGAGTTCCAAGGGCGTGCCAAATTTGATTATTTACCAGAAGCTGGGGTTTGAGTTGGTGAGGGAGATTAATTGTGTGGATGGGGACGATGCTTGCAAGGTGAGTGTTCCTGATAATGTTTGTCGGTGTGGTGTGGTGAAATGCTGACTGGAGTAGTTGTATTGCATGGTCCGCCAGCCCAACGAGAAGGCGAGATTTGGTTGAAGTGAACTGATCTGTTTGATGAAGCGTAGTAGGTTAATTGGAGACCACAGTGAAGCAATCTTGGAAGTGACTGAGTGGCTGTGTGTCTGTCACTGGGTTGGGGATTTAGTTAGGTCGCGTCTACCTATTTATAAGTTCCAAGATCTATATCATTTCTACCTCCTCTTCTACTCTACTCAGACAACATCATATCAAATACCTCTTGATCTTTAAACGTCCAAGCCTACCTACTCAATATCATTCTACCTCGTACTATTTCGGGATACCTAAAGGCAATAGCTGCGACCTCTGAACAGGTCGCCTAGCAGCGTCTTCCAGATCCAAGGCACCGATTCCCACAGACAAAGAGCAGCACTCTACACCCTTCATTCCATTGCATCCGTTGAGTTGGTTGCTGAAAGCGATGACCGGAAGACGCATAAGCGCCATCTGCACCTTAGACTGGTTGGGGAACCAAAGCCCGCAAGGATTCTTCACGAGCAAGTGCTGGTGGGCAATGAACTTGGCCTGCAAAGCAGGGGTGGCGGGGGCAACAAGAGCGCATAATATATTGGAACCTCCGGTATGGGATTCTGTCACCCACAGACAGACCATGTTCCTTCGACAACACAATGATCCTGCTACGGGCCGGTAGATTCAGTACAATAACTACCTCATCACTCCGAGCTGTCTTACCGAGCGAAGGTGCTACTACAAAACGCTGGTGTTCTCATACACACCAAGGCTCGTTCAAAAAGTGCCAACCGAGACAAGGAACAAACACCTGAGTCCCATGCGGTTGTCTTTATGATGTGAGAATACCTCGATATTCCCAGTCCAATTTCTCGTTTTCAAGAGATTAACATTCAAATAGCACGCAGTCCTCGAGATATGGCTCAATGTTAAAGGACTGTGGGCGGATGTAATTATTTTCCGACGGAGCTATCAGTATTTCTCGGTTTTAACAAGAAATAGAAGGACCTTACGTAGCCCAAGCACCCGCGCAAGTTTTTCTGGGCATGAAGCCTACTGTGGGCATAAGGTCACCTTTCGCGAGTCTGAGAGCCCGTATTTCCAGTTGTTCGATGTAAGGTCTATGTTGGGTCTCCCACTTTATTATTGTATTCACAAGGGAGCTTTCTGTGACCGAAGCGCTCGACTTTTGAGCGAATAAACAAATAACCCCAAAACAGCGCGCAGAACATTCCAAAAAATAGACCCAAGTATTATCGTACATCTTCATCTCACCAAGAACAGATTGTATGCTCAAAAATATGAAATTTTGCCGTACATGGCCGCTGTTCCCAGCCCGAATGAGGCTAGTTTAATTCATGGATTACCCGTCCATGCCCCTTGGGCTTAACATCCAGGGACCCAAGCTCGTGCGGATCAGGCTGCCCAATTTCGTGGATGGCATTTTGTTCTGAGGACATTTCGAAAGCTTGCCAGGCTGAGCCATCCCGGTAAGGCGCATCTTGTAGCGCAGACTGCCTTTGCGAAGGAGCATACGTGGGTGAAGGTAATGTCTGCTCCTCGTCGGCGACAGGCTGTTTTCTGCGGCTGCAGCAGATAACGAGCTGCTTCCTGAATATCCAAAGCAGCACTATTGTCACTGCTGCAAACGACACGACGACTACTCCGGTTATTGCGCCGCCAGATAGGTGGTATGTTTTGTCCTCAGACGAATCCGATCTAGATCGTATGATATGATTGATTTCTGCGGCCCCTGACAAGAAAATCATATTCAGCATCTATCAGGAAGTGTCTGAAAGGTTTGAGTCTTTCTGATCAAAGGTTACTCACTGTGCGAGAGTGTTGAAGTGTTTGTAGGCATCATAACAAGTCCGTATAATAAGAATGTATTGCTTCCAAATAGATTGTTGGAACCCCAAAGATCAATAATCTCCTCAGTAGATCGAATGCTTGCTCATTGTCACCGAAGAATTCATGGTTGTTCGGGATTGACATGGATAGGCTGCCAAGAGGATGTCGGATCGGCGATAGTGCTGGGTGGAGTCGGTTTAAGCCTTCGGGTCGGAGATGGTGGTACGGCGGGAGGCTGAAGAAGCCTTGGGACGCCTAAGCTCTGCATAGAAGTATGCCAATGGCCGAAAGCGATGGCTGCACAGCCCTGTCGCAAAGCCGATCAATGACTCGATTGGGGTGATTACTCCTCCGGCTCGGGGACGATGATCTTGTGAAGTAAGTGATTAATCCTTGGTGATTCGTACAATTGATCGAAGCTGAGATGCAACGCTGGGTCCTCGAGGGCCTAAGGCGACCTGGGAAACACAAATTTTGTCCTATGATGGATGGATTTGAGCATTTCGACGGAGCTGACGGTAGGATCTACTATACGGCCACCAGGGATTATTCATTTGTGTGATGATTCACTCTTGCTGGTTCTTCTATAAAGTCTGATGTCTCTACCCATCACCTACCTGTCTTCACCACCTGTCTTCACAACCGCTCATCAACTCAAACCAAACAATAAGAAATCTCGTTTTCCAACAATTTCAAGATGAAATTCAGTTCACCAACGTCGCTTCTACCGATCGCTATCTATGGCATCTTGACTGCTCCAAGGGCAGCAGCAAAGTGCTCAGCGGGACTTGTCAATATTGTCTTCAATGGACCTGCCGTTGGTGATAAAATTGGGCCTGGATCGCACCCCGACTCTCAGTTCTTTTCTTGGTTCTCCAAGATGCCAGCCGCCAAGAATTGGATCACTTTCAATGAGCATGAATACGAGAAGAAAATCCCCATGCTGGGTGACAACGAAGATGCTGTTCTGAAGGCCATTAAAATGGTCACCAGCGCAAACCCGCCAGAATTTCTGCTCACATTCAATGAGCCCGACTGGGATTACAAAACGGGGAAGACCAAATTGACGCCTCAAGCTGCTGCTGAACTCATTGAACCATTGTTGAACACGACCGCAAAGCATACCAAGTTCATCGCACCAGTGCCGGCCTTCCAAATGAGCAGCTGGCTTCCTGAGTTCTATGAGAAATGCAAATGCAGAGACCGTTTCTATGCACACAGCGTCCATATATATAACCACACCATCAACGAGACCAAGACTGCTATCAACACCTTTCACAGCAAGTATAACGACAAGCCTTTGTGGATCACCGAAATTGCACCGAGGCAGCCGAACTGTGACGCTCCGACGAGTAGCGTGTGGGCCAAGTCAACCGAGTTTATGAACGAAATCTTCGCCTGGGGACAACAGACCGAATGGATCGAAAAGATCTTTTGGAATTCGGGTAACCAAATTGTCCTCCATTGTGATACAAACGTGGCCGCCTCTTATTTGATCGACGGCAACGGCAACCCAACGCCACTGCTGGCTCCTTTCAACAATTTGACCTGTTCGCACACTTGACTTGTTCATGGAGTGATGTTCATCGACTTGATAATGGAGAAGCTGAAGCCGGAAGAGAGCGATAATGGTGATTTGCCGTGAGATGAGGTTGGATCAGACCAGGGAACCTCGCCGCACAGCCGTGATTATTTCCTCATTGTCTGTAAGAAGAATACATTCTTTTAGGTCTTCATCTGGTCCTCGAATCGTATATATAGTCTCGTCTACTTCCAAGATCTAGAAACTCAGGATGTTGTGCCAACAGACGACTTATCGAAGAATGGGATGGAGGAGAAGAGAGCTTGCAGACCGTAGATTAAGCAATGATCCTTTTCTCTCACCCCGCGCGTATATTTAGTGATTACGACTTTGAATACAAATAGTGATCAATTACCTTATCCAGTCGGACCGCATGGAAGGCCTTGGAGGGGAGAGAACATGGAACGTACCTTTCATCCGTCGATTTTCTGTTTGTCTGATTTCATAGGTTTGGCTAGGTTCTGGTCTAGGTATGACAGCGAACGGTGCAAAATCGCACAATGATACTAGATAGTGAAAATAGTTCCATTAACAGTGAATCCATTCCGACCAAACTCCATAGTCAACCCACTACAGCTGCAATTCGTACTGAAGTTCAACAAGAGGACAATCAATTACAAGCGCGCTATTGTGGCCTGGGTAATCGCCGATATACATAACGCCTAAATATCCACCCAGTTGTTTGCATCCTCCTCTCTACCTCCTGCCAAAGCCCTGCAAACAAAGTCCACGGCAGCGCTGTTGGTCTCATGGAAACGCGGAATGTAGTGAGTCCCCCAAAACGTGACAACCGCAGAATTACTGCAACAATCCGCAAGGCGCATCGTCAGGTCCGGGGGGATAAACGAGTCCAGCTCACCGATAAAGAACATGGCGGGAGTCTGGACCTTTGGCGAGTACAGCGACGAATAGCACGGGTTCTCCATCACGCAGCCGCTATACGCGAGGATGAACCGAAGGCGAGGATGCGAGGTCTGCTGTGGTCAGTACCGCCCTGATCAAGGGGAGCCTGCATGCACACCTTGACGGAGAACTCAGCGCAACGATCGGGATTCTCTAGGAGCGAGGCTAATGCCACTGCCACACAGCACCCGGCGGAAGATCCGATGATGCCGTCAAACGGACCGTGCTCTTCGAGATAGGACAAGAGAAAGGCGACAGACTTGTCCAAGCCTGGCACGCGGGACATCCGGTAATCGCCCAGGCCCCAGGTGAATGAGTCTTCGTCGAATCCAGTGGGGAGGAAGGGGGCGTTGGGGAAGAAGAACTCGACGTTTTGGTTTGTGCGCTGCTTGATGGCGTCTCGGATTAAGGGCTGGAGATGTCTGGTTTTGTAGTCTAGTCGGGAGCCGCTGGATCCATTGCCTGCACTGGCTTAGTGGCTGGTTGGTATTAGACATGGCATACTCACCATGCATCATGAGAATCTTGACAGGCTTGTTGGCTGAAGATGCGGCACTGGCGCTAGGGACGATGTTGCCTGTGACTCCCATGGTTATGCTTGCTCTATCCAGTGAACTTGTGCATACACGACAATGATATGGGTTGTTCTGATGCTGCTGGAGACTTTAGAAACAGACAGACGGATGTAGAAGAGCAATGGCTGGCTTTATATTGTCAGAATTCGAATGTAAAAAGAAAATTCACTACAAGTAGAATACAGATCAAACTACTTACAAAGCCGGGGTGAAGATGAAGTCACTGCGAGCAATTGAGAAGAAAAGCCTGCCCATGTACATTGTCCCAGAACGTTGAAGATTCACAGATTGCACGTTCATCCTTTTGGTTGCATGGTTTAGAAGATCATGGAACCCTGATACCAAACAACCCATCTCTTGCAACTATTCACCCAGTTGAAAGAGAACCACCGATAATAGGAAGTAGTTAAGCTATTGCATAACGCATACTGTAGATATGTCCTAAGGCAGGGATAAAAGACCATACGGAAACACTTTGGAGATATCTACTCTTTGTTGTACTCTTCCAGTGCTCTTCCAGAAACAGGTTAAAATGAACCATGCGGACTATGGCGTACCTGATATAGGACGTTTGAATCTATTGTTATGCAACGTTTGGATGCTTTACGTGCTCAAACTCCCTCTAACCACCTCTTCTGGAAGGTCTAGCATCCGTTGGATATCTCCAAATGGCTATTATTGGTATCCATTATACAGAGGACAATAATTAATCTCTCTCTGGAGTAGATATCAGAAACTATAGAAGAAGACAGGTTCAGAGCAACGTTCGCGTACATTCATTAAAAGAATACATAATTGAAAAGAATATCACAACATAAGCAGCCCCCGAATTCACTTCTTCCCAGTCAACCCCAAAGCATCTGTCAACGAGCCCAATCCTAGGTTTTGCAAGACTTTGTCCAAACCAAGACCACCCAGGAGACGATTCACCAAAGGCCCCAAGCCCAGACCATCAAGCAGACGTCCAACTAATCCAAGCACTCCGCTGAGCAACAAGCCCACTGCGGCAATGATCTGGAACAACGGCTCGCTGAGAAGACCCCACAGGGGGTTGAGCTTCTTCTTCGCATGGGGCATGTCGGCGATCTTTTTGCGGCCATTTTCCACGGTGCGGACGACCGTATCCGTGAGCTCCTTGAGCTGATCAGCCAAGGCGTATTCCTCAGGAGGGGCCTCGTGGGATGCAGCTCGCGCTTTCGCATTGGCGGCAATCTGCCCGTCCGGATCGAGTGCCCTGATGGCACCGTTGCACTCCTGGAGGATACTGCCTCCTTCTTCAAGAAGTGGCTTCACGTTCTGGACGAGTTTTTCTTCGTCCAGCTCTTCCTTTGGAGTACGCTCGGCTTTTTCGATATGCTAGAAAACAGTTAGACATGAATGAAAGATTGACAGTGGCATAACTTACCTCCGAGATCATCTTGCAGATTGGACGCATGCGGTCGAGGGTCTGGCCAACGATAATGCTCATCTTCTTTGCCAGCTGCCTGTCCTCCTCGGCCTTCTTTTGTGCTTCCTCTTCCTCAGGGGATGGACCTGGCTCTTCCTCTGGTTCCTCCGGTGGTATGTTCTCCATCAACGTACATTCACCGAGTTTGTTGCCATCGTTGTCCACTACGTAGCCATTGTCATCGATGTCCTTTCCAATAAGGGTTGCCAGGTTTCCAGAAGTCAATTTGCCGATGAGGTTGCCGTCGACATCCCGGACCTCGCCCTCGCGAGTGACCTTGCGTCCTGCCATGGGGTTGACGTTGCGCTTCTTTTCTTCAGGCTCCCAACGCTCTGCACGGCCGATGGTGTTGCCATTCTTGTCCAGAATGTCGCCGTCCTCGTCGACTTTGCGACCAAACAGCTTCTTGGCATCGCCTTCTGCCACACGGCCAATGGTGCGTCCAGAGGCATCAACGACGACACCATCTTTACCAACCTCTGCGGTCTCAAAGCCGTAGAACGGACCCTCCGGCTTCTGCCTTTCAGCGCCAGGAATGAGCTCGGCTTTGCCAATCACCTTGCCGTCATCTCCCCAGACCTGACCGTGGCCGTCGACCTTTCGGCCAGCCAGACGCTTGTCACCAGACACAATCCGTCCAAAGACTGTACCTTGGGCATCCACAACATTTCCGGCCTTGTTGACAGTCTTGCCTTCCAGGATGGAGAGATCTTCCTCCACTTTCTCCTCCTCCGGCGGCTCATAACGCTCCGCATGGCCTTTGGTGCTGCCAAACTTGTCGAGAATATCACCGTCTTCATCAACGGCGCGACCACGAAGAGCCTTCGCATCGCCCTCCGTGACCTGTCCGACGATGTTGCCTTCGCCATCCTCGACATAGCCGTCCTTGTTCACGGTGAGATTGTCCAAGCCGGAGAAGGGCCCTTCTGGTTTCTTCTCGCGCTCGTTCTCAGGAATGAGCTCGACCCGTCCGATCGGCTTGCGACCGTCCCATATCTGGCCGTCGTCGATCTCCTTGCCAGCCAGCTCCTTCGGGTTGCCCTCAACAACGCGGGCAATTGGAACGCCGTTGGATCCGATGACATATCCCAGCTTGTTGGGAGTGAGCCCATTCAAATGGGAAAGGTCAACAACCTCGGGCTCAGACTCGTCCGGAGCCTCCCAGTAATCCGCTTTCGCAATAACATTGCCGTGCTGGTCGGTGACTTCTCCATCTTCATCGACCGGACGACCGAGGATCTTTTTGGCGTCGCCCTCCACGATCTTTCCAACTCTCTTTCCCTTGTCGTCTTCCACCCACCCGTCCTCAACCACGTGGAGCCCTTCAAGGCCAGCGAAGACGGGCTCATCCTGATGCTCCTCGGTGGGAATGGTCTGGGCCTTGCCGATGACATTGCCGCGGTTATCCCAGAACTGTCCTTTGGCGTCGAGCTGGGCTCCCATGCGAGAGAGCTTCTTGGGGTCGCCCTCGATCAGTTCGCCAACGGGCTTGCCTGTGGAGCTGATAATTTTGCCCAGCTTGTTGCATTTGAGGCCTTCCAAGGTGGACAGGGGAGGGAGGTCTTCTTTCTCTTCGGGCTGGCTCCTTATCGGCTTGAGCTTCCGAGGGGTTGCCCTCCTTTCCAAGCATAGTACTCGGGGTGATTGGTTTGTCGCTGTCCTTGACGACATGCTCTGCCTCGGACGTCGGCTCGACGCGACCGACAACACCACCATTGTCGTTCCGAACCTCTCCTTCCTCGTTGGGGGCAAGGCCAACCAGATCCTTCGGATCGCCCTCCACCAGTTTCCCAACAACCTCACCAGCGCCGTCCTTGACGATGCCACCATCCTTGATGGGCAAACCAGCAATGTTCGACAGCGCACCAGGGACCTGACCTGCCACGTCTCGGACCGCATCAGGAACAGCCTCGACCCGACCGATAAGACCCCCGTTATCGTCGAGAATCTCCCCGTTGTCGCCGACAGTCTGTCCCACCAGATCCGCGGGGTTTCCTTCCACTAGCCGGCCTAGCAGGTTGCCGTCCTTTCCAAGGACTTGTCCTCCCTCACCAACTTCGAGACCCTTCAAGATGGACAGGTCCAGAGGCACTATGTTGTCAACAGTCTGGCTGCCCGTCTTGGTGACACCCTGAAGCGTGCCCATCAGGTTGCCTGTCAAACCTCTTGCCTTTCCGAACAGGCCTGACGATTGGCCTGAGGCTGAGGCCTGCGACTGGCTATCTTCGGGCGCGGGCGAGGGCATATCGCGCTGTTCGGATGTGGCGTTAATGTTCGAGGGAGTGGAGGGCTTCTCTCCGTCGACGGGAGCGGGCTCCTTGACGCGGAGACTGGGAGAAGTCTGCTCGGCGTTCGTGGGGCGTTCGGTGCTTGCGGACATTATGCTGAAGTTTGGGGTGGCGGAGGAGAAGAAGAGTCTTAAGGGATAGAGCTGGGAGGATATTCGTGGACCTATGGCGGTGTCGTGATGGAACTGAGCGAGAAAGGTTTAGGTATAAGTATATTAATCAATCGAGTATGCGATTACTGGGAATATAAACATATAAACAGATGATTATGATACTACACATCGACATAGTCTTCAACGGTCGTTATATACCATCCTATCTCTAACTATATCCATATAGATACAAATAGCATCGGAGTCGATATCCACATACGTCATGATCAACAATGCGTCCAGGGCCTCCATGTCAGACCGTTGGCGCGCCACGCAATTAATCTAATATAGTTGGCCGAATCCTGATTCGGGTGGACACCAAATAGATTAAATGACATGATTCTCGAAGCCCATGAGCGGTTCCGCCGTTTGATAGGTTCCACTCGGCGGCCGTGCTACGTCGATTGCCATGGCTTACAATAGGACAATGTGTGCCATCCGGCCTGCATGACATCAACCCTGGTATCTAGGGTTCGTTGTGAGAGCCATGAATAACCTGGTGTAGAGAGTGGGTTGCATAGAGGTCGTACATGGGAGCACATCCCTCATCCACGCAACTAGTTATAGTATCAAATTCTGCTAGCCACGAGGCGATCCACAACGGCAACACGATCCAGGATCGCGATTGAGGCAGATTAAATGAGATCATCCAAGGCTCGACCTGCCAATCGGAGGATTTACCCGCCACACGAGACGGCAATTGATATCATATCAACACACGTCAATGTGGTGGGCGTAATGACGTCGAAGCGGAGGGATTGTATACCTGAATCTGCCAACGAGATGACATACATTGAACAAGAGCATCAGCGTGGACAGTTAATGAAGGGCGAATATGGTCATCCAGTCCCAGCATTCTAACATGACCGAAAGCACAAGCTTGGACCACAATTATGTGAGACAATTATCGATCCATAATGCATCAATGATAAATGCAATTTGCAGAGAGAACAGAGTTGTAAGCCCAGGCTCTAACACGATTATACAATCGCAGTCCACATAGAGGTGATGGGCCAATACGGTATTGACCTGCAGAGACAGGTCATAATTGTTTTAGAATCCTTCATCAATATCCTCCGAGATCTGGGCAAGGAGCATGATATGTTCAATCAATCTCAATCGGAGAAAGATGAGAAAAAAAAAGCCATGGATGGGATCTTGTTGTCGTCTGGTCCTAGAATCCTAGGAGATGGAGGAGCATCGGAGAATGCACAACGTGAAAAGCAGACTTTATACCACACTTCGCTTTCTTGAAGTCCGAAGGTATTTGAGCTCTCTATATTGATACCGTCGACTTGGAAGTAGTCAGGATCTGTTCATTCCTGGATCAATTGCTTGAGTTGGACGCGGTAGGGTAACAGAGGCAAGTCCTCACCTTCACTTCATGCTCAGTGAGACCCAGTCTCAGCATCTGCCTCATTATCCAAGGAGCACTACCATACCTACCACCTAATGTAACAGATATATTTCTCGACAGTTGAATCAAAGGACGTAACACTTACTCCAGTTTTGATCAGATATCATTGCAACCGGCGGAATAGAACACAGTTCCACAGTCCAGATGTTATCAGTATTGTGCTGCTTTGACCGTCAATCCCTCGACTTAGCCATACAGATTACCCCTGTCTACTCTGAACAATAGACGAAGACTGATTGTAGCCGGGGTAAAAGCTTACACAGGACATGTTGATCAATGATCAGCACTCCTCAGATATGTTTACTGGTAATTCCTCTCGGCTCATACTCGGCATTCCCCACTACACGAGTCCATGAGAGCTTTACCCCTATCGACCATGATGTTAGGGGATTCGGGTGGCTGTGGGAACCGTTTATCGGAGGACAACCGAAAACCGACATCTTTCTTATTGTGATACAACCGCAACTCCGGCATCAACACCTCTTGCCGATTAGACTCACACCCAACCTCCAAGGGGCCAAATGGGGCACGGTGGAAGTTATTTGCTCGTGTTAAGATGGGGTGCGATCTGTCCCGCGACGAACCGGTATATTATTGCAAGTAATACTCCGTACTACTCCAGAGTAGGTACAGTTGGAGCGGACTGAATAAGGACAACCCGTCCATGTCAGTCATGAAAAGCTCCACTTTTCTCTCCTGATCGGCGCCCAAGACAACTGCCAATTGGGCTAGAGATGATATTCCGCGTTGGACCCATCGTCAAGACAAGCTGTCAAGAACTTAGCGAGGGACTATGCCTGCTTGGGCGCCCCAACCGAGCTTTTGCCTTGGACCATCCATCTACATCGTACATACGGAGTACAACCTCGGCTTGGATAGTTTGAGATGCCAGGAAGGAGACGGACGATCACGGGTAACCTTATTGTGGGCTACACTGACGGCTTCCCCATTGATGCCTTGGCTTAATGGATTATTGAACCTAAACCTCCTCCTGTTCACGTAGTTGTTTCCTGTACTTGCTTCAGAGCAGGCCTGATCATCCTCTTTCCCTGCTCTCGTGGCTACGGTGTTCCATTGCATTTGGATCGGCACAGTTGATCACTGAGCCCCGGATCTCCGGAGGAAGATGGATTGAGCCGGTGAAGCTTAGCATTGCAGCCACATTGAATTGCCCAGGCGATGTAGGAGTCGAGGTGCATGGAGACTTGACCAGGAGACAAAAAAGTGCAATGCTAATAGCCACGTCTGATTGTAGGCTCATCGAGGATTATCTATGTGAGATGTGTGGTCTTGTGTACATACTATCTATCATGCCTCGGAGCGGAAAGTCTCCGTAGTAGCAGCAGAACTGTACCTGTACGAACAATGGCAATGAAGAGACAAGAATAGCAGCCGAGAACCACTAAACAAGAAGACTCGGATTTGTTGAACTGCTTCCGGGCCCGTATAACTCCATATCAATTTCCTCAGTTCCGGACCAGTCGCCAATCAGCCTCGGCTGGAGCGATGATCGTCGGGGCACTAAGAGACTGCCTATTTCACTATGCCATATGGCGTTTCTCGCATGGCACTAGTCAGGCACGGTCTGCACTGACACGGCATTGCTCTGACACTCTTGCCACCCGGAACGGTTGTTGCTCCGACCCCCTTTTCGACTGTCTCCATCAGACTCCGTTCGGGGCTCGGTAACGGTCGACTAAAGCGGAAAAGTATACACTTCCGTCCGTGGCCCTCCACACTCTCCGTGGTCGCCGTCTCTCCACCCGCAGAGCCCGTTGAAAGGTTGGTCCGGCATTTGAAAATACTGACAGGTGCATCCTCAGTTCTCCCTACTATCGACTTAGCGACACGGGGTCAAATTACAACTGGTCGATCGTTCATGAGTCTTGCCTTCAGTTATGCAAACAACGCTTGGCCAGAAGCACGGTGGATGCAGCTTATCCTGCATACTCTGCTCGTCAGGAGTGATAATCTTCAGTAGCCGCCTGTCTAGTGGACCCTAGACGCCGCGCTAATAGATGGAAAAATGTTGACATCCAGGCTACAATTCGGATTTCTGCCGTTGCGACCCAGCCGGCATACGTACTACTAAAAGTAAGACTAGCCTGAAGAATCAGTCCCAGACCCCCCATGATTCGAGGACCGGGACCCTCAACTTCTTCTGAGCCCCGTAGCAGGGGCATGCGGCTGCCCGCGGACGTCCTCGCTGGGGTCGTTGCGGCGATCCCTAATTTCGAGAAGGGTTCAGCATCTCCATCATTCGCCTCGCTTGTGTCCGCTGGTCCGCCAAGTGGGCCATCTAGAGTGAACTAATCTTCCCCAGCAGCCAACCAAGGCAATATCTGTTCATTTAGCCTCGCTTTGCAGGAAATGGACGAAATGATGGCCAGGGACTGTTTACACATGCAAATGGACTACTCCTTTCTGAGCGATGATCGTCTTGAGGGGACGGCGGTCGTGATGGCTATAAAAACCGTTATCCCAGCGGGCATACCGGACGCTTGATGTCCTTCTATACCGCACTACAATCTTTTTATCACCATGATTTTCAAGCGGCTGGTTGGCCTTCTGGCCCTCTCCGCCGGCCTCACGACGGCCGTGGAGCTCGAGGACTATGAGTATGTCATTGTGGGATCGGGTGCCGGTGGTGGTCCTTTGGCTGCTCGTCTGGCCCTGGCCGGCCACAAGACGCTTCTTATCGAGGCTGGTGACGACCAGGGTCTGAGCCTGAACTATTCGATTCCGGCCTACTCTGCTGTCGCCTCGGAGGACCCCGAGATTGCCTGGAACTTCTTCGTCCACCACTACAAGGACGATGAGAGACAGAGCCGCGACTACAAGGCCACCTACGAGACTCCCGATGGCGGAGAATACACCGGCCTCAACCCTCCGGAGGGCTCTGTGCTCAAGGGAACGCTGTACCCTCGTACCGGCACGCTCGGCGGATGCACTGCCCACAACGCTCTGATCGCCATCTATCCCCACCAGTCCGACTTTGACTACATTGCTACCCTCACTGGCGATTCTTCCTGGACCCCTGAGAACATGCGCCAGTACTTCGTGCGCATGGAGAACAACGGCTACCTTCTTCCCGGACAAAAGGGCCACGGCTACGACGGATGGTTCCACGATCAGACTGCCCCGTTGAGCTTGGCTATCAAGGACCCTCAGCTGTTCAGTCTGCTCTCCGGCGGTGCCTTTGCCCTGGGCAACGCCACCGACATCCTCATGAACTTCGGCACCCTGCTCCTCGGCGACGCCAACAAGGACTCCAAGGACCGCGACACCGAGCCCGGCTTCTACCAGATCCCCATCTCCACCAACGATGGCAAGCGCAACGGCCCTCGCGAGTTCATCGTCTCCGTCCGTGACGCCAAGAACGACGACGGCTCCAAGAAGTACCCTCTCGATGTGCGCATGAACTGTCAGGTCACCAAGGTCGTCTTCGACGAGACCGTCACTCCTCCCCGCGCCGTTGGTGTCGAGTTCCTCGACGGCAAGTACCTCTACAAGGCCAGCCCCCTGCACCAGTTCGCTGCGCCCGGCGTCCCCGGCTCCGTCAACGCGACCCGTGAAGTCATCGTGGCCGGTGGTGTGTACAACTCGCCCCAGCTGCTCAAGCTGAGCGGTGTCGGTCCCGCCGACGAGCTGAAGAAGTTCAACATCTCCGTTATCGCCGACCTGCCCGGTGTTGGCACCAACCTCCAGGACCACTACGAGACCACTGTCCAAGGCCGCACCCCCCGGAACTTCACTGAGCTGGAGGACTGCACCTTCAGCTTCTACGGCCAGGACGACCCCTGCATCGACCGGTGGGAGAGCCCTGTCCTCGGCGACCGTGGCATCTACTCTTCGTCCGGTCTCGCCGCCACCATGTTCTACAAGAGCTCCGTGACCGCGGACGACAGCTACGACGTGTTCGTCTTCGGCGGCCCCGTCAACTTCCGCGGCTACTTCCCGGGCTACTCGATCAACGCCACCAAGGAGCACGACTGGTTCACCTGGGCTATCCTCAAGGCCCACCCCCGCAACACCGCCGGCTCCGTCACCCTGCGCTCCGCCGACCCTCTCGATGTGCCCGAGATCGTCTTCAACTACTTCGACACTGGCGTTGGCGACTATCAGTCTGACCTCCAGGCCATCACCGAGGCTATCGGTCTCGCCCGTGACGCTTTTGACCGCCAGGCGTACAAGGTCGAGGAGGTCCTTCCTGGCTCGGCCGTCCAGAGCGATGAGCAGATCCAGGACTACATCAAGAACACTGCCTGGGGCCACCACGCCTCGTGCACCTGCCCCATCGGCGCCGATGACGACCCGATGGCGGTCCTGGACTCCAAGTTCCGCGTCCGCGGTGTGTCCGGTCTGCGTGTCGTGGATGCTTCGGTCTACCCTCGGATTCCGGGCACCTTTACGGCCGTCTCGACGTACATGGTCGCTGAGAAGGCTGCTGATGAGATTCTTAGCGAGCTTAAGAGCAACAACACGAAGCGTCATCATCGCCGTGCTGGCCACCACGCCTAGCCCCCTCATGGGACAGAGGTGTAGTGCGCATGCCCAAAGGCGCATGTTCTGATATTGCTGGTGTATAGTGTTTAATACCGGATCTCAATAGAGAATAATGTTCTTGTAGATATTAGCATGAGCGAGAATATATATTGCCTGTTACCATGTTTACCTACCTGAGCCTCTATGTAGCGGAATATCATACTCAGACCGAAAACCTACGCTTGCACCCTCCCTTCCCGGCGCAGTGTATGAAACTTCCGCACCACCCGCAACGTCGCATAATAACTAAACGGCAGCGCAAAAAACCACAACCCCATATTAACACTCGCCGTCGCAATCAACGCCGTCGGCACAGCCTGCACTCCAAACCCCACCGCCACCCCGGCCGTCTCCAGCCCGCGCAGCAGCGAACTATACCGAATCTGGTCCCCGGGCGAATCCGACAAGTTCCCAATACACCAGTAGATATAGTTCTCGACCATGGCCAGGCTGATGCGCTCGAAGAGATACACGCCGAACCCGCGCCCAAACGCGCGCTGGTCGCCCCAGTCCAGCACAGGACGCGTGCGTCGGTACTCGCTCTGGATCACCACAGCCCAGATCCAGGTCGCGCTGTTGAGCAGCGCAATAAACACATACGTGACCACCGCGCGGGTCTCCCTCCGCTTCGCCCACGGCAGATCCACCAGCGACCCGGCAAGCCAGGTGCTCAGCGTACCCACGACCGCTTGCATGAAGCTGCCCAGCGCGCGCGACCGCACGGTAAAGTACGTCGCAAGGTACGTGCCCGGGTACGCCTGGATCCAGCCGAAGTACCAGAACAGCGGGGTGAGCAGGAGGATGGACCTGCTGCGGAGCAGACGCCACATGGCGGCCAGCTCTGTGCGCCAGTGCACGTCGCGCGGCGCTTCGATGCGCGTGCCATCGTCGCGCTGCACGTTCTCCGGATTCGACAGCAGCAGCCCCACAAACGGCCCCAGACACTGGATCGCGATGAACGCGAGGTACGTCTGGTATCCGACCTGGCCGCGCTGGGTGGTGCGGTGGTTGATGGCGAGGGCGACGGCGCCGCCGATGATGTTGCCGCAGTTGCGGAAGGAGAACCAGGTGGCGATGTAGCGGCCGCGCTTGTGCGCCTCTGGATACCCGGTTGCGATGGCGCCCTCAACGCTCCAGAAGAAGCCGGCGCTGATGCCGCAGGTTACGGCGCCGAGGTAGACGAGCCAGGTGGCCCCGGTGCGGTTGTTGAGGTAGAGCCCGGCGGCGTACAGCGGGTAGCCGATTGAGCCCAGCGAGAGGGTGTATTTGAAGCCGATGGCGTTAGTGAGCCAGGGCCCCGCGAAGCAGGTTACGGTCATGATGCCGTAGAGGATGGCGTTGGCGGCGTTGACTAGGTCCGGGCTTTGCGAGCCGCCGACGCCGAGGCCGTTCATGGCGGACCAGATGCCTGGGGCGCAGAAGGCGCAGAGGCCGACGATGAGGATTTGGAAGAGGGTGCTGTGGAAGAAGTTGGTGCCATTCTTGGATGGGAGAGTATTGTCGGGTATGGCAACATCTGGATCGGGTTTGCTGATAACCATGTTTGTGGCATTTGAGTAGAGGTATAAAACAGTGACAATGTCGAGTTTTATGTCCACACAGTAGGACACATTGCTTCTTCCAGTGTCACCTCTTGGCCTCGAGCACGTCAAAGTATGCGAGAATGACATGATAGCCACTCAGTATTATCATTCGGTGGCACAGGGATGGCCGACCCCATCGAATCATAGTGTTGTGATCCCGACGGAGATGAGGGGATCTGTACGTATAAAGCAGCCACCGTTAACTATTGAAACCCAAACTCCATATGCTCTATCTCATACACAGCTATCAGTGAAAGAAGCATGGCCGTCTCAACACAGACACCCATCCCATCCATCTCAAGCAACGGAGAGAAACCAAGTCTCCTATCGTTCAAGACGTTCGATCTCCCATCCTCGAACCAGCGTCTCCTGGGACCCCCTCATCCCCCCAACACTGTCATCCCACTTGCCCTGCGTCCCGACGTCGAGGACAACACAGACATCAGCCTCGACAGCGTGGTCGAGACAATCAAGCAGCTGCAAGCACGCGATGGCATCTTCACCAAACAACTAGCCCGCCACGGGACCCTCCTCTTCCGCGGCCTACCCATCCGCAACGCCGAGGACTTTAGCAAATTCGCCCACGCCTTCGGCTACACACCGCACGAGATCATCGGCATCGTCGTAGACCGACCGCTGCTCGCTCCGAACGTTGCCCCAGCCAATGAAGCGCCCAAGGAAGTCCTCATCTACAACCACAACGAGTCACCGCAGGTCCCGCACGCCCCGGAGTACATCTTCTTCTACAACCACCGGGCGCCCGCCAAGGGCGGCGAGACGCCCATCTCATCATCCCTAGAACTGTTCCGCCGCGCGCAGCAGGAAATCCCAGAGTTTATCGACGAGCTCGCCGAGAAGGGCATCCTCAGTCGTGTCGTCTACCAAGTGCAGCCGCAGTACGCGGGGGGCTCGACGCTGCGTCAGGCCTTCGGCAAGGAGATCCGCGACGACGACGATGCCACGACGCGGAGAGAGAAAATCGAAGCGCAGATTGCGCGCTACGGGCGCGGCAAACACACAACCTGGGAGTGGAGTGACGACGGCCAGCGCCTCGTCCTGACGCACCGGCTCCCTGTGATCCGGACGCAGCCGGGCACATACTCCCGACTCTATTCACGGGGCTTGCGGCGTACTGGAAGAGAGCGCAGCTGGATAGCGAAGCGAGGAAGAATGTCACGCAGCAGCTGTTTGGGGATGGCACGCCCATCCCGGAGAAGTATCTGGCGCACCTGGCGAAGATCACGGATGAGATCCGCGTGCTGCATAAGTGGCAGGAGGGGGATGTGTTGGTCTATGATAATGTCATTGCGCAGCATGGACGAGAGCCCTGGGAGGGGGAGCAGGCTGATCGCGTTGTGTTTGCTAGCTTGTTTGATGGAGCGAGTGTCCCTGGTGCGTATGGGTTTGGGGACTGGGCGCAGGTGGTGCAGGCACTTGATGGGTAGGCCAGTCTTTTGGGCTAGTCTATGACGAACTTGTATGTATGATGCTATCTATGCAGTGCATTTTTAGTAGCAAACGGGCTATCAGATGGTATTGTCAATTACCACAGGATTACCGGCTTCAGATAGTCTCTCCTTCACGTAGAGATGCCCGGGGGCATCGAATCGGACAAAAGGCGTTATAACGGTGGACGGCAACGGACTATGTACCTCGCCTCGGTGTTAGCGCCAATGTGCTTCTAGCGTTGGGCATGTGAATGCTCCTCACACACAGGACATTCATACAAATAAGACTATATTGGGATTCTGACAGAGAATTGGGTGATTTGGCTAGACAAGACATCGGTATAGTCACATCAGTGATCTGAAAGTCATGGCCGAAGAACCCGAGAAGCAGTATTCCAAGAATGAAATCTCCCAGCATACAACAGACGGAGATATGTGGGTTATCATCGACAACACCGTCTACGATCTGAGTTCTTTCCAAGAATTACATCCCGGCGGAAAGAAAGGTGTGTTCTCGTTGAACTCCCCTGGCTTGTCCTACCTCTGACATTGTGTATACAGTCCTCTCAGCAGTGGCAGGCACCGATGCCACTAAAAAGTACCGAAAGTACCACAGTGACAAGGCCTTGGCGAGATATGGGAATGACCTACGCACTGGCGTTGTTGAACCGTCCAAGCAACAGAAACCGAAGAAATCGTTCCTTTCACGATTCCGCCGAGGGGGTTGAGACTGATGACTGGGAGGATTGAATGCGTGACACCCAGACCAGACAGCCTTCCTCGTATAGTATACTTCATGTACAATTCAAGAATATTTCATTCAAACTACACCCTCCTCAGATTGCTTGGAGGGCTTCTGCATGACTAGTGTGCCATAATAGTTCCCAGCGATTCGGGTCTCATAGAAGGGACAATATAAGAAGTCATTGGTAGTTACATAGACATAGATATTGAAAGAAGTAGAATGACCGGGATTAGGACGAAGACTAAGAATGAAAGCCTGATACTAGAAACTGATTCATACAACAAAAGCAATAATATGTAACGTATTGTTCTCGTGCAGGTGAATGTCCAACCAGGTACATAAAAACAAACACATAAAGAATCATCGCAAATGGAAAGCTCGCCAGTCGTTGATATGTATCCTTATCCCCAAACTGCTACGCACATCTCAATCCTTGACGAGCTGACCTCCTCTCTTATTCATTCTCTTCCGCACAAGCCTCATATAATAGGTCTTTGGAAGCGTCCGAATGAATCGTGGGGTCAAAGAATACACACCAGACATTCCGGTGATAAAAGACTAGTCATAGCTCGCGAGGATTTGGTGGAACGTAGGGCGAACTGCTCGCGTATGGCAGGTGGCAGTTGCTCGGCCGTGGTACGACGGATGAAGGGCATGGCAACCCAAACAGCAGGCTTGATCCAGAACGGGATGCCATTGGGATGCCAGAGAACTTCGAGAACCATGCGTGCATCGACAGTGATCTCGAGGTGATTCTCGACCATGTCCCTCCAATACACCCTGAACGCGGGCAGATTAGCTGGCCAGATTTCACGGGGAACTTGCAGCAATGTGCCCATGATAGAGTACGCTTGGTAGACGCGCTCACCCATATCAGGAGGAAGAGGCCCGTAAATCAGCTCATACATGCTAACCATGGAGGTGTAGACTGTAGCGGCTACCCAAAGTTGAAGTTCGTGGTCCATCGCATCGTAGGCGTTGTCCTTCTCGCCTCCTTTGACTCGAGAGTGTGCTTTGTCTACCTAGGCTCGCATTGCGCCTTTCTCGTCCTAGTTGCTGAAAATCATGACATAGATGTACGTCTGGGTATACTGGGCACGACTGATTGCTCTGGTCGTCAATGTGCTGTGATCGGCAACGCCCTGTCCAACCTTTGGATGAGAAATCTGGAGCAAGATGGCTGCAGGACCTCCAGCCAGAGCAATGCCTTCTCTTGCAACTTTCTTCAACTGTTTGATTGCCAAAGGGGATTCTCCCTCGGGAAGAGATTCCTTGTCTATGGTGATGCAAAAGGAGCCGTCAGACGAGGTTTTCTCCATGTTGTATAGCGCGATCTCTTGGTTTGTGTTTGTCGAGGTAGATTATGACTGGTGGACCAATACAGGAAGAAGAATGATAGTATACCTCCAGAGGAACCCACGACAAAGGGTTGTCTATGATTCTCAATATATACAACGACCGTCTCACTATATCTATCACTTGCCGCTCTCGCCACAAAGTATCCCCTCAAGGCATGACGACATGTCCGAGGACCGCCAACCGCGAACCGTGTCGGCAGGGTAGATTTTCACGTATCATATACACTTGTATACGTACGCAATACACGCAATGTCCTATAAGGTGTCTATACACTGGACGGATGTACAGCAGTATAACGGCATGTTAGGTTACGGGCATCATTGCAACCCGCACATCCAATGAAACCACACTCCCATCCCCGTATATCGTTGGTATGACTGTATAGATGCTGAAAGCTTGCCCTAGCTGTTTTAGATCTAACCTTAGTTTCTACGCATTAGGTTTATCGGTGCATCGGACCGCGGAGCGATACCAAACAAGACTGGTCCTTTGGCCCTTTTTACCCTGATTCTGTCTCTCCACACCCCATGGGCTAATTGTTTCTCTATGTCTTTGGGTATTTTCCCTCATGTGCTGGTCACTAAGCTCCAAGTGGTCTCTTAGTGTCATTGCCTACCAGTTGTACAAGACGTATACCCACTCTCGGAGTGTCGTTATGCGCAGCTGATCTCATGATGTGAGTAGATCCTCCTTTATAATTCCTGTTCTATATGGTGACAACTTATCAAGCTGGACTATTCAACAGATCGACGTATATCCCGATCAGATATGCCCACGTTGGCAGCAAACATTGAAGTATAGTTCTCACGACTAAGTTCCTATTTCCTAACGTATACGGGGCTGATGAGAACATATAACCATGACGATTGCGACTGAAAGATGCTGGCTGACTCTGCATGTCACTTGCTCAACGAAGCTTCGGCATATGAAACGCTGAGTTAAGTACTCCTAATAGTAGGCATACGGTATCACTGGGACCAAGCCTACCTACGCTTGAACGATATTCCGAGGTAGTGAACAATTGACGAACGCTTATTGATTCCCTGGCTACATATGCAGAGCAAACACCAATTGTTATTCACTATTTGGATGGCGCATTCGAGTATCTAGATGAGGACTGTATTTCGACAATGCCATAAGGACATCATAGAAGTCCCAGCTAGTACGAGTCGGAAATAACACATTCACATGCTACCAGATGCTCAATGTTGCCCCTGGGTATTTCGGTATAAGATGGTCTCCTCGGCCATAAGAGGGGCAACGGATCCTCTTAATCTATCGCTCCAATAAAAAAGTGTTAACTTGTAGCCCCCCGCATATTACTAAATCGGGGCACCTTTAACCGCCTTCTTTGTCCGCAGCTTGTACCGAGCATACTAAGGCTCCCATCTCATATCGTTCTTTGATCAAAGATAGCTTTATCTTATAATCCAAATTCAGGACACAGAAGCCGCTCGCAAAGGCCCATCATGCGATTCTCGATCGCTTTTCTCGTTTTCATCATCGCCAGTGTCGCTAGGGGCAGCGCTGATCAAAACGGCGATTTAGCCGCCAGCCTCGATCAACTCAAGAGCCAACTGTAAGTACACTCACGGTGCCTAGCTCAAACCCCTAAAAGAACGATCATATTAAACAGCATCCAGGAGGTCTTTGGGGGATGCAATCGCCACGGCGCAGTCGAAACCTTCAGACCCCGAAAGCACAGGCTCCAGCCTTCTGGAGAAGCTGCCCGTGCCACCAGCGAATGTTGTCATCCAACTTCTGGCTGGAGTCCCGAAAAGCGTCTATAGCGATCTGATGGACCCTGTCGCGCGGCAGGATCTCATGAAAAGCTTCATCGACGAAGATTACCCGCAGTGGTACCATGATCTTCCCGTGGGAGCCAAAAACTACTTTTCGGAACTTGCTGCCAGTATGACTGAAGCTGGGATTTACGACCCGACTAGTCTGGCTGCTGCAGACTCAGCCGAAGCCACTCATCACGGTCGTGATGAGCTCTGACAGCGGTCTCAGATCTGTTTCGCGGTTGTGTCGGTGTGATGCATGAGTATTGTTGGACCTCCATGCGGGATGATAGTTTCTGTGCTAGTAAGGCTGAGGAAATGATAGATGTTATGTGAAGGGTGGTTCATTCCTTTTGAAAAGGGCACGGCGAAGGAGAGGGTTTGATACTCTATAAAGTCCTCTTCGCTCAAGATCCAAGCTCTTTCGTTGGGCTTTCTAGTTACCTTCCAGGTTGTGGGAGCGGGGGGTCCGAATCGGAAATCATTCATAGAAGCCACTGAGCCTGTCCAAGGGACTGCTGGCCCCAAACCGACCATACGACAGGTATTCCACGACTGCGTTGCAGTACACACCCACCAGAAGGCATGTCTTTATCTTATTCATGTGGGGTCAGAAATCTGGGGTAATAAACCACTGGGGTAGACCACCTGCCAGTTGTAGAGATTTGCTGTACGGAGTAACGGCTGTCAGTGGTATCGCACACGAACCTACGTGAGAATACCAGTCGGCTCACTCAGTCTCCGTCGATAGCAATCGGGTTGGAGTTATGCACTGAATGAGCAAGTCTCATCACATGGATCTCACGTCTGTAATCTTGGCGATTGTCTTCATTCATTTGATTGAAGCCTGCCGAACCTGAACCCGAGCCCAGTGGGGGTGCAGTTCCCTAGACGGACTAGACCATCTCTCGTTTCTGATTCAGGGGTTCTGACTCGGTTGGTCGATATGACCTAGGCAAGCATGACAGGCGATGTGCTTCCGCCAATAACGGCCAGGTCAGTGCGAAACATCAGGATTCATGACTCATGCAGCCTGGTAGATGTGGTTTTGTTGACTTGTGCATCAGATCCGGACAGCTGCGGTTAGCCCAACGGGATACATAGCCCATCGAGAACCATGTACATTGTCTTGTTGTGCCTTTAATAGAAGTCACGTGATATACATACAACCGACCGAAACATTGAATCTATCTCCATTTATATCACGTGATATTTGCGGCCCCACTGGATCCGCCACACGTGACCGGACCCGTTCAAAAATTTTGTCTTTTTGGATCTTTTGTTATCGGCGCAGGCCAAAGTTCTCCCCGTTCCATCGACTTCTACACAGTGTCGTCGCACAAAATGGGTTCCGCTCAGGATCAGACTAAGAAGAGAAAGAGACAAAAAGTCTCCGACGGCTCCAAGTCGTCCAAGTCTCGCGTCGTCGAGGCCGACGATCAGCGCGAGTTGACCGAGACGACGACAAAGCCAAAGAAGCAAAAGACCGAGGATCCTCCTACGGACGAGACTCCCGATGCCGAGGACGTCGAGCAGACCGAGAACGGAGAGACCGCGCAGGATGATGCCGCGAAAGATGCTGAAGCGCCGCTCCCGTCCACCATGGGCCTGTCGCTGCCCACCGACGCCGCGCCGCAAAAGTTCGACGAGCTGAACCTTTCCGAGCCCACCATGAAGGCCATTCGCCAGATGGGCTTCGAGACCATGACCGAGATCCAGCAGCGGACGATCCCGCCGACGCTGGCCGGTCGCGATATTCTGGGAGCGGCCAAGACGGGCTCCGGAAAGACGTTAGCTTTCTTGATTCCGGCGGTGGAGATGCTGAGCGCTTTGCGGTTCAAGCCGAGAAACGGTATGCCTGGGTTGTGGGATGATGTTGTTTAGGTGGAGCTAATGGTGGTCGCAGGAACTGGTGTTATCATCATTACCCCGACCCGTGAACTGGCGTTGCAGATTTTCGGTGTCGCAAAGGAGCTTTGCGAGTTCCAGTAAGTCTACGTTCCGCGTCTCGCCTCGCTTAAGCTAACGGTCTAGTTCTCAAACCTACGGCATTGTTATCGGAGGCGCGAATCGGAGAGCCGAAGCGGAGAAGCTTAACAAGGGTGTTAATCTGTTGATTGCGACCCCGGGACGACTCCTCGATCACCTGCAGAATACCCAGGGTTTTGTCTACAAGAACTGCAAGGTTCTGGTTCTGGATGAGGCGGACCGTTGTCTGGATGTTGGTTTCGAAGCCGAGCTTCGCCAGATTGGTGCGTACCCGTCGACGGCCAAATGCGCACTGCGTACTGACTGCGATAGTTAAAATCCTGCCTTCCGAGGAACGCCAGACTTTGCTCTTCTCCGCCACGCAGACGACCAAAGTCGAGGACCTCGCGCGTATCTCACTCAAGCCCGGCCCACTCTACATCAACGTCGACCACCGTAAGGAGCATGCGACCGTGGATGGTGTCGACCAGGGATACATCATTTGCGAGGCCGACAAGCGGTTCCTCCTGCTATTTACGTTCCTCAAGAAGAACCTGAAGAAGAAGATCATTATCTTCTTCTCCAGCTGCAACGCCGTGAAATACTACGCCGACCTCCTGAACTACATCGACCTGCCCGTTCTCGCGTTGCACGGGAAGTTGAAGCAGCAGACGCGCACGCAACGCTTCTTCGAGTTCTGTAATGCCACCCAGGGCACGCTCATCTGTACCGATGTGGCCGCGCGTGGGCTGGACATTCCCGCCGTCGATTACATTATCCAGTTCGATCCCCCGGATGAGCCCAAGGCCTACATCCATCGGGTGGGTCGTACGGCCCGTGGTACGAAGGGCAAGATCGGACGCTCCATCATGCTTTTGCAACCGTCCGAGGTTGGATTCCTCAACGTCCTCCGCGAGGCGCGAGTGGTATGTTTCCCTTGTTCGATTTTCCGGCTGAGCCGGCATACTGACTGATGTTCAGCCCGTGGTGGAGTTTGAGTTCCCCCAGAAGAAGATCATCGACATTCAGTCGCAGCTGGAGAAGCTCATCGGACAGAACTACTACCTCAACCAGGTATGTCTCATCCTCATCCACCGTCACGCATTATCCCGCTAACACAGATCCAGTCCGCCAAAGACGGTTACCGCGCATACCTCCACGCCTATGCGTCGCACTCGCTCCGGTCGGTGTTCAACATCAACAAGCTGGACCTGGTCAAGGTGGCCAAGAGCTTTGGATTCACGACCCCGCCGCGGGTGGACATCACTCTGGGGGCGAGCATGAGCAAGGACAAGGTGCAGGCGCGGCGGCCGTACGGGAGCCAGAACAAGTCGGCGCGGTTCAAGCGGCGGGCTTGAAGGACCTAGGATGATACCTCTGTAATATAGACAAAAGTGGATAGATATGCATAATGATAGCGTTCTCTGCCGTTGTTGTACTCGTAAAGTGCGGTCGTTTACCAGAGGAAAGAAGAGAAAGAAGAAGACTTGCATGTTTTATTATTTGCGAGATATCCAGATCGAGATCTAGATCCAGCCATCACGGATCCTCCAAACGCCAAATAAACCCATCAAACATCAGACATAATCATGAATCGTATCGATCGATCGATCGCTGTGGACCGAGCGTGGGGTAGGGTCTAGTAGCGCGACGAAGTCTCAACCGTATCTATACAACCGTCAGTAAAATCACTAACCAGCACGAAAATAAGGCGTACACCCCGACTCAACATCTTTCATCATCGACTCTCTTCGATACTGCCCCAGAGTCTTCAGCCGGATGGCCCGCATGTACTGTTGCTGCTCGGGGGAGTAGTGGAAGCGGTCTCCGGAACCGTCGGGAGCATAGTGTTTGAAGAGGGCGGCGCCGAGGGAGACGACGGCGAGACAGGCGACGATGACAATGACGATGATGCCGGCGGTGGGGATGTTGGCCATTGGATTTTGATCGGATATGCCTGGATGTATGGGAGATGTATACGGAGGATGTGTGGGATGTGACTAGGGCATGATGTGTAGTTATGTGTGTCTGTGGATGGTGGAAGACGAAGTGGCCGGATGTCCGGATGATATACAGTAGAGTCCTAATTATATACGGACTGTCTGACTGCCTAGGTGTACCGGTACACTACTTTATTTTTCGGTCACTTTCCATCCTTTCCAGCCTTTCAATGCGATTGGCCAGAACCGGGGTATACATGCGCATTAAGGTGATTGGCCGCGTGGACGGTGGAGGCCGAGCAGTAAGTATAGAGTACGGAGTAGATCTATAGAAGTGGTCTACACTGGCCTATCCAGTATCAGAAGACACTCTCTTCGTTCACACTCTTGTCATGCCGCTTATCCGGTACATCTCCACTCATGTGTTTCTTCCAGGTTGCACAACCAGTCAGACACTTCATCGACGAAAACAGATGCTTACGCACGCCGACGTGGTTCCGCGGATCCCGGCCAGCAAAGCTTGTCTAATAGATCGGCATGGGCCGAAGCAATACATGCATGCGATTGGCACTGGGTTAGGCATCAAGGTATCCGAAACAACCACATGGCTCCATCGGCTCATCGCCTCCGCTCAAACACCACATTCAACTCGCCCATGTACAGCACAAAGTTATCCTGGGCCTCGTCCAGGAACTTCCGCCCGTCGTCTCCCGGCGCGAACCGCACGTCAAACTCCATGACCAGCCGGGCGACCGTGGTGCGCAGGTTGAGCATCGCCAGCGGCTTGCCGATGCAACTGTACGGGCCTGTCTTCTTAGCACTGCCGTGTCTCTCTGGGATTCAGGTACGAACCGATGGTAAACGGCGCAAACACCGTCTTATCCTTGATCAGCTCCGGGCGTTTATACCACCGCTCGGGGATGAACTCGTCCGGTTGTTCGTAGCAAAGGGGGGCTGTTCGTCAGCTCATCCGCTAGGCACCTCTATAAACCGACTCCTAACGGAAGGGCGGGACATCATCGGACGCGACATACATACATCGGCTCACAACATACTGCGGACACGACACCGTCATGTCCCCCGGGATAAACACATCGTCGATCATGATCCCCTCCGGCGGCGTCTTGCGTTGCAGCCCCCCGGGCACGGGAGGATACAGCCGCAGCGCCTCGTTGATCACGCCGTTGAGATGGTCGAGGTTCGCGATCTGCGAGTGGAGAAGCTCGCCGTTGTCACTGGCGTCCGCGTACGGCGCCAGCTCCGCGCGCAGCTTGTCGGCTTCTTCCGGATGACGCACTAGTTCGTATAGAACAGCCGCCAGCGTACACGCCGTGGTATCACTACTATAAGATCAGCCCATCCCACTCCCCCAACCCCAGGACAACTCACCTCCCAGCCACAACAACCAACCGCGCATCCCCATCCAGGAGCAACTCCTCGCTCGGCGTGGGGTCTCTCCCCTCGAGATGGGCGATCAACGCGGAACTCACATCCGGGATGGCAGGTTTATTCTATCCCGGCGCATCAGCACACCCACTCCACAACACCAGCATCCCCCGAAGGAAGGGAAGAACTACCTTCACCCGATACCGCAACATCTGCCCACAAAACTCCAAAAACCGCCACCAATCGCGCGACAACCCGGGCACAGCATTCATCGCCAACATAACCCAAATAGGCACACACAAACCAATCTGCCGCATCGTGGCATCCAGCAACTCAATCGCCCAATGCGGCTCCCCGCGCTCCAGACACCCGAACCCCTCGCCAAACGTCAGCGCGCCCATCACGTCAAAGCTGTACAGATTCACCCACTTGCGCGCATCCACGGCGCGCCCCTCCATGCCCGCCAGCCGCTCAACCAGCCGCTGCTGGTACTCACGCACGCGGGCCTCGTACCCGCGCAGCAGGGGGTCGCTGAAGGCGCGGGCCCAGACGCGGCGGCGGGCGGCGTGGGCGGCGGGGTCGCGGATGTTCTGCAGGGCGAGGCCCGGGTGCGTGAAGTCGTAGTAGGCGGCCTTGGTGCAGGGCGAGGCGGCGCTGTAGAGGGCGTGCACGGCGGCGGGGTGGGCGATGGAGAGGTCGGAGGAGCCGGTGCGGACGAAAGGGCCGTAGTGCGTGTGGTAGGCGTGCAGGTGCTTGTAGAGGTTGTGGTTGAGCTGGGTGGGGAGGTAGAGGCTGGAGAGGCGGGAGCCGAGGGGTCCGGGGAATTGGTGCAGGGGGTGGAGGAACAGGCGGTAGATGAGCAGGCTGGTGTAGAGGCCGCTGAGGTAGGCGGCGGCGAGATGGGAGGTGGTGGAGAGCGCGTGCGGCCAGGGTTGCGACTGGGTGTAGTGCAGGGTTGCGGTGATGGCGGCGATGGCGGCGAGGAAGAGCTTCAGGTATTGGGTCACATAGAGGTGGTGCTCGCCTTTGTTGAAGTAGGCGATGTGCGAGGCGATGCCCGCAGCGGCGGATATATATAGTGGGTGTGATAGCGGCATGGTGGTGTTGGGGGAGTAGTAGACAGGTGCAGGTGCTATGCTGCTATCTGGGTATTTATCTATTGTCACGCGCAACAGGCGAGATGTCTGACCCCGCCTATCTAACATTGTAGGTGCTGTCTAGCGAGTGGTCTGGATGGACCGATATCATCATCTACTGCAGACGATGCTATCTGCCGTCTGCAGAGTTGTTTATACATCGCAGGGTTCAGCGTCGTCCCCGCTCCTGACGAAGACACTAAATAGCTATAGCGTGCTTGGCTGCAGTGCACACCCCGGCTCTCGCCTTACAACGAGTCCTAATTGACGGAATGGCAAATGGTTTCGTAGATGTGGCAACGCCATGAAGAGATGTGCAGATGGACGAATTTCCTGTTTAGGTTACTCCCGGCATGCAGGTCGTGCCGCTGTTACACGACGTAAGGACAAGCCATGTGCTACAAGAGGTGGAGCTGCTAGACTACTGATCCAGGTTGCGCAAGATGTATATGTTCAATTGGAAGTACACGAAGTGAAGAATATACAGTCTCAATGGCACCGCTTCCTCTTATACAAGAGATAGAACACCGTCCGCGGCTTCAACTCGCGGTCGCTTCATTTAAAGAGCGTTCAGGACGGCAGTGAAGGCCTCCTTGGGCTGGAAGCTGGAGTCGAACAGCAGGGGGCTCTCGCTGGAGCGCCAAGAGTCCTACAATTTGTCAGTAATGCGCCATGATGGGAGAAGAGGTTGTAAAATGACTGACCTTGTCGGAGACTCCCCAGGAGGTGATACCGACACAAGCCTCGACGTTGAGGCAGGCGTTGGCAACCTATACCAGTTAGCGCACATCCTCCGGAGGATCAGGCTACACCTACATCCACGTAGTCCTGGGCAGCGGCGCCGGCAATGTCGAGCTCGGTGATGGCGACCTCGGAGACGCCGGTCGAGGCGAGAGCGGACAGAGCAGTTTGGGTATGTCAGTACGTTCAGTGGTAAACGGGACAGGGGAGACTTATGCTTCAACGCCAGAGGCGGGCCAGGCAGAGCTGCGACTGCATTAGCAACTCACTCTTGACTTGCGGTCGGACTATACATACCCAAGATGCGACTGCGAGCCAATGCCGTCGATCGGGACACCAGCATCAAGCCACTTCTTCACCAGGCTCACCATACCCTGGGTCTTGGAGTAGTTGGCATCGTCCAAGCTGGCTATGTCAGTGACAGTCTTCCATCAGCCAGGTCCAAGGTCCTCACTTGTAGTCGTTGATGTACAGCTTCGCATCGGGGTCGACCTCACGGGCGGTCTCGAAGGCGATCCGGATGTAGTCCTCTCCGAGGACATCGTAGAAGACGTCGGAGCGGAGAGTGCCGTCCTCGTTGAGAACCTCGTTGACCACATCCTATGCTGGTCAGCTACCATTCTTGTCCAGTCCTGTCCGACACACCTACCCAGGCGTAGATCTTGCCCTTGTACTGGGTCATCACGGTGGTGATGTGGTTCTTCAGCACGTCGGTCAGGGTATCCTTGTCGGTGATGCTCTGCACCCACGAGGGGAGCTGAGAGTGCCACACTACATCCGTCAGCGGTGCTCAACCCCAGCCACATGTCTCACATACCCAGAGTGTGACCACGGATGAGGAGGTTGTTCTCCTGAGCAAAGTTCACCAGGTAGTCCGAGCCGTCGAAGCTGAAGCTTCCCTGAGAGGGCTCAGTGGCATCCCACTTCATGCTGTTCTCCGGGGTGATCTGGCCAAAGTTGGCCTTGATGACGTCCACGTTGGCGCTCTCCGACAGCGTGCCCTGGTCACCGCAAGTACCCCAGTACTTCTTGCCGTGAGCGACGAACGCGCTGTTGAGGCCAGTCGCATTCTGGCGACGTCCAATGACCGAATACGCCGACGCGGCGGTCGAGGCGAGAAGGACGCCGCTGGCGATAGACTTGATGTAGACCATTTTGATAAGGAATGAACGAGGGTAGATGTATGAAAGAGTAGTCCAGCTGCTCAGAACACTTGATCCTGTCGACGGACAGACTGGGCGCCTGGTACATATTTATACTACTCCCCGACAATGGAATAGACGTTGATGGCGTTCGGAAGGGCACCGCGTGGCTTTAGGCTAATGTTGGCGCTCTTCCTTATTGGGAACGGACGCCTCCAGGAACAGGACGATATCAAACCAGCGGCGTTTCAGCCAAGCATGCATTTTTCCCGCGACGATGAAATGATCGACAGGTTCTCTCGTCACTCCCCCGCAAACGCCCAGTCCTTCATCCTGTCGAGGCGTCGGTTCTTATGCCGATGTTCAGCCTGAAGAGGCCGGCGGGCGTGGCGTGGCATACAGCGTGGCGTCCTGCAGGACGAAGCATGTGTTTCGGGACAGGCATTGAAATGCCGGCGGAGGATGCTGTATTCCGTGATTGCTGCGATGTCTGTGATCGACATCGCAGTTTGATTAAGTCGGCAAGTGGTCGACGAGAGCTTGCCGGCCACTTATGTACATATCTCAGACCCCCTGCTGAAGACTGTGGGCTATGCTGCCGGTTGTTTAGAAGACCCAGAACTGGCAATATCCCATGTGGATACACCCACAGGAGCTGTTTGGACTTGTTGGACTCTGCTGCAGCCACGGAGCATCTAGCGTTTCAAGCCGTGGGTACAATGGGACAATGGGTCCACGGCTAACTCCGTCCCGCTGGCCTTACGGACCCTTCATAGACCTCATGGCGTTGTACGGAGTAAGTAACTACGGAGTAGATCGTATGACCATCCTCGTCGACCTGCCGCATCCAGGGCCGGTCTAGAAGTCGCATTCAAAACATCCACCGCATTTAGGAAGTGCTTTCATTAAAGGGTATATGTATAAGGTAAATTATAAGTATATCAAACGTCTCCACTACGAAGGCCGGCCCAAGATCGATCCAGCGAACCAGACAGCCGCACATACGCCCAGCACCGACGCCCCAAGTGCTCTCTTTTCCCAGGGAGTCTCCCCTGCCATCTTAGCCGGCTGCACCGCTTCTCTACGGGAACTGCGATGCAGCTCGACTGATTCAGAGCGGCCTAACGGAGGCTCGGTGACGCTGGCCGTGCCGTTGAACGTCGCAAAATATTCTCGGTCGCGGGCACGCCATTTCTCCACCAGCCTGGCGATCTCCAGCAGATCCTCCTTGAGCGAACCGGGCTCCGTCGCATTGGCATTCTCGACCTCGATGTTCTGCACGTTCCCAAAGAAATCCACCACCGTCCGCAGACGACCCTCGGGCTCACCACCGGGGAAGAGATCCCACCGCACCCCCGGCTGAGAATGGATCTTGGCTTCGTCATACGAGTCGAACAGGTCGCCCAGCGTGAGCTTCGAATTGGCGCTGGTGACCTGCGTCTCGAGGAACTCGAGCACGTAGTACGTCCAGCGGTCGATGACGGCGACGCCGACGTCGTTGTCGGCATGGTGCGAGTAGGACGATTCGTCGAGGGCGCTCGAGCCGGTGGCGATGATGTTGGGCGAGTAGAAATGCGTGTACATGGTGTTAGCCTGGCACGTGTCGATCATGAACAGCAGCTCATGGTAGCGTTTCTTCTCCCACATCTGGCCGAACGCATCGGCCAGATCCCACGCGCCGATTTCCTCCGCGTCCTGGAACTTCAGGAACTGGTCGCCGCCGTGGCCGGTCATGTAGACGAGCACGTTGCTGCCCGCGTCCGACCCGAGACGCTTGCTGCGCGGCACGTCTTCATCCAGCCGGTCGGTCAGCAGCCGGATGAAGTTCTCGACCGTCACCTCGTAGCCGCGGTAGTCCACCTCGATGTTGTCACCGTAGAGATCGACCGCGCGATCGGCGTTGCTGTAGACCGTGCCCGGGAAGGCGTTTCGAGGGTTGCATGCCATGTCATCAGGCAGCATCAGGATGATCTGGGAGTCGGGAATCCCGAGACGCTTGACGGTGCGATAGAGGGAGAGGACATTGGCGAGATGGCGGTAGTTGAACCAGAAACGCGAGGTTGAGACGAGAACGGCCCAGTTGGAGGTGTGTTCGGAGGAGACGAGGGTGAGAAGGAGGGAGAGGAGGAGGGCTGGGAAAAGCCCGCGAAAATGTAACATGATGAACAATTATCAAAGCATAATCGAAGAAAGACGAGGAAAGGGACTGGAAGCGAATGGAGGTGGAGAGAATGAAGCTGGTGCAGTGGTGGTGGTGATGGTTGCGATGAGGTGGTGGTTGTGGCTTACTCATGTTCATGCCTTAGGCAGAACATTTTCTACAAGTGTTCTCAACCAGCTTATTGAACAGCGACATTCTATGCGCAAACAATGGGATCTATGGATCAACTATCTGGCTAGACATGAACGGCATCACAGACACAATCACAACTTCCATTCAGTCGATTTGGGGACATCATACTCCGCATTCCCTGTAAACATCGGGACGGCATTCACTCTTCCCTCCCATCTGTCAGCAGAAAGCATGGGAGCGGTGCAGTAAGGCTCAATATTGAAGCTATCCAGATGCTCATCCAGACGATTCAGGACCGCATCAGCCGCCTTGCATTCCATCTCAAACTGGGCCTCCCTATTGATTCCAAGCTTCTCAACATACCAAGCAGGGTCACTCTTCACTGCCCCAGCCTCATATAAACCAAGAATGTCACCATCTACTCCCGCATCGAGAGCTGCTTCGTAGGCCATGCGCTGTCCAATAGCCAGTACCATCTGTCGACACTGCGGGAGGACATAGCGGTTGTATTGGTCTCCTCGATGTCCAGTGGAGTTTTTCAGACGATCTACCAGTTCCGCGACAAACCCTGCCTCGTGCTTCGCCAAAAGGCAATCAGGCCTTTGGGCTGCTGGAAGGCTATACCGTCCCAGTAGTAGCTCAGTAGCGAGGCCTGTGGGGTTTAGTGCGACATTCATATCAACATGACCAAAACCTACGGATAGACACGACCAAGACTTCACCCTCAGCGATACTAGTCACGCGAGATAGGCTCTGATTTGGTCAGGATGAGATAGACAGATTGGTAAAGGGCAACGCATACCTCGAATGTTCCCAGCTGATTGTGAGGGCACATTCCCTGCGCACCACTCCGTTCAATCAAGTCACTCAAACTTCCCTGTGAGTTCTGTAGAAATACAGCCTTCACAATCACCCCAAGTCCATGTTTAGCTGCCGGATGAAGGGAAGGATTGTTGTACTGTTCAGTCACCCACAGCGCGAAAGTTTCCATGACGGCCACCTGGGCTAACGCATGTAGTACTGGAAGTTGCTGGGTTCTGAAGGAGATGATCGGGGCTCGTTCTCCATGGACTCCCTGTTGCACCGTGCGGTTCTGACTGTACTTTCCAACAATAAACGATGCACATTTTAGAAACGGAATCATCCAGAGGCTGAGGCATAGGGCACCCGTACTGAGCCGGTGAATGGCAGAAAGAAAGTGATCTCGCATGTTGGTCGGCTTTGCTAAGTCTCCCAGCAACGCAGACGGAGGCAAATGAACACCCTCGAACGATGTGAGACCATGATCAAGCTGCCTACCACCTGTAATCTCGGGGAGGAGCCTACCAAGCCGTTAATGCCGGTCAATATATTGTCCTTGCCTTGATGACCTACCACGACTTGACTCCTTTGACCATCTGATGCCCATCGTTAATGGGGACTATGAAAGGCCGAAGACCCCGGTCTTCCCCGTTCACCAAGAGGCGCGCAAAGACTACGGCGACTCGTCGAATTCCCGCCACCGGCATCGATGGTGGCATGAACCTGGATCCGATCAGTTCTGTAACTCCCATGCAGCGGTAAGTACATACTTTGTTGCAGCACGTGTAGGCGTATTGAGAAGGAAGCTGCCGTCAGGTTGCCAGGTAGCTGTGGTTTCGATATTTCGCGCATCACACCCATGGCCGAGTTCACTAAGCATAAAAGGGCACCTATTGGAGGTAGTTCAGCTGGGGCCCTGCTAATGTTGTTTGAGGAAGTATATACGAGACATCAAAATTCAGTATTTCATCCATCAAAGGCCGAAGGTCTTGTCTCTGTACAGCGAACGGCGCAACTGTCCCTGCCACCAGATTGTACTGGATAGTGAGTAGCATGTGTGCCGTTGTATCTCGAACAATTATGTTGTCCATGTGAGCGCGCCAGAACTTCGGGGTTGAGTGAAGGATATCGTCTATAGTCATTCCTGATCCTTGTCAGCCTGAGCATATTGGAATTTCTGTTGGCTCAACAAACCGTAGTGACGCCCAACTGACCGAGCCCGGTGATATGAACGCTCCAAATGCTCGAGGCGCGGGGCATCCTCATAGTGATGTGCGAACAGAGGAGATGAGAGGAGATTGACCGTGGAAGGATACATGGCTCTACAGCCTCGTTCAAACAACTTCTAATGTTATAGAATTGGCATTCGTGCAATCGAGTGAGGGCTGTTATGCCAGCCATAATATGCCACTGTCCAAGGTTTTTACTTCAAAAAGCAAAAAGTATATGATACAACGATAGCGCCACTTCGTCATTCCTCTACGTTGGAATTAGAAACCCGTCGATATATTCTCCACCATCGGAGCTAGAAGTCGGAAGAGGATTACCGTTACAACTGTCTCTACGATTAGACGCCATTCATCAGAGACAATATCGATAGTTTATGTGGGTACAAAACACGTTCCACAGCGCAAAGGACATGACGAGGCAGCAGCACATGTATCTGTAAAGAATGAATATCTGTACTGGAATTAGAAAGTTCACATACACGCTGGCCCACCAGTGTAATAAGTTGTTATGTCTTCTTCAACGGTCAACAATTGCTACTATACACCTACTATCAATTATAGTTGAGCAAAGATCCAAGATCTATCTCAGACACCTAGCGATCCACGCCTGAGCCCAAGTCATGGCAAGTATGCCAGCCCATGTGGAAACCAAGGTTTGCAGCCAGGAAAATATTGTCATTTACGAACTTTATAATCCTGATTTGGACCCGTATCCCTCCCAAATCAGTAGGGATGAGAGGAATGACGATTATTGCGGAGGGCTAGATGACGCTCTGCCGTGGGAAATGTACAGGATACATCACAGGTCCATCCTCATCTGACCCCATTATATGCTTAGCACGTCATTTACGTTTACCAGAGCCCGTAACTATTCATCTCAGCCGTCTGGTTCTGCAGAAAACATGTCCACTGACAGTGGCTCCCTAACACTCTATAACATATGCAACAGCATCCATTCATGTTTGTCCACGAACGGCAGACCGAATGCGGTTTCTCACAATTTAAAGCAATTCGAAGACGGTAGTCAGTGTTGTGAGGTTGCTAGATTAGAACAGTAGATTGTTAATTGGATACGTGTTGACAGCATACAGAGCAAGCAGACGTTCTATATCATAAGCAACAAATCGTACTCCACGCACCCTCAACCCCTACTCCAAAATTCACCCATTTCTTACCTGGTCGGCAACTTCTGCAACCGAGTCCGGGTTCATCAACTACATCCCTGTATCAGATAACTCGGTTCACTCTATATCACGTTGGATCACTCACCGTAGACAAATCCCCCAAATCCTGCTCGCCACCGGCAATTCGCCGCAGAATCCGGCGCATTATCTTGCCGCTGCGAGTTTTTGGCAGGTCACTGACAAGAAAGATAGACTTTGGTGCCGCAAAAGAGCCGATAGCTGTCCGGACTCCTTTGCGAACCTCGTCATGTGTACTTTCATCGGTCCGTGGGTCTGACTTTGCTGATACAAAAGCATTCAAGGAATGTCCCGTCACCTTGTCTGGCACGCCGACTACAGCTGTTTCGATGGCTTGCTCTATGGCCTTGTCAGCAGAGTCGGGTTGAAGCGTGAGGCGGGTGTCATACCATGATCGAGGATGACAGCTTCGATTTCCGCGGTGGAAATTCGATGGCCCGAGACGTTGACGATATCATCTGCTCGACCCTTGATCCAATAAAATCCGTCTTTGTCACGACTTGCCAGGTCGCCGGTGAACTAGGGTATATGGTGAGAAATGTGATAATGCGTGCGGGAGTTGACAAACCCACGTAGTACCCCGGGTATCTACTGAAATATGTATCCATGTACAGCTCGTGAGCTCCCCAAATGGTGCGAGCCATGCTGGGCCACGGCTGTTTGATGACCAGAGCTCCCTCGTCATCATGTTCAGTCACCTCCTTCCCTGAACCAGGATCTAAAATTGCCGGCTTGATCCCAAAGAACGGTAGGGACACGCTCCCTGGCTTGGTAGGGGTGATGCCGGCCAGCGGGGCGACCAGGTGGGAGCCCGTTTCTGTCTGCCAGTAGGTCTAGAGAATCGAATAACTGCGTCAGTCTGGTACAGCACAAGGCTCTGCTTTGGTGGATTCTCACATCAAGCACACACCCTTCCCCATCCCCCACGGCGCCGGAATACCAGTCCCAGACCTCTGGTGCAATCGGCTCGCCAGCTGTGCACAACACGCGGAGATCCTTCATCTCGTAGCCATCCATGCAATCATTCCCCGCGTTCTTGAGGACGCGCAGAGCAGTTGGCGCAGCGCAGAGATGCGTGATCCCATGCTTCTCAATAATATCCCAGTACCTGGACGGGGTCGGATACGTCGGGGTACCCTCAAACACCGTCGTCGCGCACCCAAGTAGCAGGGGCGCGTAGACGGTATACGTGTGCCCGGTGATCCAACCCACGTCCGCCGAACAGAACATGCGATCGTCCCTGTGGATGTTGAAGGTGTATTTCCCCGAGGCGGCGGCGCCCACGAGATAGCCCGCTGTGGTATGCAGAATGCCTTTCGGTTTGCCTGTGGATCCAGACGTGTAGATTAGGAATAGAGGGTCTTCGGCACCCATTGCCTCCGGGGCGAGATAAATGGGAGCTTTTACGATCTCTTCATGCCACCAGAAGTCCCGTCCGCGGACCCAGTCGACCGCAGTGTCCGTCCGACGGAATGCTATAACCGCCCTTACAAACGGACATTCTTGCAGTGCGTGGTCAACGATGGATTTGGTGTTGATGCGCTTCCCCCCGCGCTGACCATAGTCTGAAGTGAGAACCACGTTTGACCCGGCGTCTTGGATGCGCTCTGCGAGCGAGGCGGAGGAAAAGCCGGAGAAAACCACAGAGTGGATAGCCCCGAGGCGGGCGCACGCCAGCATAGCCACTATGACCTGAGAGCAGTTCGGCATGTAAATCGTGACGGTGTCGCCCTTTTGCACCCCGTGCTGGCGGAGGACCCATGCTAGCTGTGACACATCCCGAAGCAAGTCGCCGTATGTCACTGTGCCGCTGTTGTTGGGCTCGTCTGCTTCGTAGATTATAGCGGGTTTGTTGGGATGGCGCAATGCATGCCGGTCAACGCAGTTGTAACATGCGTTTAGCAAGCCGTCCGGGAACCAGGCATTTTTCCCTTGCTCCATGCAGCCAGTATAGGTCGTCTGGAAGTCTTTGTCGAAGGCTAGTAGACTGCGGGCTGTACGCGCCCAAAAAGTCTCTGGTGATTTAGTGGATTCTTCGTAAAGTCGCTGGTACTCATCAAAGTCTTTCAAGTGTGTATGTGTTGACATTGTTGCAAGAGGCTTTTGTATGGGTGTCTAATGGTTCGTAACGGTCGATATTCTCGATAGTCGTTTTTATTAAAGAGAGAATAAGTAGATAAATCGAGAATGAACACTCCACCTTGCTGATATAGTGCAAGTCATAGTGGCGAAAGCATCATTGGCTGTGTTTTCCTGTTGTCCGAATACGTCGATTCGCATGACGTGAATCGATTCTTTTGAGCTTTTCGAACCAGGAAGCGCCCTGGTGTCCATTGGAGAAGCAAGTAATCCTGTAATTAGCAGGTTAGAACCAGGGCAAATGAGTCTGTCCGGCCCAATGGACGGAGCTGCAGAATATAGCCATGCTGTCTGTAGCAGTCATTGGCGGGTAGTATCGTATGCGATCATACTTTCAAGCCACTTACGGTTAAGGGGCAAAAGCAGCTCTACTCAGGTGTAATGATTCAATTCAGGTCTAGATTCGACATGCAGTGATATCTACAGTGGACTGGGGCAAAGCTCTGGGGCGAGGTAACACGGGGCAATCTTGATTGATTGACATGTGTCTGGCCGCTTCTTCATTTAACAATTGCATGACTCTCTGGTGTATGATGCTACAATGCATTATAGAGCTAAGTACAAGTAGGTATGGACTACAAAGTTGCAGCGCTAGCTCTAGGCAGTTCTATATCAACAGTCCACGATGGATGTACAGGATGGTCAATGGTACCCTCCATAGCAGCATTGACAAACAGCGTCTGCGCACCCCGTTGCAATGGAACAGGATCACCAGAGCAGTGGCTTGTCTGACACGTCCTCATCGCACCCGGACAGATGCCCGAGAGTTTCTCGATAACGACCGATTTCCCATTATCAATATCCGTCAAATGCGACGGGGTCTCGCCGATTTGCCGTCGCCATGCTACTATCTTCGCCCCCCAGCCTTCGTGGATATGACCGAAGCAATGCATCAAGGGCTTAACCCGCGCGACAGCGGCATACAGGCTGGAACAACCGGCCCTGCTTCCGGAATCCGCAACATCCATTATGCCCCTCGGAGGACCATGCGTCATCACCACGTCCACGTCGCGGATATCGAAGCGGTGGCCTTGATCTGGGTGATATTGGAACCCCCAGTCGCCAAGGGAAGGGGTGTATGGACTGGCGTATAATGTCAATAACGCACCGTTCTGCAAAGTGAATGTGTGAGTCCCTTCGTCTAATAGGATGATTCCTTTTGTGTGTTCCTTCATTAAGAGCTTTTTCGCGTCGCCGAAGTCGCCGTACACGGTATTCACCAAGTCACGATCAGCACCCTCCGACAGGCCGGCCTTTGTGACCTTTTCCTGGAAGGTCAGTGTGTCGAGGGTGAAGTCGTGATTCCCGGCTATAACCAGTTTGAGAGGGGCGTTGATGCTCTCGAGCATGTGCAGGGAAGCGTCGAACTCGTCGAGCTTGGATTCGGTAGTAATATCGCCGCAGTGGAGTACGACATCTGCGTGTTGGTTCGTAAGGTGCTCGCTAAGGTCGAGACCGTGTGTGTCTGAGAGGATGAGGAATCGGGTCTTGATCTTTGACGTTTTCTCCATCGTCATGATATAGGCGCAGCGCTTTGCGCGAGGATGAATGGGAAGTAATAGATAGAGGTACGGGGAGGTACGTAGAAGGGGGCAGGATGCATTTATAGTGCAATCACACGTGATGATATACTTCAGTAAAAACATGATCAAATTGACGTCGGCAGAACATAAGGGAGTCATCCCCAGGATCTATAGTAAGCCGGCAAGATCAATTCATTCACATAAGATCCCTTGTCAGAATTCTGTTCTATTCCCCGGACATACATGCAACTCTATCATACCAATGCCAACAGATCTAATCAATGACCACCGGCGACGAAGCATCCCCATCCTTCGCCTCAGCCTCTCGCGACTTCTTAAAGATAAACCCAATCTTATTGCCCTCCCCTTTCAACACCGACAGCAGCACATCGTCATCGACCGCCTGTTCGATCTCCGCAGATCCATCCCCACCAAGCAGATGAGGGTCGATATGCACATAATGTGAAAGTGATTGCTGCATCTTATTCTTATTATCAGGCTTTCCATTACCGCTCGTGCTCGCCTTCTCGCCGGTCCTGCGGACGGGAGGCTTGCCACGTCGGCTTCGGATCATCTGCTCCTGTTTCTCCATGTCTACCTCCGACGCTTTGATGAGCGACGGCAGGTCGGGGAAGTCTTCATCTTCGTCTGCTGAGTCGATCACACACGGTGAGCTGCTTCCATTCGAGTCCACTATGGGCTCGGCTCGACGATCCGGCGAGGCGGATTTGACTCCTCTCCCGCCGCAATCACAACCAAGCAGTTCATGTGTCTGACACCGGCTCTCCTGATCCAATCTGAACAGATCCCGCAGCTCATCGCGGGAAAACTGCGCCATGCCGTCCTTGTGCTCCATGACGCTGTCCGCAAGCCCAAGCTTCGTGACCTGACGCTGCCAGATCTTCTCCTCAAGACTACCTTTCAGCAGGATGCGGTAGATCCGACAAGCTCGTTTTTGGCCATCGCGGTGGATTCGCGCCATAGCCTGGATATCAGTGGCCGGATTCCAGTCAACATCGAACAGCACCAGACGACTGGCCCCAATGAGGTTCAACCCCGTGCCACCGGCTTTGGCGGATAGGAGAAATGCGAAGGATCGGTCAGCCGGAAGACGGTTGAAGTCTTCAACGAGGGACTGTCGCTTCTGCGCGGGAGTCGAACCATCAAGACGGAGGAATGGTAGGGAGAGGGCGGTGAGAAGGGTTGCAAGGAGGTTCAGGGTAGAGGTGTAATTAGAGACAAGCACAATCTTTTCCGATGTGGTTGTATGCAGCTTGTACAGCAGCTGGTCCAGCACACGAACTTTCGCGCTGGATGAAGGGGAAAAGTGTCTGAGCAAATTTGACGGCAATGAAGCTAACAGAGCAGCAACAGTCTCGCTGGGCGCCTGGTCTTTGTTGTTTTTCGGTGACAGAAGCGACGGACTGTTGCATAGTTTCTTCAGAATAGTGATAAGCTGTAAAGCACTTTCGGCGTTGCCAATCACGCTCTGAAACACCGGCGACGCAAGCACATTCTGATAGATATTCGCCTGCGTCGGCGTCGGGTCACAGAACAAGACATATTCCGTCTTTGGCGGCAGATAATCAGCCAGGATATCCGCCGTTCTGCGCAGAATGAACTTCGACGTCAGCTCTCGGAGCTCTTCATTCCGGGCCTCGCCTTTCTCGATGTCTTTCTCCGTCGCCTCCGGCTGTCTTCTCCGCACGATGGGCCCTTCAAACTCCCGGATGAAAGACTTGAACGTCCCCAGGACACCCGGATTGACAAGATCCACAGCAGCGAAGAACTCCTTCAGGTCGTTCTGGATCGGCGTCCCCGAAAGGATCACCCGCTTGTTTGCATTGAGCGACTGAATCGCCTGCCCGCTTTTATTCTGCAGCGTCTTCAACCGGTGGCCCTCATCCGCGATGATAATGTCGACCCCAGCGCCTTTGGCGAGGTTCTCCTGCACAGACCGCAACTTCTCATACCCGACAATCATAATATTATACGCCCGGCCCATAGTAAAATCCGTCAGGCGCTTGCGCTTGTCGTCGTAGACGAAGACGCCTATCCGCTCGTTGCCGAGCCATTTGCGAAACTCCCTGCGCCAGTTGTTGATCAGCGTGACAGGGCACACAATCAGCGCCTTCTTCACCACCGGCGGACTCTCGTACACTGGGTTCTGCTTCAGCAGCGTCCACAGAAGCGTAATGGTCTGCAGCGTCTTCCCCAGTCCCATATCATCCGCTAGAATCGCCCCTTCGCCGTTGAAATCCCGCATCCCCATCACGCACTCGTAGAGAAACTTCACCCCCTCCCGCTGATGCGGGCGCAGATGCTTCGCCAGGATGGGGTCCACGACCACATCCACGATCTGCTTCCCCTTCGGCACGGAGGACGGCCGCGGCATCACCAGCGCGCCTGGCTGGGTTGGGTCGTGTCGCGGCACAGGACAAGCGACGGGAGCGATGGGCGCCGCAGTGCTTTCCCGGAGGGGGTTCTTGAACGCATTGGATAGAATACCAGGTCTCGAAGATGCAGGGTTAGCGATCCGTTCTTTCTTTGAATGCTTCGCGGGGTCTGGGACACCAGACGCAGCCAATGTCGAAGAACTGGTTTTCCGACCCAAACCCGTCCCAGTCGTCTTCTTCGGCACGGAAGCCGTCGCTGGAGAAGGGATCTCCCTGGTCTGTAGAAATTGCTTCCCGGACAAGTACTCTTTCCGGGGTATCTCCGACTCAATCTCGACTTCCTTCCCGCTGATTGACAGCATCACGCCGGGCTCAAGTCGCGAGCCGTGCATTGTTCGACCCATATCTTTCCCCGAGACATCTTGCAGGTAGACGTATCCGTCGCGCGCGGTGAGCGTACCGTCGCCGTCCCATGTTTTGTTCTTTTTCGTTGTCGGCTTGCGCCTGGACGTGCATCAGTTCCCGTCTCTCTCTGATGGAACGGGAGTCTTACCACAAAACGTTGAAGTATCGGGGTTGTGCCGAGTCGTTTGTGCTCGTCTCTGGTGAGCCACTGAGGTTTTCGACCTGGACTAATGGTTTCCTCTCGTCCAGACGAGGCTTCTTTGCAGGCGGGCCATGGCTGTCGCGGTCCGCATGTGTAGCTGAGGATGGAGAGTTAGAGGATGGCTGTGATGATTTCCTTAACAAAGGAGGTTTGAACGGCTTAAAGACCATAGCTGGCGAGGTCTCATTCCGCTGTTCTGGTGGCATTGAGACTGGCTGCAGGCTCGGGATAGTCTGACGCGTTACGGGAACGCGTGGTCACGTGGTATTGTCTGGTTGCCAGTTATGGAAATCGCCCACAGTCGGCATAGATCGAAATACACTCACTACGAGTTATGGGAGAATTGGTTTAAAGCCTAAACTTGATGTCAAAAAGCGAAAATTTTATTTTCAACCCAAACAGCACGGATATCTCTCTAGGAAATTAAATGGCTATATATACAGATCGTCTGAGTGACCGTAGCTTGAACGTAAGCAATGCGGGTAATCGAGATCATGAACAGCATGAAGTGAAGGACATTAGAAGGGTAGTTGTATATCAAAAGTAGTCGCCGCAGATTTCGCTCGCCGAGCGTTTATTTCGCATCATCCATCAGCACCTTGTCCGTCAGAGGCACGAATTTGGGTCCCTCATAAGAGCCCTGGCGGATGAACCACCAGATGGCCACAAAGATCGTAAGACCGCCCGTCATCAGACTGGCGTAGTTCATAGACTGGGCATCGGTCGGCAGCGCATATGGGAAGCAGAAGATGACCACGAAGGCGAGAATGTACACGCAACTGAGAGCGTTGAGGACATAGCCGATCTTACCCATCCAGAAATATCCGGGAACGAAGCTCGAACGACGGGTCAGGATATGGGGGAAGATGGCGGCAAAGTACGAAAGACTGGAAAGTTGCACGAAGCATCCAACAAAGGCGCTGAACGCAGTCGAGGAGCCGACGTAGATGCACGCAAGGATGGTGACGATCACACCGCAGACGAGGGTGGCGTTGAAGGGGTTGTGCATGCGAGTGTTGACACGGGACAGCCAGCGGGAGCATGGGGTCGCTCGGTCACGAGAGATGGTCCACAGGGTTCGGCCGGCGGTGATATAGCAACCGGCGCAAGTGATGACGGTGGGCAGGAAAGCCACGATGAGGAGACCAAGGGCGCCTCCGCGGGATCCAGTCGCTTGATGGTAGATTTCGGCGAGAGGAAAACCGTAGACACTGTTGATGACGGCATCGAGGTCGTTAATGGAGTAGAAGACGGCAACCATGTAGACGATGCCGGTCACGAAACCAATGGACATCTGGGCGAGGACAGCCTTGGGGACATTCCGGGAGGGCCTATGACGACAGGTTAGTTATCGAGTTTTGAGAGATACAATGTCCACCAATACGTACTTGGGAATTTCTTCGGCAAGATGAGTTGAGCAATCAGGCGTGCCAACACTGTACGCGCCGTTGAGCATACCAGCGACGAAGACGAATCCCTGGCTAGAATAGCCGGTGCCATTGGTCCAGGTCTGCCACACGTTGGTATCCGAAGCATATCCAGTGCCGTTCACATGCGGCATCACAGCGCAGACAATAATGGTGATGAACACGCCGGCCAAGATAAAGAACGCTCCGAGGTTTCCAATATGGGGCAGGAACCGGTTCATAAACAGGACGGTGCAACAGCACATCCAGGTGCAGATGATCATGCTGATGAAAATGTGCCACGCCTGTGGAGTGAAACCCGGGTGCATGAGAGCATACATGGAGACGGTCTGTTGGCCCAGGATGAGGGACATGGAGGCGGCACCGAGGATCCAGGCAAGGCAGTTCCAGAAACCGGCGAAGAAACCACAGGGGCGACCATACTTTCCAGCAGTAATCGTAGCCCAGTGGTAGACTAAGACGAGGTCAGGAAATCGGTCAGTAGGCGGAAGAGGAGCTAACATACCACCACTAGCCGAAGGCATGCCGGAGGCGAGTTCGGCAATCGAAGCCGCCACCAACCAGTAGCATACCGAGACGGCGATGCTAAGTCAGAGTTAGTATATGATCAGTGACAAGGTACATTGGACAGAAGCTGCATACAACTCATAGATAACACCAGACGGACCGCCGTTGTACAACGCGGTAACCAAACTACCACCCTGGGCGATCCAGGTGTTTCCCGTCGTAACGGCGACGGCACAGATACTGAGAAGACTGAAGTTGCGCTCGAGTTCCTGTTGGTGACCGGAAGCGTTGACCAATTCGACGGAAGGACGTTCCTCTGAGCCGGTCTCAACGGCTGCGACCTTCTTGGCCGATTCAATGGTGTCCAACTCCATGGTGGATGATGGGTCCATTTTCAATCGATCGGAGGCGACCAGAGACTATAAGGAGAAGCGGAGCTCGAGATAAGGTTGACCAAGGGTGACGTCGCGGGATGGTAAGCCGACTGGAGTCGTATAGAACGCGGGGTGAGAGATTCCTAGGGCGGGGGGTGTCGAAAGAAGGGACGGTGTATACAAGTCGAGGGAGAGAGGTATTTAAAAGGGACGACCGAGCATGATTTGCGACAGGAGACACCGATGGGAAGGGCGAAGAGAGAACGAGAGGCCAACACCACCGTTGGAAAAGAACGACGATGATGGTGGTGGTGGTGTAGGGAGTTTATAGGAAGTCCAGGGATGAGAGGCAGAGGTACACCAAGCAATACTGGAGGACCCAGGTGCTAAGTACAAGTGGGTCCCTTGGAAATCTCGGAGGCGCGATGTTCATCTACCGCCAATCAATGAGGCAGAAGACGGGTGGGCTTTCCCCAAACGGGGGAAGGTGGGGGTGTTCAACATCAATGATTGGCTACACGTGATGGCGATGAACAGGGGGGACGCGGAGAGACGCTAAACCCAGAGGGGGAGCTTCAGCAGAAGGCCTTATCATTTGCTTTCTACTCCGATATACTAGGTATCAGGGTCGTGATTATGGAGGGTCTGTAGATGTGACTTGCACCAGATTTCAAACTCTCCCCACACTGTCGCAGTTCCTCTTAAGTAATTTTTTGCTTTAGAGATCGGAACATATGGGGAACACCCACTGTCTGTGTTATCAGGTGGGCGGATAAGGGACGGGTATTGCTGATCATAAAAATCACACAACAATATTTAATACTGGAGGACAGCGAACAATCCCATTTTGTGTCCTCGCGCGTTCTCGACCTTTCCATCCTTGGCGAAGGATTTTTCCTGCCTTTTTCCCGTTGACGCGCGCCACAAACATCCCGCTAGATGAATTAATTAATGAATGTGAATCTAGAATTTTAGTCCAGTCATCACTAACGTCTAAGTTTTCACCCGGTAGCACTATACCACCTTATTACTAACAAAATCCCCCTAAGGACGGAGGACCTACTTTAGTTAACTAGGGACCCCCGGGGCAGCTCCCCCCGATAGTGTCAGCATTCGAACCACGGCTTGCCGCTTGCCACCAGCGAAGTGAGATTCATGGAACGGCCGGTGGAGTCGCTGGGGCCCCAACTTTATTTGGGGCCAATGACAGCCGCCCCTCAGCGGAGCCCTTTATCAGGCGGGAGAGATTAGCACTCGGAATTACTCATTCCTCCCTAGTCGGACGGAGATGGGCACGAGAAATACCTCGCGATTGTCGCCCACGAGGTGTCTATCCGCGAACGGTTGATTTTGAAATGCTTGGTATGGTTGACAAGTCATGATGGATGATCTTCAGGTACGTAGAACTTATAGTTACCAAGGCACGGCATTCATCAGGAGGCGTTGACCGCTGACGGGCGGTATAGTGCTGACGAATTTATAGTTATGAAGGAGCGACCAGGGTAGCGACAAGCGACACTAGGCCTTCAGCCATCGTGCCATCTGTTCCACGGCCTGAAGAGTCCAGCCTACGGAGTGCTACAAAATAGTACTACTAAACAGTTGCGTCTACTTGTACGCTACTTGGGCACTACGTCCGGTCCTACCTCTAGGGTGAGGCTATACACCCCACCGATGAGACAATTCCCTACGGAGTACGCCCTACCACCAAGGCTGCAGTTGTCCGGACTTCACCGAGCATACATAGTCCCATCAAGTGCTGAAGAAGGCTGAACTAGCGTTGTGGCTAGGACTACTGACGCCTCGATTTCACCACTGTTAATATATCAAAGTTCGAGACCGAGTCTGGCAATTTGGCCGCGTAGGAGCAATATATTGTTAATCACCTGTGCAGCCATTGTGGGCGCCGGCGTCTCCTAGTTCCATCGTTTCACCAGTGGTGAGACATACGAACCAAATATACCTACGATATTTGGGTAATAGGAGATACGAAAAACTCCCTCGGAATACCCGAGAATCACTCGAGTCAGTGAACAAGGCCCGATCACATCGCGCACGCACTGATCACCGGCACGATGTCGGACCACGCACAGGCGAATTCCAAATCCAAATGTAGCGGAGAGGGTCAAGCTGAAATACTATGGAGTCCAGAGTAGAGGAACATGCAATAAGAATAGCCGAGGCAGCAGTGGTGCTGGTCTCGATCGGGGCAAAATGGACTAAAAATCTCAGATCGTGCTGGCCGGGCGCTGAAGCTTGTCATAGGTGCATCGGACAGGCCATCCCTGCATGCCAAGCATCGTCTGAATCGACTGTTCAGGACATCGTCTAGACTAACTATATTTCGAGTGCTTTACCGACCAGTTCTGTTCAAGACGGAGGGTTTCCGAGTTCGACCGAGATACACTCATGTAGTGGTGTGCTGAGGTTCGTTGTATGATTGGCGCGGTTGAGTGGAAAATTGAATTCGTCCCAGGACGCTTGGTTCAATATAGTCGGCTATGAATCTAGTTGGGTCGGAGGTAATGATTCCGAGTTGTTTCTATTGTGTTTTATGTGCGATCAACGTGGTTAGTGTCCTCATCATCAACCCGTCTGCCAAGGGAGATCGTGGTATTCCAGCTGCCAGATCTTAGCGTGTCCGAGGTGTTAGTCCGTGCGCTCGTCTACTATTCTCATTCATAGGTTCTACGGAGTAAGTATACATAATTCTCATCCCAAGGTTGCATGATGAGTTTCTCCTTTTCTAGAAAGATTCTGAGAAGATGTCCCATGTCTGTCTCATGTCTGGCCAGATCATGTACGTCAGACGGGCGCAGAGCCAAGGGACGACCAAGTATGGTAGGGTCGAATCACATCCCGGCGCCGAACCCAATACATTGGGTCGTCGGTGCAACGCAACGCACCCCCCGATAATAATACCTAGGCAATACCTTTCGCTTCCCCTGACCCACCGTGAATTGGATTTCACTCAGTGTGAAACCTGCCGGGATGAGGATCCTGGCCTTTGCTTGACAATTCTAAACGACGTGCCTATTATTGGTTTTTATTAGTGCCTCTGGACTGCCTGGCGTCGGCTACAGAGAACACGGGATGTACTCCGGAGTATAGTACATATGTGCGGAGCACGGAGTATAACTGCACAGGATAATTGCATAGTCCAGCCGATCCCCTCGCTTGATTCATGCTTTGAAAGAGAGAGGATCTTCGCAGGCGAGGGACGATCGCCTCGTGGGGAGAAGCCATTGGCAAATACTGAGAATAATACTGCCGGTAGATAAGCCGGTGCTGCAACCCAAGAGGGAAAAGGATGAGCTGATGCAGCCTCGCTCGATCAGGAATGGGCGCAACATTAACTTGCAACTAATGCGACTCCACCCGCAAGACCGGAGCTTCCTCTAATTTCAGTGGATGGAACAATAATAATAGCAAGAGAATATTATTGTTCTTCTCTCTATGGAGTAGCCTCCCGCCACTATTGATCGCTTGGTTACCTGACGTGGGAATCCGCCCATCCCACTCGCGGTGGGGTTCGCCTCTGGCCTTTCAGGTCCCCAGAGACCGCCTGCGCCCTGATCGGAGAGTGTTCACCCAGCTGGTTAGACATCCGTCCAGTGCACTGACTGGTCAGTCCTCTTCTTCCAAACTTTGCGGTCCGTAGAAAATTCAAAAAAAGGAGACTAGCAGTGGAATCAGTCCATGAGTCCACGGATGAATTGCCCATGCTCTGGCAGTCTGGTGGCCCCGCATCGCAACTATCTACATTCGGATGCGTCTGAGCCATGGAACATCCGGGTTCATCTTTTTGTAATTTCGAATTTTGCGACTCAACCTCTCAGCGGTCTCCAACACCCCGGGAAAAAGGCGTGGATGGTCCTCCAGGATTCTCGTCCATCCCCAATAGTGTTCGTCTCTCCTCTCAATCCAGCATCCGGATTGACTCCGCCGTCTGCATCCCCTCGCCAAATGTGCCGATTATTGCCCTGAGCTTATCTCTGCAGGATGTACGTGCTGGCCCTTACTTATATTACCCACGAGCTGCCCTTGTCCCTTGCATACATCCCTGGTCCTCGTGCTTTTCCCCCTCCATGAACCTCAATTGACTGGCCCCTCTTCGGGTTTAGGTTGCACGCCGACAAGATGGCCAGTCTAGGTCCAGCCTATGGACGCGCCTTTGCAAAGGAGACATGGACCCTGTACGGGGTGGGAATACTGGGGGTGATTCTGCGATTGTAAGTTTTCTTTGAATCATGCGTGGTATACGGATTCATATACCTCGATCTCGTCACTGACTCATTGTCTTTCTTTACAGTGCGGCACGAATACGCCGTCTGGGAATCCGGAACCTCCAAGCCGATGACTATCTCATGTTGTTCGCCGTGGTCTGGTATACGTTACTATGTGTGTCCCTCAATCAGGTTGCGTCGGGGGGAGGGTCCAATCTGATGGACGAGAACGACATCCGGAACCTCACGCCGGCTATCAAAGCGGAGCGAGTCAAGGGTAGCAAATGGGTGTTTGTGTCGGAGCATTCGTTTGTCCTCGCCATCTGGGCGATGAAGTCCTGCATGCTCGTCATCTACGCTCGTATCACGTACGCCGTCCGTCCCTGCAACCGCACGACCGCATACTAACCCGCTCTCAGAGAGGGCCTGAAACAGCGCAAATGGGTCAACTACCTCGCCATCTACGTCGCCTGCGGGTTTGTCGCCGTCGAGCTCTCCCTCTTTCTCATCTGTCGGCCGCTGTCGAACTACTGGGCCGTCCCGACACCCGATGGTCAGTCCCCTCCAACCATGCAAGAGTCTCGTCTCTCCCACCACTAACCGGATCTCAGCCCAATGCTCCACGTACCAGTACTACGAAATCGTGCAGGGGTGCATCTCCATCTCGGCCGACATCTTCATGCTGCTCATCGGCATGCCGTTGCTCGTGCAGGTGCGCGTGCCACTCAAGCAGAAGATGATCCTGGTCCTCCTCTTCGGCATGGGCATCTTCGTCATCGTCGCCGCCGTCCTCAACAAGGTCTACTGCCTGGTGCCCGCGCTGATCTCCTACGTCTACATGAACTGGTACTTCCGCGAGGCCACCGTCGCCATCCTCGTCACCAACCTGCCGCTGATCTGGTCGCTGCTGCGCGACGTCTTCCCCGCCTTGCGCAGCTGGAGCGCCTCCAGGCGCGGCACCGACCGCTACCGCTCCGGCCCCTGGAACAGCAAGGCCTCCGGCTACCCGCGCTACGGCCAACAGAGCCAGCTGCGCTCCGGCGACTTCGACCTGCAGAGCTACCACCGCAGCATCGTCACCCCGCAGAAGGCCGTCTCCGATGCGAGCTACCAGGCCAGCGACGACCGCGACATCAGCGACGACGGGTCCGATCGCGCCCTGCGCATCCGACAAGACGTGACGGTGACGGTGGAGCGTGAATCGCGCCCGCCCAATTACGGCCAGCCGCAGCCATGAGATACGATACGAGCTTTTTATTTTTGGATTTCTTTTGTTACTTTTTTTATGGTGTCTACAAATTAATTTCCCCTTGTACATAATTAGACGTCCGCTCGAGCCGCGACACTGGTCCGAGTCCGGAGAGGAATTCGCGCAGTGATCATCGGGCGAGGCCTGGGTGGAGTGGAAGGACCCATGGGACACTGATCCCCGGGAGGAGGATTCTTACGGGTGAAAGATAGACATAATGGCAGTTATTGGATAGACTAGAATTGAGCCCTGGACAGCGTCCATTCCGTCTGTCCGGTCTGATAAGCGTTTCCTACAGTACCTACTTTCCTACTAGTATGTGAGGATGTGTTGTGTAACTACGTTGTGTGGGATGAAAAATGCATGCAGGCTTTGGACGCCGATCTCCCGGGGCCCTTGCGTCACGTATGGGGCGGACTTTACGCTCAGCATACCGTATTTAGTCTCTTTTGACGGCGGTTTTCTCGATAATTTCCATGAGGTGACCATACATGACCACCTGCAGGGACCTGCAGGACTAAGGGACACTGAATGCTCATCTTAGTGCCTGAGTAGAACGGAGTATACTGTATACAGAGCACTACTCGAGTCGATACATGTATACACTCCGTAAAAGAATTGACCAGCAACGATCAGATATGATAACGTGTGCAGAGGTGACCACCACTACCTACTCCTAGGTATACACCACCGAGCCAGGCACTGTACTGTATAACTCCAATAAATCGCCGATAAAAGGAATTGTTCCATTCTTCCATGTCCCTCTGGACCCAAGATCTCGCAGAGTCAAATCCCCATACCCATCCTCACTGGCGGGAAAAGACTTTGGAAACGCACTAGAACAGGTACACACCATCCACATCGTGATCCATTCCCTCTTCCGTCACAACACCCCCGTAACCAAAAGAGCCGACGAAATTATCCGCCCATTCTCGGTCTATATTGAGAATTATTAGGATAGACGGTCTCTGTGGCATGATCCCATCCTCTCCTCCTGTCACTCCCATCAACCCAATATTGCGCCCGCTCCACCGGCGTATGGGGTATATTGGAGACCGGGGACCAGACCATCTGGGAGTACGGAGGATGGAGCATGGAAAAGACCCATGGTCGCCACTCTTCCAGCTCCACCCGGCAGCAACCGCTTTCGGGAAAGATCGAATTCCCAGACCCGCCTCCGCCGTCGAACCTCATCAGTTGGCCCACGGGTAAAGGTCGGGATCGTCTGGGTCGAGTGGCCTACGCAGTACTGGTAGAGGAGGACGCGCATCACGCATTTGGGGGTTTATCCGGTTTGACTTTGGGGCATTATGGGCATTGCTATGACCGGGGTCTGCGCAGGGTGGATGGATGCTGAGCACACGTGCGCTGAGGTGTGAATATCATAGTGCACCTACAAGGTACCTTAGGTAATATGTGCGGTTTGATCTACCTATTTAGGCTAGGGTCGTTGAGATTTCTACTTTGGTCTGGCGTATTTGGCTCGATTGGGTTCGGATGGCCTCCTGGTCTGAGCATATTCCTTCTGCAGTACTCCGAGAGGAGTATGACATGTAGATGTCTGCACTGCTCGCTCACCGTCTAAACTCTTAACTCCAGAGTTGGACTATTGCTGATCGACTGTCAGTCTTGCTTGCCAGGGTATCGCCTTTGTTCATCGCAGACTGATGTGGAGCGGACAACGAACGGGGCTTATCACTTCCGCTTCGGGGCTCGCTACATACGGAGTAGTTAGACAGTGGACATCGGATTCTGCTCTCCTCCGGTCGCCGACTATTGCTTGCCCGATATAACCGTGCGTATGCGCCGGAGTATGCATGTAGACTGAACAGGTGCTCCTGACCACCGAGCACAAGAAACAGCGCAAGACACCAACCCTTGTCTGTACTTAGCCCGATGATTATCGCCGAGCATAGGCAGAACTATGCCAAATCCGTCCTCCTCGGCGGGCTTTGCCCGAACAAAGAGAGTTGTATCCCCGTCGACGGCGCTATCCCACGTGGCGCTAGCCTGCCCACGCCTTATGCGCGAACCACATCGGGCAAATTCCCCTGCCATTCAGATCCAGTCGAGAACTCTCAACCCCGTTGGGGGAGCAGTTCGCAGCATTTGGACTGCTCGTGCAGGGCATTAGAGTTCGTACTTGTCTCGGCGCGTCTAAGACACGTTCGTGCCAGGCAAACCTTGCTTGATGAACTGCGGGCCTGTTCCTGTTACTGTAGCATTCGTGCTCGAGTCAGTGCTCCGTCGACAGACTTGGGTGATGGGTTAGTGTGCTGGGCGGAGTCCACCGTTGGATTAGGGCGCTCCCGTAGCGTAACGGGTAGCGGTGTAGGACTAGCAAGGAGGCCGATATTCGCGCGCCCAGCCACTATCTGGATCAGGGGCGGATGTGGATGTGGATGGCATCAGGATTCATTTGTCGCAATATCGAGTCTATTTCCGGCCGAGGCTGGATGCGTCTACTTTCACGCCCGACGGGGCTGGGGCACACCACGGAATTGCAGCGCAGGTCGCTTACAGACCCCATCAGTCGAGTACGGAGTGGGATGATGTCGTCGACGGGATATTTACATGGAAAAGTTGTGTAGATAGATACCCCTCCCACGTGACTGTCCCACCCTCCATCGTGGGGTCAAGTCGCTTTTCGTCTCAATATGAGATCACTCGCTCTCAATCTAGGACGAATAAGCCAGCTTCTCAACATACAAAGACTCAGTCAATTGTATGATCCCAAGTACTAAGTACACCGGTCTACTCCGGTAAGGCTCCAGCGGTACAATTTGTTGTACAGAGTACATTCTGCACTGCACGCCCCAGAGCAGGCCCCATTGCGAACCAAACATCACACCACTCAAAAACGAGTAAGTGACCTGCGCTATGTTTTAGGCCCTGCATCATAACAGCACCAGGTATAGCATTGGCGTCTTCGGGTCAGCATTCTGCCGGTTCTGAGCTGTCGTCGGATCACTGCACCTAACATCGGTACTTCCTATCAAAGTACTTGCAACATGGCTGAGAGCTCGAATACTCCCTCCTTTCTGGGTCTGGAAGGCCTGCATGTCTTCATTACCGGTGCAGCCGGTGGAATTGGCCGCTGTGCCGTGCAGGAGTTTCTAGGTAGGTTTCACACGTAGTATCTCGTGCTTATGCCCGTCCTTGTGCACAGAACTAGCACTGTAAGCTACAATCAACATTGTATACACCCGTGCTCAAGGACCGACGTAGAACAATGGACCCTCCTCCCGCACGTTCCTACACTGCCCACGCCGTGGTTTACGAGACAGCATCTAACTCATCCAGACCAAGGCTGCAAAGTAACAGCCCTAGATCGCCGCCCACCCTCCCCTCCCGAAAACACCTCCCACCCCGACGTCTACGCCCGCCTGCACACCCTCCAAGGCGACACCACAGACGAGGAATCTATCCGCTCTAGCTTCGCCCAAGCCACGCAGCGCTTCGGCCCCGTCAACATCCTCATCGCCAACGCCGGCATCACCGACGAAACCACCGACTACCCCATCTGGGACCTCCCCCTTGACACCTGGGAGGACACCTACCGCGTCAACGTGCGCGGCACGTTCCTGACCATCAAGCACTTCCTCCGCGCGGCGCGCACCGCGCAGCAGACCCTCGGCCGCGCCCTCGACAACCTCGCCATCGTCGTCACCGGCAGCGAGACGGGCAAGTTCGGCCAGGCGGGTCACGCCGAGTATGCGTCCGGCAAGGCGGCGCTGCAGTATGGGCTTGTGCGGAGTGTCAAGAACGAGATTGTACGGCTGAATGGCGACGCGCGGATTAATGCTGTTGCGCCGTCGTGGGTTGATACGCCCATGATTGCGGGCCGGCTGGATGACCCTGCGGAGATGTGGGCTGAGGCGCAGGCGACGTGAGTTTGGCTCTGTGAGGATCGGAAAGTGTACTAATGGGTGGGTGTAGTGTTGCGCTGAAGAAGATCGCAAAGCCGGAGGACGTGGCTCGCACGATGGCCTTTTTGGCGTCGCACCGCGCTGCGGGTCATATCTCTGGACAGTGTCTTAGCGTTGATGGAGGCATGGAGGGCCGGCTGCTCTGGAAGGAGCACGAAGTAAAGACCTCGTCTGAAATGACAGCCGTGCGGTCCATCCCACGGGCCCTGTCCAAACCGAAGAACAAGATCCGGGTCGCCGTGTCGATCGACCTGGACGCCGTGTCTGGGTGGTTGGGGACCGGGTATTCGTCTGAAAATGTCCTGGCCGATTACTCCTCGGGTTTCTTCGCGGCCAAGGTCGGCGTGCCGCGGCTGCTGCGCATGCTCAGGAAACTCGGTCTGGCGGACCGCTGCACCTGGTTTATTCCGGGCCACTCAGCGGAGAGTTTCCCGGACGAGGTGCAGCAGGTGGTCGAGTCAGGCTGCGAGATCGGGCTGCACGGGTATGCGCACGAGGGTGCCTACCAGCTTACTGTGGAGCAGGAGCGAGACGTACTGGTGCGCTGTATTGAGATTGCGACGAAGCTGACGGGGAAGAAACCCGTTGGATACCGTGCGCCGTTGTACCAGCTGCGCGAGTCGACGATGGATCTGCTTGAGGAGTATGGGTTTGAGTACGGTAAGATCACCACTTGAAAGAGGAACTATCATTTCCTTCCGGACCATGCTCACCCGTGACGCTTTCTAGATGCATCCTTAACCGACAAAGACTGCCACCCCTTCTTCGCCCCCAAGCGCCCCCCGCTCAAACCGATCGACTTTTCCCTCCCTGCATCCTCGTGGATGCACCCCATTCCGAAAGACACGGGCGATAGGAGACCGCTGGTCTGCGTGCCGTGTAACTGGTACATGGAGGACATGACGCCGATGCAGTATCTGCCGCATGTGCACAACTCGCACGGGTATACTGATGTCCGGGTCATCGAGAACCTCTGGCGGGACAGATTCCTGTGGATCCGCGAGAACGAGGAGGAGCCAATCTTCCCTGTGTTGATGCATCCCGATACGAGTGGCATGGCGCATGTCATCGGGATGCTGGAGCGGCTGTTGACCTGGTTGAAGGGATGGGGGGACGAGGTGGAGTTTTGTCAGACGGGGGAGATTGCGAGATGGTTCCGGGAGAAGGAGCTGAACAAATAGATGGGCTTTACCTTTTGAGTGACTGTGTTTATAAACTAAGATATCTCAATATTCTGATCATGAGCCGCTGGGCCTTACTAAAGATATATATTTCAACCCTTAGATATACTGGGAAGCCCATACTCCGACGTAGCCTTGCAATGACCACGAGGAGGATGCGTCTGATATCCGACTAGGTATTACTCTCATCTTCTAGCGATAGACTGAAGTGTTTCTCCAGAAGAGGAAGTCTGACGTTCATCCACATGGCGATCCCGAGTACATCGAGATATGCAGTCACTAGGTATACTAGACAAAAACCAACTACCACGTTTATTATATATGTACTATGTACATTCTTAGTCTCATAAGCTGCAATTTGCTCCTACCCAGTTGACCTCGCTGTCCTCAAATGTAACGTGGATGTTCATCACTGTAGTGACATCACTCATGACATCAACTCCGTCCCTTACCTCGATCGATCGTGATCGAGATCGCAAAGCATATAACACGACAACATAGTCCGAAAGGCAAGCCGCATTCTCCAGCTAACTATGTAATCTCGATGGACGCGTCTAGTAACAATTCTCCCCCCAAGAGGGTGGCCATTATCGGCGCCGGGGCCGCAGGGATGGTGAGCATTCTTAGCTGCTACACGACTACCACTTACAAACTCAGTCCTGCGCCGCCACCCTAGCCCGACATCCAGATAAATTTGCCGTCTCGCTCTTCGACATTGCACCGTACACAGGAGGCCAAGCCACCTCCATCGACATCGACGAGGGCTACCACGGCGCCGGCTGGCTGAACGACGGCGTCCAGGGCGGCTCGAGCATCTTCCGTCACACGCTCAACTTCTTCCAGAAATACGGCTACCACGCCGAGACGGTCAAGCTGCAGGTGTCTTTCGGTAAAGGGAAGGACAGTTTCTTCACGAATGTTTTCCCCAGTCCGCTCGTGGACCGGTACTCGGCGGAGATCCAGAAGCTCGGTCGCGTGCTGACATGGATCAAGCGACTGATGCCGGTATTGGGCGTCATGCCCGTGAAGATCATCCTGCGTCTCTTCCGATTCAGTCGTGATTTTGCAAATATCATGGTCCTCCCTCTCATGGCGCTGTTTCTCGGTACGGGCAACCAGACGCCCAACGTGCCTAGCGTCTTGCTCGAGCGTCTGTTCGACGACCCCCAGATGCGACTGTGGGATTATGATCCGGACACGCTTCTGCCCAATCAGCCGGAGATGTGTACATTTCCGAAGCTGGGGAGTTTCTACCGCGACTGGGCGCAGGATTTAAGTTCGCGCGGGGTGCGTCTGCATCTCGAGACCCGCGTGGAGGTCTTGCAGCGAGATAAGAAACGCGGCGTCACGCTGCGGGTGCGGCCTGTCGACGCCAATTCTGAGGCCTCTCCAACCATTGAAGTGTTCGATGAATTGGTCATTTGCATGCCAGCCGACGAGGCAAAGACGATGCTGGGTAAACACGCTACCTGGCGGGAGCGCTACGTGCTGGGTGGCGTGCGCTTTTTTGACGATCTCACTATTACGCACCATGACTCGACTTATTTCAATAGTATCTTTGAGACGCGGTTCAAACAAGATCTCTGTGCCGAGGCAACGAGTGAAGCCCGCAAAGACCAGATCGCCTTCGCGAAGCAATCTCCCTCAACACGGTCAGACGGCTGGGAAGGCTTCGCGCCAATGTACTATATCCATTCGTACCAGTCGGCCCCGGACAAGATCGAGATGGGTTTCGACTGCACAAACTACCAGCATCAGTTCCGGCAGGCTTTGGGCGAGGGCGTGCAGGGCCCAGAGCCAGATCGACATGTCTACCAGACGATTTTCCTCGACAAGACGCAGCAGCACCTTTGGACATGGGGTAACATTGATGAGAGGAAGATTATCTCCCGCAAATGGTGGCACCAATTTGGGCATCGATGGCAGCATTATACGCGTGTGGTCCCGGGGATGATGTTCATCAATGGAAAGAATCGGACATTGTATGCTGGCGCGTGGACTTTGGTGGTATGTTATGTCTTCTCCTGTTGAATTCTCACGCTTACAAGTACAGAATATGCATGAGATTGCCTGTATCTCGGGGATCGCCGCTGCATACCGGCTTGGTGCTGAGTATGAGCCATTTGACGATTTTGCAACGGACTGTTTTGCGAAATACCTGCTGGTTTGCCACGGCACGCGATATAAGTCCTCGAAGAGATCAAATGCGCACCGATCCTAGTGCTATGGTCGAGCTTATCAGTTTAGTTGTATGCGTACCTTTCTATAGTATAGTACAAGACATAATTGATTCACTTAGGCTAGTTTTCATGTGTAGACAGTAAAGAGGCAGTGGTGAAAGTGCATATCAGTCCCAACCGTGTTCAAAACTGGGGCGATGCTCTGACAGTGCCTTGTCATATCCCAACAACATTCGATCATAGAACAAGAGTATATATACTTCTCTCTTACTTAAACTAGCACATACGACCATAGGGTGTGGAAAACAGGGCTTCCCGTCCGCTCAGCCGTACTTAAACCACACGCCGGCACGTTAGTAGTTGGGTGGGTGACCACCAGCGAATCCGTGCTGTTGTATGTTTTTCTTTTCTTTTTTGCTATTTGTAGATATCTTTGCTTGCTGCTGACTTCAGCCCTTCAGCCTGTTCACCCGATGCTCAGCCGAACCTCCTCAGCCAGCCTCGGCAGCACGGATGGCTCCTTATCTAGCTCCATTCATCCTAGAGTCTAGATTATACTGATATGTATTGAGCACTGGGCCTATCCCATCTCAAACTGCTAGCGTTGCTGGCTGATATTCAAGCGCTACTACTAGGCATATTACGGGTATAGACCTCTTCGAAAAGTGCAAAAGTATCACTTGATAGGCGTCTTCCGTTCTATATACTGGAAAGGGCGATAAAACGTAGACAAGCCGGCAATCAAGTCTCAATGTAAGCGTGTCCCTTCTCTTGGTCTGGTGATAGACCGAGCAACGAATCACATATTCATAGTTTCCATTCTTCAGCATTTGCTCAACCTTTATGATCTTGTCCTACAACTCACGGTTTCTGGCAGTGGTGTATCCCTACGAAGATTGTACAGTAATAGATAAAAAACAGATCTGCCCTGATGCATGCTCACTGGTCTTCTCTTGTGCTATCCACATAAAACAGCCTGCGCCATCCTACATCGAAGAAACATCTCATTCGGATCCGGGCTTGGGGCTGTTCATGTAGTCGTTTGCTTCAGACTGAACCATATCCATCTGGATTTCACTCCAAGTAGGACTAGGGGGTATGTCATCCTCACTATCCTCGTATTCTGAACCCCACAACTCACGCCTTCTAGCTCTTCTCATTGCCTGTTCAGACCGCAGCCTAGCCCTTTCCTGTCGCTCCCTAAATTCCTCGAGACGCCGTTCGATTTCTCTCGAATATAACCGACAATGACGGCATCAGACATGTTCCTGCCTCCTTCTACTGCAGCCCCACGGAAGACCCCGCAAGATCGGCAAATCACATACTGTTCTCCTTGTATGACGATTTGAGAGCCACGGGTATATCGGGTGGTGCCTGGACGAGCATTGACGCCGCAATCAACGCAAAATCGTTTCTTTGCATCAACAGCAAACTTTGCTCTCTTTCTCTTCACCATATTATCCGCAAATCTGGCTCTTGGGCGTAGACGTAAACAGTCCCGACAAGTATACAGGTCTTTCTGCATACCAAACGCTGATACCTCCACTTCCAGCATTTGGCTGAGGTTGAGTGGGGGGAGCAATGCGTAGAAATGCTGGCATACCAATTTCAGTCGAATACGGCTAGGAAAGTCGAGACACTGAGCAATGAGTTGATGGATTTCGACTGGAAGGTCAAGAAGTGTTGTGGACCTCGCCATTCTCGACGATGAAAGAACTGACAGTATCGTATTACATGCATACAATAGAGAGGCCTAGAATGTCAGGCATACCCTGCTATATTTCAATACAGGGAAAAGAAGATCGACGGAGAATCAATTCCACTATTGTAGTTACGTAGAGTGCGACAATTGCACTCAACTTAGGAAAGTGGGAGAGATGCGGGGATGGCCTTTACAGTCATGTGATAGTCATGCCACTTTGTGGTGGAAGCATGGAGCAACGGTCTTATGCTTTTATTAACTACCTAGTATACACAATGCCAGATCCCACTAGTGTATGGGAGATGGAAAAGGGTAGAGAGAATGCTAGGACTTGGAGCAGAGAGTAGGGACTGTCGTTTGAGCAGTCTCGACTTTTCGTTCTCCTTCATCGAAGCTCCGGAGTCGCTTCACTTTCACCCCAATCTTCCTCAATTTGCTCTGTAGCCCATAATACCCCCGTTCAATATAATGAGTGCCCGAAATGACGGTCAGCCCCTTGGCAGCGATGGCTGCAATGACTAGACTAGCACCTGCCCGTAAATCTGTAGCAGCTACCATGCCCCCGGATAGCTCCCGCACACCTGATATCACGGCGTCTTGCCCATCAAGGCGAATATCCGCTCCCATGGCGATCAGTCCCGCAGCTTGATTGAAACGCTCTTCGAAGATCGTCTCAGTGATCCTGGACGTGCCCTGCGCTATTGAGAGCAGTGCCATGAGTTGCGGTTGAAGGTCTGTCGGGAAGGCAGGATATGGGCCCGTTTGGATGTCCACGGCCACGGGGCGACTGGCCTTACGGACAACTATTGATCTTTCGTTGACGTCGATCTGAGCACCGATTGCGCGCAGCTTTTTGAGCAATGGGGCCTGGTACGCAGCAGTACAGTTATACACTGCCAGAGGATTCCCAGCCATTGCTCCGAGAATCAGAAAAGTTCCTGCCTCGATTCGGTCTTCCATGACTTTATATTTATAGGGGGCGAGAAGCTTGTCACAGCCATGGATAGTGATACGATCGGATCCCGCTCCTTGTATCATCGCGCCCATGCTAATGAGACAATTGGCCAGGTCTGTCACCTCGGGTTCCCTGGCTGGATTGTAGATATAGGTCACTCCAAAAGCTATACATGCTGCCATCATCAAGTTCATGGTTCCTGTCACGGATGGAGTCTGCATATGAATGGTGGCCCCATGTATTCCCGAAGGCGCGCGAGCCTCAATGGACCCCTCCGTGACTTTGATATCAGCTCCCATCTTCTCCAACCCCTTCAAGTGTTCCTCGATTGGCCGTGCCCCGATTGAGCATCCTCCAGGGAGACATAGTTTTGCGAATCCAAAGCGCGCAAGGAGAGGACCCAGGGTCAAGATTGAGGCCCGTAGTGATCGGGTGAGACGGTCTGGGACATCGAGACTGCCTAGGTTCGTCGTATCGATCCGCAAGGAATCGGATGTGCGTTCAATGACTGCGCCCAAAGATTCACAGATATGGCCCATACTGGCAATATCGGACAAGGGCGGGATCCCTTCAAGGGTGCTTTGCCCAGCGGCCAAGAGGGATGCGGCCAGGAGAGCTAGCCCGGCATTTTTGGAGCCAGAGATGTGTATATCTCCCGTAACATTGTGACCGCCCTCGATAGCTATATGTCTTGTCGCACGTGGCATGATCAAGAAACTGCTGCCTTGACATATTCCTATGACGGAGAAATCTATCGCATCGTAGGATTCCAAGATCGGTTCTACGTGTTCAGGACTCTGCAGGCCGCACCAACTGCAAGCTCAGCAGCCATGGTATTTGATCGCGGGCCATGGTGCTTTACAGTGGGCTGTGACGAGGGATTAGCGTGCTTGCATGACTCGCACTTGCATAGAAATGACCCTGGGCCAAGGCTGACTGGTCTTTCAGCCACTAGCGTCATCGAAGAAATCATCCATATACGGATAAGATCGATGTGATCGACGCGGACGAACAGATGAACTGGCACGCAACACAGCATTTGCAAGAAACACAAATTTTCGGTGAATGTCCGGAGTACAAAGGCGACTACCCCTTAAGCAGCCCAGTATCTGCAACACCGCGACCTCAGAAATGGCAAGCTTTCACTGGGAAGAAAATGTCAGCTTACAATGCTACAATACGTTCAGTATTCCAGTGACAACACGCTATCTCGTCCGTATCCAGAACTCCCGCCTCAGCAAGCTTGTGCAGTCACCTTTTTTTCAAGACCACCGCCATGTGATTTTGGGAGGAGGAAGTAATGTACTTTTCGCCGGGAAGACCTATGACGGCATTGTCCTGAAGAACGAAATTATGGGAATCGAGACCCTAGCCCGAGACGACATGCATACGACGCTCAAGGTCGGTGGAGGCGTCGCATGGAGCTTTCTAGTTGACTATTGCCTCACCCACAAGCTGGGTGGTATCGAGAACCTGTCTCTTATCCCTGGTACCGTGGGCGCGGCTCCCATTCAAAATATTGGCGCCTATGGGGTGGAACTCAGTGATGTGCTCGAAAGCGTGGAAATTGTTGATCTGACGGACGGCAAGACACGCACCATGACAAGGGCCGAATGTATGTTTGGGTATCGAGACAGCATTTTCAAGCGGCTGAAGGATGTGTTGGTTTGTACGGTTACCGTAAAGCTTACCAATGCTCCTCACCATCGACTGAATACCACATACGGCTCGATCCAACAAGTGTTGAGCGAGCGAGACTGTCTCACACCCACGATATCGTCGGTCAGTGAGGCAGTATGTCTACTCCGCAAACACAAACTGCCTGACCCAAGAGAGTTGGGCAATGCGGGAAGCTTTTTCCAAAATGTTACAGTCGATGATTGTACTTGCCAGTCTCTCAAGACCAAATACCCCGCACTCCCTGTTTTCACCAAGGCACAGGGGCGAAACCTCATTCCAGCCGCGTGGTTCATCGAACAATGTGGCTGGAAAGGCAGACGGATAGGCCGGGTCGGGGTATATCACAACCACGCTCTGATTATAGTAAACTTTGGAGAGGCAGATGGTGATGAAGTGAAGACGCTCGCTGATCGGATCATCGAGGACGTTGACCGCCAATTTGGAGTGCGTCTTGTGCCCGAAGTAAACATAATCAGATAGAAAATCCAATAACCTCAATGTTTACTCCGAGGATGACGTAGGATGCTGAGCGGTAATTAACTAGTTCAGCGGCGGATGACGAACATGTGGGGCGAGCTGAATGGACTAGGACTACGTACTGTGCATAGGTAAACGCAGCTAGCTATACTAGTGTCACTTGGGGATGATCGTCAATGCTGCTGAAGCAGACAGAAAAGAAAACTGGAGCGACATCTTTTCTGTGACTACTTGTTGCGACTTCACAGCTCAAACTCTCGCCAGACGTATCAGGATGCTTTCTACAGACCTGAAGGAAGCTCTTCGCTACGAGAGCCCCGCGCACATGCCTGGGTTCCCACCATCTATTAGCCCCATTCATTTTGTCTGCATCGGAGGACACGGCCAGTCGGCGATCGCTTTGATCTTGTTGAAATTGGGATATGTTGTTCAAGGAAGCGATATCAAGGAAAGCGACAATGTCGTCCGATTGCGGGCCGCAGGCGCAACAGTATTTATTGGCCATGACAAAGACCAGCTCGGTTCTGCAAAGCTCGTGGTAGCATCATCCGCGGCAACGTGGGGGAGCAAACCCAATGTTGAGGTTGAAGCTGCTCGAGAACGACGGATCCCGGTCATTCACAGATCCGAAATGTTGGCCTCGTTGATGCGCCATCACAAGTCCATTGCCATTTGTGGCAGCCATGGCAAGAGTACTACGACTAGCATGGTTGCCGGCATGCTGGAAGCCGGCGGGCTGTCCCCGACAACGATATCTGGTGCTGTCGTCACGCAGTATGGCAGCAATGCTCACATGGGCTCCGGTAACTGGATGGTTGTGGAAGCCGACGAAAGCGATGGCACAATGGTCCAGCTTCCTGCTCTGATTTCGGTGGTAACGAATATTGACAGTGACCATATAACATTTTATGGCACACAAGAGAAGACCCGAGCAACATTTGCTCAGTTCGTACGGAATGTGCCATTCTATGGACTCGCGGTCCTTTGCATCGACGACCCGGGAGTTCGCAAAATGCTCCCCGAGGTTCAAGATCGCAACATCATCACCTACGGGGTTTCAGAAGATGCAGATGTTCGTGCAGAGGACGTCAAATACAATCCGCAAGACTCTACTTTCGTCCTGTCCGTCAGAAACCGACGGGATGGAACTCGTCGAGTTGTTGGATGTATAGTCTTGAACGTTCTGGGATTACATAACCTCCAAAACGCGTTAGCCACTACTGCCATTGCACTTGAGCTAGGCATTGAGCTGGAAAGCATCCGCTATGCTTTAAGGAACTTCCAGGGAACAAATCGCCGTTACATCCACGTAGGTGAAGCAAATGGCATCCAAATCATCGACGATTTCGGCACACACCCTGCGGAGATGAAGGCGACACAAACGATGGCAAAGCAAGCGGGTGCGCGCAGAATCATTGCTGTCTACCAGCCTACCGCTGTAGTGAGGAATGTGGAGGCATGGCTGGAGGAATATCCGGCGGCTTTCGAAGAGTCGGCACACATCATCATCGGCCAGGCAGACGGGGTCGGGGTTGATCCAGTCCCAGCGGGCAAGGCACGGGAGACACTTGTTCAGTACCTGCACTCCCACGGGCGTGAGGATGCGATCTCAATGCCCGACCCATCTGCACTTCCAGAGCTGGTTTCTCGCTTGGGGCAGGAAGGCGATTTCGTGGTGTGCATGGGCTTCCGTAGCTCAACTCTCTGGGCACGAGCATTGGCAGGTCAATTGAAAGCGCTGGGAAACCCGGGGATGAAAGGCGACCAATAAAGGAAGTGGCTCCAGTTAACAATAGTCGCCAACAATACTATACGCCTGACGAGCTGATGAAGACGAGTCACATTCAATAGCCGCTACACTGTAACCCCATTGTAGAGCAATACCAGTGACTCTGCATTTGGAGAAAGTCGAAGGCTTGTTTGGTCCATGCTACCGCCCCGAGAAGCAATATTTCCTTAGGATTGAGTGAATTTGTTAGACTTGGGTACTTCACCGTGACATGAGATCCTATGTACATTCCTTATCTTCCAGTACTAGACATCAAGCTCACACCAGATATACAAAAAGTTAGAGGGAAGCATTCTCTTACCATGGTTCAAGTTCATGGCCTCCCCCTTTAAGAACCTGTCGATGTATAAGAATGCTCTTAGGTGCGTTGTAACAAGTGTAGACCTTTTTAGTGTCACATTCTTGACTCCCAATTAACTATGTGGCGGGTCTCGGCCCCAAATACCTGATATATGCGCATTTAAATGACCTAATGCTATCGCGGTATATGCAAATAGCATTCAGAAACCCAGTAAACCTCCTCTTTTACAGCCTCCTGCCATTGAGACAGATAAGGACTGGCCATGGTCTGGTCCAAGCTTCAAAAACGCTTCATACGGCTCCACCCTGTCTGGAATCTCGTTTGATTAAATCGAGGAAGGACATGGGCTTCCGTGTTGAATACCACCTCGCTTAGGGGTAGAAATTCCCTCGGAGAGAAAAGCAGGTATAGATATTTCAAGGTCTCGGCCTGCAAAGAATTAGTTGTGACCACCACAGGGCGTGGATATATCACATCTTACCAGCCAAAAACTTTCCATATTATCTCGTTGCGGCGGAGGAACCTCTCTAACGTCTTGCAAGGACGTATATCCTTGGTCGTCGCTGACTTTCGTGTGCCTCTGGAAGGCCCTGAAGATCTCCCAGCCCCATTTCCGATATATGGGGTCGTTTGTCACTCGATACATCAGGAAAAGACTCTCAACCGTTTCGGGCCTCTGGAGGTTGTGCGCATCTAGCGGTTTGATGATAATGTCGTGTTTCCACGAATTCACATCATCCCTACTTGACGGCCGCGGCGATGGCCCAGAAGACGGTCCGAGATCGGCTTCGTCGACCTCGAACCAGGCAATTTCCGGGGACAGACCGGAATCGGTGACTGTGTACATCGCCCAGCAGGTTTTAGTAAGTTCCCGCGCCAGCTGCATTTGCTGTTTCTTCTGGGCATTCCATCCAGGCGTCTGTCGGGCTTCCTTTTCGGTTCGTCCCTCGGTAGCGCCAAGGGCAATTGAGCCTGGTAAGAAACAGACGAGATGGTCCATCTTCGGGGATAGAGGCCCACCAATTCCCTGCGGGAGCTCGGCAATGAACTGGAGCTTCGAGTGTTTGGTAGAAGTCACAAGATGTTTCTGGATCCCAGCCAAGGCTTGTTCCCACATCTCGCGGTAGATTGGCTCCTGCCCAGATGTTTGCAGGTATTGTTTGATTAGGTATTCTAGAGCCCGTAAGCCATGTATCTCGAATGGTAGTTAGCATCGGTCGTAATGTATACAGACCATAGTATGAATCTCCGCGACTTCCAAGACGAATCTCCCGGCACCTAAATTGTCCAGTATCAGGGTGAATAAAAATCGGTACCAGGCCATCCTGCATTTGCTGATCATCTATGATTTCCATGATCCGCTCGGCCTTCTGCCAGTAGGTTCTATTGCCAGTGAGATGGGCGAGATACTTCATCTCCAACTGGAGAGTAGCGGCCTCGGCGGTTGATGAAGCTCCACCGTCTGCATGCGATGGAAGTCCTTGTCGAGTCCCAAGATTCACACTTGCATATGGTATTCCTGATTTTGACTCATATGCACCAAGCAGCCGGTCTGCCAGATCCACAGCTTTAGCCAAGTAAACATAGTCTCGCCGGGACGAAACGTCCGGCAGAATGGTAGATAAGTAATGGGCAGATAAGAGCCCCCCAAGCATGCGGATAGTCATCTCAAATGTGTTTACCTCCTGGTTCTGATTATAAGTCAAGCCTCGCTGAAGCCATTTGCGCGCATCCGAGAGCCGAGCGGTCTGGTTCATGATCATCAGGGTGTCCAAACTGTCAACTATAATCCACCCTAGACCCTTGGGGCTCATTTGCGAGCCAGTCTTGGAAACTGGGTGAAAGCGATCTTTCCCTGGACGTAGAAGTCCGAGTGTCAGTTGCCTGTACTCAACGGAGACGGTGGTGTGGCATAGGGTGTACAAACTTACCCCAAGCATATCTAGCATAAGCATCCCAGCTGGTCACGAAGGCATCTTTGACCTCTTCCCGACGTCCCTCCCAATAGGAATCTTCCTCAATGGACCGAAAGAAATTCAAGGGAGTCTCCAAAGCCGTCTCAGAACTTAGCAATTGAAACCACCAAGCGGCCACCAAGGCCAGGAAGCCAGTGGTGAGGGATACCAGAGTCCAATTCAGGCGAGGCAACGGACGCGATCCTGAGTTTTTGGTGTCTTTTCGCTGTGGGCGCTTCTGGCTCCTCGAGGCAGCTTTCGACGACATGGTCGTGTCCTTTGTCTGGGAGATTGGACGCCTGGAAGGGTACCTAGCCGTCAAATAACGGTTCTAGCAGCGAGTCAAAACGCCAGTACGAATCTGTTGAAGCGGCATAGTCTGTGTGGTACTTATGGTCCCTGGCCAAGTATAGGGGTTGGAGGAGAGTGCCCCTAAGATTGGTCGCGCCCCTATACTCTTCGGGTGTTAATGTAGGTTGTGTACCACCGTCTGCGCTCGTTCTTTGTCTGTCCGGCACCGCGTCATCTAATGGCGTTCATACCTCCACCAATCGAGTTCGGGAGTTTGCTTTGGTGCTGTGGAGCTCATTTGTTTACTCTTTGTGCATTGGACTATTGGCGTCCTTGTTTTTGTTTGGGCTTGCCTTTAGCACCAGCCTCATTCTTTTTGATATAGTACCTGAGTTATTTTTTTTTTTTCTCCGCGATGTCTGGTCTTCCACAAGTTCTGTCTTTAGCTGTTTGTATTCTTATATCACTCCGAAGCATGGGTCCTTGAGCCTCCATTCTGTCCGAGTCCATACATCGCCATCATCCACCGAACAGAGTCATCTCACCTGGCACAACAGGTTGAATTCTGGGCGCGCCAAATCCAATGTCAGTCACTCTTTATCCAGCGGAAACGATTGATGGTACAGTCACATCGTTTATTCCTCTTACGACAGCCTGGCCTTCGTCTTCGGAATGTGACCATTACTTCCGTCTGAATGGGGCGAGCTTGATGGCCTACGACCCCGGCTACGGGCTCGAGATTGACAGGAACGTGATATGTGCTCCGCCAGCAGTAACGACGTGGTGGGAGCAGAGACGTCTGGGTGGTGGGAATCAATACCACACGGCAGTCAGCATCGGCCCTATGGTATGCCCGGAGGCTTTTTCCACAGTGGTTACTTCTGTGAAAGATAATACAAGCACGCTCGCTATGTGCTGCCCTTCGTAGGTTGCCTCCACACTCTCACTCATCATTTCTAGATACTAATCACTGTAGTGGATACGATCTAGCAGATGGAATACCCGGTAAAGTCGAAGGCCGTTGCCTGTCCACTGTATCTCCCGGCATGACCCTCACTTATGCATCAACTCCTTATGGCGACTCGACTGCATGGAAAACAGCCACAACCACATTATCCCGGACATCGACTGTAGGTGCAATCGGCGTAGTAGGCTGGAACATAAAGCTCGCTACCCCAACACCCACTTCGACATCCACCTCTCTTGGCCCTGATACTACATCTGCGACATCTATCCCTTCTGCCATCTCATCCGCCACCCCATCTGCCACGTCAATCTCTAGTTCTGGCGGCCTTACAACGGGCGCAAAAGCGGGAATAGGAGTTGGAGTTGGAGTGGGTGGTGTAGGTGCGATATCACTGTTTGTTGCGCTATACAAGTTTCTCAGGCGAAGGAAAGAAGCCGTGCCCGATACGCCTGTGCACTATTCACAGCAGCAGTTTCCGATGGCACAGGAAAAGCTGCAGCAACCTCCTTGGCCATCAGAACTCCCTGGCTCAACAAAATATACGCCTGCTTCTCCAGCGGAATTGCCCGCGTCGCCTATATTTATTCGAGAGCGTATTTAGCTCTTATGTTTCTTTCTTCTTCTGTGTTCATTGTGGAGCTACTTAATCTTCATATAGATCCTTCAAGTGCCGGCCAGATTTTATTTGTCTGTAATTATAAAGGGCCTTGAATGCCAATCGCCTGATTCACTCCCCATCACCTGCAGCCGCCGCATCCTAGCGGCTCAAAATGTACTTTAGGGTTGATTGAACGGCTCGAACTCCGCTCCTGTGCTATGGGTACACTAGATATATTGCCTAGCCGTAGCGAAAACGGCCGGCTCAGCGACTACTCCTGCACGAAAATATAAAACTGAGTTAATGATGAAGAAAACACAGAAGCTTCAGTAATAATCATCACAACATCTATGAACTCATTGCGCTGTTCCATTGTCTCATCAACGGTACCAGCCCTCCGCAGTAGCTCCTTTCTGCCTTGACATATCTAGCGCCATGCTTGCCAAAAGACCATGCAATTGCGTTCATCTCAACTTCGTCATATGATGGCGCCCGAGTAAAAAATACTTTCAACCTCTCATCCATCGCAGGATAGGTCCCTGGTGCCAACTTCAACGCATATATTCCCACTCTTTTGATGTCACCTGTGCTATAATCCATCGTTACAGCAAAGGTGAATCCCACAGGATTCAGCAATCGCCGCATCTCTTCTACTTCACCGCACTCCAGAAGGTAGGCCGGATCGCTGAGGCGCACTAAGCTCCTTGCTCGCTCCAGTGTCAACAGGCCTTGGACACGAAAGTAGATGTTGATTGTATTCGACGTAAAATCGGCAGCGACGTGTCGGACCAGCTCCAGGCCAAGGTTGTAGAACGTCGTTGCGTGCTTGCGTATGGACAGAGGAACATGAGGTGCACTCAATATGTCGCTCAGAGGGCGCATGTCCCCTAGATACACCCAGATCTTTGAGAACCCTTGCTCGGCATCAAAGTCGCAAGACTGCTGCGCAGCTCCCGGGTATAAGGCGGTCCAGGAGACGATTAACTCAGACAACGGATGATTCGGCTGGAATAGTTTTGCCTCAACTGCGCAAGATACAGCGTCGATGGATACGCGTTCGTAAAATCGGTAATTGAGGGCATCTCCGGGGCGATTGGTGATTCTCCACAAGACAGCTCCTCGGGCAAAGCTGGCTTGGAAACCCTCCAGGACTTTAAGCGTCTTTTCCTGGGAGTAAGGAGCACCGATTGCCCGACATGTTTCTTCGATATCGACCAGAAATCTTTCTGGATCGAAAACGGCTTGCTGTACCTGCTGTATCATGGCAACGTCTATACCGCAAGAATGAATAGGAAAGCCCGAGGACAAATAGCCAGATCGTACAAGCAGGTGCTTATCTCGTCCTTTTTAAGTGCCGGAAATTACCACATGGTCACCCCAGAAGGAGTCGGCTGTTATTGCCAGCTTCCACTACAGCCGATTCCTACCATCTCCACTATATATTGATTGGTCTGAAGATTGCACAATAAGATAAGACCTTGGACTAATGGGGATATGACTGCAGAATCTTCCAATACTAACTATTCTAGGGAAAGGCATGTGTTTCGAAAGCCGTTCTCTTTCGGGTGGTGGGGATGCTTACTAGAGACTATAAAGCTATCGCTTTAAGACACTAAACTACCCAGTCGCACGACAACTCTGACTATTTCCACAAACTCACTGCAACTTGCGAGAGCCATAATGCCGTCAAAAGTGTCAGAAGTTTACATCCTAGGATCTGAGTCCATAAAAGAGAAGCCCAGGTATCACCTCGATACATTGGATCATGTCCACTTGTAGTAGAGATGACTCTAACAGGCTATAGGCTCAATGAAGGCCAAGCATATTTTAACATACTGACCGACGGGGAGCTACTTCCCTCGTGTCTTTCAATTCGGAAGAATGAGCCACTTCGCATCGCAGACGTGGCCACAGGAACGGGGTATGTGAGCAGTAGCCACCCCTGCAACTGCATAGCCTAACGATAGTCTTACAGACAATGGCTGCTTGATGTGCACAGGCAACTGCCAGATCTCCTGTCCTCTCGCTTTGTGGGCTTCGATGTATCATCGGCACTCTTCCCACCACCGCAAGCCCTTCCTGCCCAGGTGACGCTCTATGAACACGACATACGACACCAGTTTCCTGCTGAATTTATCAGCACCTTCAATGTGGTGCATGCAAGGTTCCTGAAATACGCTTTCCTTAACATGGAGTGGGAAGGCGTCTTGCAAAATATGGTTTCTCTCCTAAGTATGTCATGGACTGTTTGTTCTCAGAAAATTACTTATTTGACCCAATAGAGCCCGGAGGCTACCTCCTATGGGAGGATTCGGACTATAGCTTATATAGCTGTATTCCATCTTCATTGGCCTTTACTGAGATGGTAAACTTTGATATCGAATTTGCGCTCAAGTGTGGGCGGGACATCAGGTAAGACAACACTTTCTAGTTATGATAACTCCATAATCAGCGGGATTGATCAACTGCGATAGACACACCGAAACGCTATCTGACCTCTTTGTGTCAGCCGGGCTCATTAATTGTGACCATGTCACACTGTTTTCAACTGATAAGCCAGAATTGAAGCTTCTGGCAAATGACCTTACCATGCGACTCTTTTCGACCTCTTTGCAGGGAATGGTTCTGCAGGGCGGCGTGGAGGGATGCCGCACTGCACAGGATGTGAAGAGAATAGTCGGCAGAGTCCAAGATGAAATCGACAATCATGGTCTTCAGATTGTGCATGGGATCAAGAGGATTTGGGGGCAGAAGCCAGTTTACAGTACTGAAAAGCATAACTAGGTCAAGTTGCTTTGAACCACATGGCCAACCAACCCTACTGATTCTTATTGTCATTTTCTACACCTAGATAACTTAGTGAATCAACTTTAGAAAGCTCAACTATGTCTTCATTAGACTAGAAGAGGCAATCAATCTCCTAGTCATGGATAATATGTACTTGATAAATCCAACCACTATTTACAGCTGCGCTTCAAATAGCGCCATCAGTGATATCCCCATACGCAGGGACAGAATAGTTGCCGTAGCAGCTCTCATCAAACTTGGCCTTGGGAATGTTCTCCTTCAGAGCACTGACAAATGTCTGCAGCTCGCACCACCCGTCATCACGATCACCACACTCCTTCAGACTCCTTCCGAGGGGAATGGTTCTCTGATTCATCAACATATGGACATAGGTCGTTTCCTCCCCAGACTCGTAGGCTGACGCATGAGCATTCTGCGGCCGTTTCGCACGGACCGGCTGAGGCGCCTTGATCACCTCGATGTTGAACCGGCCTGCAAACGGCACAATGTGGCTGACAATCAGCTGTTGGTCTTTGGGCGGTCCACTGATAGGAAGGAACTGTGCAAACTGCGTAAGACCCATGGCTGTCAACATAGACATGATGTCAGTGTCATGGCTGAAGTCCAGGTACAGAGACTGGTCGAGGGGGAAAGTGGTCGCGCTGTCATCCAGGGTCTCGTTGATGGCCACAGAGCCCTCGGCCGGCTGGGGGAAATGCCTCTGCAGTCGGGCAACGAGCTCCTCCACGTACCCCACCCCGACTGCTCGGCCAGTAGGGGAGCCGAAAGAATTGCTTCCGTAGTAGCTCAGATCGAGGCTGTACTCAAAACCGAGCCACTCCTCGTACGTGAACAAGGAGCAAAACGAGCTGTAGCCGAGCCCGACAGTCTCATAGGGGCACATGGTCTGCGCGTTATAGGTGTCGTCCACGGTCCAGTTGGCATGGCCCGTCATGGAGCGGCGGAACCGCTCGGTTGCGTTCTTCAGATAGATCTTCTGCCATTCGCTCGATGCAGTATCCCCGGCCGATGACCGATCGTTCTTGGAGTTGACGCACTGCTTGTCCCCTGCCAGGGAGTTGTTGAACCCATTCGCTTCGATGAGAACCTCCAAAGTCACGTTCTTTGTCCAGTCAGGACCGAAAAACCCGTTCAGCCAATTTTCTGCCGACTGCAGCATCCGCACCTGGGTGGTGGTGCGGGCAATTAGCGGCTTGGACGGATCATATAGTCGTCCATAGTTGAACCAGTTCAGTACACCGCTGTCGAAGAGCTGTTGACGACCCAGAGCCGTCAGCTCCTCTTTTCCGAGTTCGTATCTCCAGCTGTTTAGGAACTCCAGATCTCCCTTAAACTTGGTTCCTCCCTGCAAAAGCTCGGAGACGCGGTCCTGCAGACTGGCTACTGCGTTACCAGTGGTAGGATATCGAGAGCCATGGCGATGGATCATGTGCATTTGGGTGATATTAGCCCCGGCTGGGAGCGGGTACTCGTTCACGCCAAATCCAGAAGGATTCGGCATGTACGGGCTAGGCTTGAAGTTAGCACTGTACCAAGAAGGACGTTGGAGGCATAGACGTACGAAAGATTCCCCATAAGCTTGAAGATTTCGGCACCATCCGAGCGGCCAGGGATCGGCACATCGGTGACTACCGGTGTGTTGGGGACATATGTTGGGTTTCCAAACGGCGCAGGATTGGTCTGCGCCAGGAAAGGAGGCGCTCCCGCTTCTGTAGGGCCTATGTTTCTCACGCTGTCAGCCTAGACCGCCAATTGCAGAGTACCGTGGATATACGTACCAGCCCACGGGCCAAAGCTGGTCTGGAAGTACTCCGGAACGGAGGAAGTCCGGCTGGGGGAAATGACTGCGGCGTGGCCCGCAGTGGCCAACGCCACAAGTGCTGATTGTGAAGCGAGACGCATTTCTACGCAGAGCCAACAGGTATACGATCAACGAAGTCAGATCACCGCGGTTTCGAATTACTTTCCCATCTCAACTGTACGACATGCAGGAGATGTTAGGCCATTTTATAGAACCATCGGCTCCACTGCCTCCTCTCTCTGCCGCGCTAACCTCCATAGCGCGGGATTTCCCAAATGGGCTGGTTCATTAGCCGATCTCATGAGCTTTGCTCTCCTTGCTTCCGAACTACGGAGTACGTAGCCGTTTCACCGTCTCTGTCAGCAGTGGGACCTGGGCGATGACATTACTGGAACGCCGACCCCGCATTGTCAGCCAGGGGTCTCCGCTGTTGACTTACCCGACAATTCCCCGGACTGTGTTTTGGTCGGAAATGTGTTTGCCTAATTCGGCAAGGAGTTGAATAGGATCCCTCATCCTTCTTGTACCGCTGGGGTTAGCTCTCTTCCTACTGGGCCTTGATCCTTCTGCGGCCAATTGTGACGGCGTTTGCAGGTATTTGGCCATGAAAATGGATTCCGTTGCCAATAGTCGGCAACTGACTATTCTATAGACATACCTTGGTCTACTCCGTAGAGGAGTGAGTAGCAGTGTAGGAGATACGGAGTATATATAACTTCCGGCATGCATAGGGCTGTCTCCACTTTCACAAGCAAGCATTCCGGGAAGTCCACTTAATTGCTTGGCATTGAGGTTGAGTTTCTGCTCTACAGACTTCACCTGAAGTGCAACTTTCGATGTTAATTCGCTCTTGAATAGTTCAGTACGGCAGGAAGAGACCAGTTACTATCTCTTCGTTGTGGAAGGGGAATCTTCACTATCTTTTACTCGCCTGCAGTCGTGAGTAACTCCTTCACTTCCGACCTCTTCATTACTCTTCCATTTCTTTCTCTTCCCTCCTGTCTGCTTTCACTGCCTCCTTCCTTCTACTTCTTACGAAAGACGCATAAAGTCTGATCTTTTCCCTTCATCTTCTATCTACCCCAGTCAGCTAGGGCTCTCTGGTGGGGTTTCATCTCCTTGTTAATCCTGTCTGTCCCTTTTCTTTCTTCTGTCTCTCTCCTCAAGTTGTGGTGATTCTTTCTTTATGTGAAAGACCTTCAAGGATCCGTCTTCGTCTAAGCGCCTCGACATCGGTGGGTACCCGTCGGTGCTTTTGGACGTCCAATATCGTTCCCACGCTCGCCTATACGCTCCCACGTCTGAAATTTTCTACAAATCGCAGATTCGGTCAGCTCGCATGGATTGTCGCGCGAACGTAAACGGCCTATTTAACAGAGCCGTGACTGTAAGATGGAACACCTGGATGTGGCATCTCCCTCAGGAGATTGGATTCGTGCATTACGCTGGGGTAACATCTCGCAATGCATCCAGGTTCATCATGAACTATGAAGAGGCCGAAATTGCGATTCGCTTAGCAAAAGTCATTATGCAATACTGTCGGGATGTCCTGATCATTTCGCCGTACAAGGCACAAGTCGCTCTCGCCGCCCAGAAGTGGGAAGCGACCTAGGGGTCCCCTGAGAAACCGACCGAAAATTGGGAAGCCCTGTTTCGCTGCTTCCCCGCCATCCGACATGTTGGATTGCATGCGGAAGAAATCAACAATATCTTTAACGGGATCACTCTTCAAGAAAGCGCCCATACGGAGTTTGGGAAGCTCAATCTGGCATTTGTTCCACAGCCTGATCCTCACACGTAGGCGGTATGTGGCTGGCTTAATGGGACAACGCCTGAAGTTCCCCTCGGATTGATTCTTCCAACTGCAATCCAGTCTCAGAGGCTCCTGTCTTCGCCGAGACTCATCGAAATAAACGAAGCTATTAAATTGAAAGCGATTTCTTTCCTTTCACTACGTGTGCGGTGGGTCGCAAAAGCTGATCATCACCACCAGAACATAATAGCCGCCTACCGTCAAGCCAAATTTTCACTATGCCAGAAGTCACGACCCATACAATCGACAGAGAGACACATGCGGAGTTAGTGTCTTTCGCAGATGCTGTGGTTCTCCTCTGCAGGGACCGATCACAAAGGAAGGCAGAGGGACTAGACATAAGGAATATAGAAGATCAAAGTCCATCAGGCTCAGGCCAAAAACAAGAGGAGAACAGCGGAAGTCCCTCGGCGACGGCCCCTTATCCCCTAGCACACGTGTACCTGTCCACCGGGTCTGAAACGTCGCCCGACGCCCAAGCTGGAGGAAGCCCTACAAATCGGAGCTGCCGCAGCGGAAGATGGTGTCAACCCACATCTACAGTCATATATTACACCTTACATACCACTAAGTGGGTTGTCCTTTTTTGGTAGTGTAATGGTATTTTGGTTGACAGATGGCCGCCGCGAGGAACGTGCAGAAGCAATCTCCCGCCTGAAGGAGCTCCTTATCTAAACTGGACTTCTTTTGAACGGTGTGCATATAAAGATGCATGATTGCTGTTATCCCTAAGGGACATCCTAGAAGGTGTATCTCTTATAAGACATGACTTTGTATTTCCATGAGCAGACTTAGCTTCTTTTCCTATGAAAGCGTTGTTGATTCCTCTATAGCCCCAGTATTGGTCTGACTACTCCCACTTACGGAGTACACATCCAGAGGGCCTTGTACTATAGATGCCCCACGCCCCACATAATGCCCCTCGATAAAAACACATCAACCCCTCACCGTCACGTTCAATTCTTCCCTATAATCAACCTAACCCGCTCTCCAGGATGCCTCCCAAAGTACAAACAGTCGGGGTCATAGGCCCGGCCGGATTCGGAGGATCCCATCTCTGCCTCGAGCTCATTCAGCGCGGCCACCGAGTAGTGGGCATCTCCCGCCACCCAGAGCGCCTCGGGGAACACCCCTCCTATACCCCCCGCGCCGTGGACCTCGACACCGTAACCACTGCCGGGCTCGCCGAAGCGTTCAATGGCCTCGACGCTGTCGTCAGCGAGTACGCCCCGCACACCCCGGGACCCGGGCCCTTGCAATACAGTAAGCCCACCATCCCCGCTTTCCGCAGGAAAACACACAGGGAAACAGTTCGCTTACGACAGCACGCAGTGACCTTCCTCGAAGTCGTGCGGAAGATCGTCCTCGCTGTGCAGTGGGCCCAAGTCCCCTACTTCGTCTTCGTTGGCGGCGGCGGCAGCCTCCACGTCCCCGGCACCGCGCCGCCGGAATGTCTCGTCGACGACCCGGACTTTTTTGTCGCCTATCGCCGCGCCCTGGCGGACAGCGAGGCGCACGTCCGGTATATGGAAGAGCGGCTCGGCCCGCTGGTCGCGTCGCTGCGCACGTACCGCGAGGCGCGGTGCGCGGTGCGTGCTGGCGCGGCCACGACAGAGCAAAAGGCGTTTGTCGATTCGTTTGAACAGTCCCGGCGGGATGGGAATGACGAAGCGCGGGATTTTATACGTGCAGCGAGAACTGCGTATATGTTCTTTGCGGGGAATACCTCGTTTTCGTGGTCGTTTGTCTCGCCGAGTCCGATGTATAGACCTGGGAAGCGGACGGGGCAGTATCAGGCGTCGATTGATGAGGTGCCGTTGCTGGATGCGACAGGGGTAGATTCAGGTAATAGGTTTGATGGGAGATTGCCGGGTATCTCGGTGGCGGATTTGGCGATTGCTATTGCTGATGAGGTTGAGGCGCGCCGCTATGTGCATCGGCACTGGACTGCTGTAGGGGAATTGGATGATACACCTTCTCCGAGTTATGTGCGTCTTTGAGAAGAGGCTGCGTTATGGACATCAGAGAGTCTACTTCGTGTTGGATTTCGCCATCTCCTTCCGTGATATAGGAGTGTACTGCTGGCCATTTGGTCATCCCAGACGGAAAATTTTGTACTCCCACCGGATATTCGTGGCTCTTTGCTCCTTAGAATAGTAGATAAATCCAATTCCAACCCTTCTCGAAACGCTGTTCTGCGTAGCAAGACCGAGGAGGATCGAGTACGTGTCAGAGGGCCGGGTAATGGTTTCGCCAGCAACAATCGGAACAAGCTCATCGACGTCGGTGTCCTCACAGTCAAACCTGAACTCTCCATGGTGATCACCCATTTTCAGACGGTGAACATTGCCAGTAGTTGTTGCATCCGTAATATGGAACTCCGTGGATGTCATATATGGACCGAAAAAGCCAAGGTCGCCAGATGATAGTTTCATTGTGATCTCCGTTGCAGTGTGCGAAAGGCTCAGCAGCTTATCGACGTCTATCCCAATACGGGCATTGAGATAGCTCTTTGCAGTAGTCAGCTCGCTGGATGTAGTGTGCTTCGCCTTCGTATTATCTTCGCCAGCGTCCATCCATATATTGTGCGAACAGTACCTCTGCTCTGTCTTCCCATAATACCAATGGACAATCACAGGATACATCGGCGAATTTTTGACGACCGCATGGGATATATTCCTGGAGAGCCAGAGGCTCTCCGCAAATACAAATTCGATCGCGCCGGTCCATGGAGTCCTGACACACTTAGCTAGTTGGTTTCATCAAGAGACCCGAATGAATGACCTACCACGACCAGGACGAGAACTTCTCAGCCGTACGTCCACATGAACGCCTCTTAGCGCCATTTGAAGGAAACCATAGGATACCCTGGTATAAAAACTGAATCGGGATACCCTGAGCCTGGCGGATACCCAGATCTGACCCAGGCCCTGAGCGTTTGAACCGGTTGAAGATACCCTCGAAAGCATTGAATATATCCTCCTGGAAAGTAAGATTCTTCCGCGTATAGTCCTGCACCGCAGTCTGATACCTTTGGGCCTCGTCTCGTCCAACAACATCCCCTAGGTAATGGTACGGCGTTGGATCCGGGTCTTTCCTGAGCTTACTATTCCACATGGGTGGTCCAGTTCTAACCTGCACATCACGGAGACGCCCTTCTTTCTCGCCGTGGTCGTACCCTTCTCTCCGCTGCACCTCCGAGCAGTTGAAGTACACCTCTTCGGCTGTGAAATACAGCACCCGCTGGGACAGGCATTGCTCCTGGAACGTCCAGCCGCGAGTGTTCCAGTTCGACCTGCGCACCTCGTCACACAACGATGTCAGACAAAGCGAAAGGTTGATCCTTTCCCCGTCAGAGAGGACAATCTTCTCCGGTTGTACCGGGTGTCCATTTCGAGGGCTTATCCCGCGCAAGCCTGCGTCTGCGACACTGCCCGCTGCAGCGATGAACGTCACCGTCGCATTATCGTACACGTCATCCATACGGCCAATCAGCCGGGCCTTGTCGTCCGGATCGTCCTGTACAATGCACAAAGTGTCGACCCAGAGATATCGCATCCCAATCAGTCGAGTTAGCTCCATGGCATCTCGGACCGTACGCGGGATCTTCCAGTGCCCATGGGGCGACTGCTGTGGCTTGGATAGACTCTTATGAATACCCAGTGCAGCGACATTACCCTTGGTGCAAAGAAGGATAGGCACTGTCCCGGAACCGTCCTCTCGGTGTGATAATATAGTCGGAATAGGACCCCAGACGTACGACAGAGCAACATACTCGCACACTTCACTCTTCAGGACGAGACATTCGTCCACCACGTCAATCAGCCGGAACGGACGTTCTTTCTGGAACAGGTGAGCGTTTTTGTTGATAGAGGCTCTCGAGTGCTTGTGCATTTTGCACTCGTCCAACCAGCGCCGAACCAGTTCAACATCTATGTGGCTCCCTATCTCCCGGCGAGGAAGCAGAGTCCCCCCGAGGGGCTGACCTGGCACAGAATTCGTCAGGGCTTCAATCTCCGCGATAATGAAACGATTCCTCACTCGGTCTACCTCTTTGATCGGAGCCCTGTTGCGTTGGAAGCTGGGAGGCTGCAGGTCTATCGCCAGCAGGAGCCGCGGGTGCGGATGCTGGATGCGACCGTTTTTTCTGAGGGAGAAGGGGCTTCGACTGCGGATGTAGAGCCGGACTGGAGTGGGTGTTGTTGCGCAGATGTGTTCAATGTTCCATTCAGTACCCCATGCCTGGCGAATCGATTGGGAAATAAGGCTGCAAAATCGGCAGCTCGGGTTGTTGTAGTTTGATAGGAGCCCGATGGGGATTTCCTTCGTCTCTTGAGATACCAACGTCTTCAGATCAAGTTTATCGCAACTGCTGCATACATTTGGCAAGGGTGCGGATTCGGGGATACTCGAAAGGCTGCGCTCATCTGTCGTTAAACGATACGGAAGACTTCCCTGAACCGTTATCATTGACTCCATGGTTTGAGAAGGGATAGCTTGATGATACGCTCAACACACACTATCACGAGTACAAAGAAAGATTGACAAGATGCTTCAAGGGATGTTCAGTTTTAAGGATAAGAGCTGAGGATGGCTGATCTTTACGCTTGCTCTGTGGGCCAGTAGTCACCTGTCGTATCAGAGGCTGGCTGAATGTGAGCTGGCAGTATGATACATCCAGTGCGTCAAAGGGAGTACTTCGATATAGATATTCTAACAATCTAACATGATCTTACTACATTAGAACCCCTGGGGACGAATAATCGACGGCTACTCGGACACAGGAAACTGACAAGAACGCTGCAGATAGAGCATACTTAATCTACTTCGCTACAACCTGATGCCAGTGAGAAGCTGCGAGGACCTTTATCAAACTACGGAATGGCTATGAATTTATACTCTTGGATAATTTACTGTTCAATGTAGATAAATACATTCATTGCATGACTTGCGCTATGAAACTCTAACCGACAAGCAAATATGCATTAACCGCCAAAATCGGCGTCGTAACTCATAAATCATAAACATTCTTTTCTTCACCCGTCACCCTATATGCATGCCTTCGCTTACTCGTACAGATCCATGTCACCACTGCCCGACTCCAATTCGGCCACTGCTTCATCATCGTCTTCATCGATCATGTCGAGATCTTCATCGACTGGTACCTCGTGGTTAGGCAGCACATCGATGCGTCCCTCGCGCATGACCACGCGAGCAACCTCGCCATCGCGGATACTGCCACGCAGGATAAGGATGGCAAGGCGGTTGAGGACTTCGCGCTCGATAATGCGGGCCAAAGGACGCGCACCATAGGCAGGGGAATATCCGGATGCGCCGAGATAATCCTTGACCTCTTCGGTGCATTCGATCGTGACATTGCGGTTGTTTTGTTCCAGACGTTTCTGGACTTCGCTGAGACGGAGATCGACGATCTTGCGAATCTCGCGCTTCGTCAGACGGTTGAAGATGACAATGCTGGAGATACGGTTGAGGAATTCGGGGAGGAAGTAGTCGCGGAGAGCACCCATGACCAGCTCACGGGTGGCCGGGTCGATGCGTCCGTCCTTGGTGGTAGGACGGGCCAAGAACTCAGCACCAAGGTTGGAAGTCATCACAACAATGCAGTTTCTGGCATCAACAATGCGGCCTTGGCCATCGGTGATCCGTCCGTCATCCATAAGCTGCAAGAGGACAGTGAGAACCTCCTTGGCGGCCTTTTCAACTTCGTCGAACAGCAAGATGGAGAATGGGCGTCGGCGGAGGTTCTCCGTCAGCTGGCCACCGGCATCGTGACCGACGTAGCCTGGAGGAGCACCGATCATGCGGCTGAGGGAGTGGCGCTCTTGGTACTCGGACATATCGAACCGGATCATAGCCTTGGGATCATCGAAGAGGAACTCCGCAAGTGCCTTGGTGAGCAAGGTCTTACCGGTTCCAGATGGACCGCAGAACAGGAAGCTGGGCGGCGAGTTGGGGTTGCTCAGGCCAGATCTCTGCAGGCGGATGGCATTAGACACGGATGTCACTGCCTCCTTCTGGCCAACGACGATCTTGCCCAGATGCTTCTCCATGTTCAACAGCTTGTCCTTCTCGGTGGTCTTCAATCGAGTCACAGGGATACCAGTCCAGCGAGCGACGATTTCGTTGATCTGGTCAGGTCCCACGGCATCTGCCAGCAAAGCCTCTCCAGCATCTCCTTGTGTCGCCCGTCGCTCAGCATCTGCCCTATTGCGCTCCTGCTCGAGTCGCTCGATGAGAGCCTTGGTCTCGGGAATGGCGTAGTACCCAAGGTCGGCTGCAGTCTGGGTGTCTCCGGAGCGCTCGGCTTCGTCTCTCTTGACATTGAGATTCTCGAGTTTCAACTTGGCGTCTTGGATGGCTTTGCTGCGCTGCTTCTCACTCTCGTACTTTTCACGGAGAGGTCGCAGTTCTTCGGCCACATTTGCGGCCTCCTGCTTGGCAGCCTCGAGGCGGGCCTTGGAAGCGTCGTCCTTCTCACGTTCCAGGGCGTGAATCTCAATCTGGAGCTGGCGAAGCTTTCTCTCCAAGTTATCCAGGGCCTCGGGCTCGGATTCACGGGTCACGCGGACAGCAGCAGCAGCTTCGTCAATAAGATCGACTGCAGAGTCCGGAAGTCGACGGGCAGTGAGGTAGCGGGCGGCCAGTTCCGCGGCGTTGACAATAGCACCATCAAGGATGTTTACACCGTGATGCACTTCGTACTTCTCCTTCAGACCGCGAAGAATGGAGATGGTCTCGGAAACGGAGGGCTCCTTGACGAGGACTTGCTGGAACCGTCGTTCGAATGCCTGGTCCTTTTCGATGTATTTGCGGTATTCGCCGAGCGTCGTGGCTCCAATGCAGTGAAGTTGACCACGGGCCAGCATGGGTTTGAGGAGATTGGCAGCGTCCATGCCACCTTCGCCGCTCGAACCGGCACCCATGAGAAGATGGATTTCATCGACGAAGAGGACGATGGTGTCCTTGGATTCCTCGATCTCCTTAAGGACACCCTTCATGCGTTCTTCAAACTCACCACGGTACTTGCTTCCAGCGACCAGCGCGCCGACATCGAGAGAAAGCAGCTTGCATTGGGCGAGGTTGGCGGGCACATCGGCGTTCACGATACGACGGGCCAGCCCTTCGACAATCGTGGTCTTTCCGACACCGGGCTCACCGATGAGTACGGGGTTGTTCTTGGTGCGACGACTGAGGATGCGAATGACCCGTCGGATCTCTTCTTCTCGACCGATGACAGGGTCGATCTTACCCTCGCGGGCCAATGACGTCATGTCAATAGTGAATTTCTTGAGGTTTTCGCTTTCGCTCTCGGAGTCGGCGGTCTTGGAATCGACGCGTTTGCTGCCTCGGATTTGCTGGACAGCCGTTTCGATAAGCTTGGTGTTGGGAATGTTCGAGTCCGCCAATGCCGACTGCACTTGGGAATCCTGGGCAACAGAGATGATGAGGTGGTCGATGGCGACAAAGCTGTCTTTCTGGGTTTTGGACAGGTCGGTTGCGGTACGGATGACCTTGGCGAGCGCTGGCGAGACACTGACGGTCTCTGGCGGGGGGTCCTGACTCGGTAGACGGACCATCCGCTTCATGAGAGCCCGATCGAGGAGCTGGGGGTCGCCATGGGCACGCTCGACGACCTGGCGGAAGAGGGAAACGGAGGCACCATCGTGAGAGGGGTGAGCGGGCACCTGTTGGTCTTGAGATTCGTCCGGAGAAGGATTAAGAAGGGAGTAGGCGAGGTGAATGGGGAGGATTTGGGAGTGGGCGTATTGTTCGGCCAAGCCGCTGGAATCCAGCAAAGCTTTGTTGGCTCTGTCAGTGAGTTGAGCCCCGTTCATTGTGGAACGGCTGTATGTGAGATATTAGATGAGGTCAGATTAATCAGATTAAGAGATTAGTAGATGTTGCGTGAGAATAGAGAACGGGCCTAGCAAGGCGAGACGAGATGAAGATATAGTCGTCAGCTTGGGCAGCTTTTGTTATTCCGGAACATGCGACTGCACCCATGACGACACGAGTGGCTTCGACCGCCTTCCAGAACCACCTGGACGTCACGTGTAAGGACTGATCGGATCACGTGACCATAAGGTGGAACGACCAAATGACATACTGATGAATGTCGGGTGATGTTTTCCACTGTCTGTGTTTCATAGCAGCAACGCTAAGGTGCATGGGTAGAAAATTCTTCCACACCGGAGAAGGTCCCTTCAGCTCTGTCCCAAGTGGAGCGATGTCTTACCTGTAGCTGTAGAGGGGATTACCTAGATGGGAAAGCCTCGGCTCATCAATTACATAAGCCGCATAGGGCACCGCATAGCTACCCGCCAATCACAGCCCACGGAGTCGAGATACTTCATTTCGACTGCTTCAATTTCCTATAATAGGTACCTACTTACCCGGCGTCCTTTTGAAGGTGCAGGTACACACACCAATGCATCCACTGCCACTTCATCCCATCACGCAATTCCGTCCTTCAGACACCGGCGCCAACAGCGCTTCCCCCACGTTGCAGAGCATTCGCCATGATTGGCATGTCTCACGGGGCTAAGATTACTAGTCCATGACACCTACCCCTCTCTGCCCGGAAGTGTAATCATCAGAATATTAATAGCAAGCAGGATTAATCTCTCATGTTAAGGCCGTGGGGGGTGGCTACGGGTGGAGGACTGCGAGCATCCACCACGGGCATCAGCGTTGGCCAACGCACCTTATCCTATCCGCACTCGATCTCGATTGATTTTGCCTTTCGTCTCTCAACATGATTCACATCAATCCATCGATCCAGTTGGCTTTTCTCCTGTGAACAGACTCCTGACTCTCCCGGAGTCATCCCATTTCCCCCATTGAGAGCCAGGGAAATATCCTCCAGCCCGTCCATGACGTCAAAGGTGGAAACCCCCAAGAGATGCTCGATCGTCTGGATGGCTTGTTTGCAGCCACGATGACCGGGATGCTGTGCACCTCGTCCACTCGTTCTCCCCGTCGACGCAGGAGCCTCTTGCCCCAGCCATGGCTCAGGAACTCGAGTCCACTTCGGGCGTTGTCCAGACGGCCATCGCCCAACGGGGTCATCTAGCCTAGGTGCGCCATCCGAGCTCAGATGTAGATCGTAATCCGTATTGCTCCCTTGTGGTGTGGGTGGAAGTCTCGTCCGAGTGCCGATGAAGATGTCAGTCCATCATCGCAGTTGTCATAGACATCCACATTCCAGTCTGACTGTCGACATTAGGAATCATCTTCCGCAACCAATCATGGCCGCCCAGATGTCCAGTCGCGGCGTCTGTCTGCAAGTGATCCAACAACGCTTACGACCGTATGTATATGGACATGGATTAGTGTAGTAGTTCATGTATTGTAGCATAGCACTACCTAGTATGTACTATACTTGTAGGACCTTCTTATCTCGGGCTGGACACACGCCGAACCTGCCCTGCAGAGCGATTATCCGTTCAATTTGCGTAATTTGCGTTGTGCTTTTTTTCCCTGGCCCGGATTTGACTTTTCGAAGGGCCCCCTCTCGCCGGTCCACTTATCGTCGTCCACAGCCAACAACTGCTGCTCCTATAAAACCCGCTTGCCACCCTCCTCGTCTGCACTTCGGACCAGCCACGCTTCCTCAGCTCTTTGCAGCCTGTGCAGCCGTACGCGATACTCCGGATTCTCATCCTGGTGCTGTCCCTGTCGGGATCGTCCGCTAGCACGGTCTCGTTCGAGTGACATCAGCCTCTCAGTAGCTACGCCGGTGGTGAAACTCCCTGGTCGATAGTGAACCGTTCGATAGAGTGGACAGGTCGAATCACCCAGATCTGATTGTCCAGTTGACACCGTCAACATGTCTCAGAAACCAATTTTCGTTGCAACCCATCCCCGCGCATGTTCCACTGCGTTTGAGCGAGTTCGTGCTCCACCCCTGTCGTCTACGAAATACTAACAGCATATACAGGTCTTCATGACTCGCCGGGACACCATCCAATGTGTCCACGAGCCGTTCGGCGACGCCTTCTACTATGGCCCCGAGCGACTCGGCTCCCGCTACATGGGCGACGAGCACGCACAGACCCGCCGCGAGAGCGGGTTCGGCGACTCGACCTACAACACCGTGCTGGAGAGAATCGAGCGTGAAGCCTCCGAGGTCCGACCTTCCTGCTTCCCCGTAGACCATGGACGTCCGCTCTTCAGGACGTCCATCTACCCTCCCTCCCACTCCCGTATCCCAGTCGGATCTCCTTCACCTCTCCACGCACTGGCCCATACCGTTCCACCGGTTGGATGAAGACATACTTACCTCGAACAGGGCAAAAGAATCTTCATCAAGGACATCATGCACTACCTGCTCCCGCCGGACGGCAAACCCGCCGACATCGCTCCGTCCCTGAACCGGATCAAGCGCGGCGTAGGCACCGACTCCTCCGTAGAGCCATCTCCCGCTGCTGCCCCTGCCTCTAAGGCGGCGGCAGCAACCCCCGAGGAACGCGGCAATCCCACCGTGATGCCCAGGGAGCTCCTCTCCCGCTTCCACTTTGCGTTCCTCATCCGCGACCCGCACTACAGCGTGCCGTCGTACTACCGCTGCACGATCGCCCCGCTGGACGACGTGACCGGCTTCCACTACTACGACCCGTCCGAGGCCGGGTACGACGAGCTGCGCCGCACGTTCGACTACCTGCGGCGCGAGCGGCTGATCGGCCCGCACATCGCGACCCGTGAGCAGGACGCCGACGAGCTCGAGGGCCGGCTCAAGCCGGTCGGCGCCCCGGGGAGCCACGCTGCGGGCGACGAGATTTGTGTCATCGATGCGGATGATCTGCTCGACAAGCCTGCGGCCATGATCGAGGCGTTTTGTCGCAGCGTCGGCATCGAGTATGACCCCTCCATGCTGGACTGGGATAACGAGGCGGATCAGAAGTATGTCAACGATGCGTTTGATAAGTGGAGGGGGTTCCATAATGATGTTATCGAGTCGAAGGGGCTCATGGCACGGACGCATGTAAGTTCCGGTTCTTCCTGGAGGTGTATAGGAGTGTCAGCATGGTGGACAGCAGCTAATTGTGCAGGAACGCCCGGTCAAAACGGAGGAAGAGTTCGACGCCGAGTGGCGCAAGAAGTACGGTCCGGAGGGCGCGGCCCTCATCCGTCGGGCTGTCGACCAGAACATGGCGGACTACCTGTACATGAAGCAGTTTGCCATGAAGGTGTAGGCCATGGGTGGAAACGAACGAAAGAATGAATGAATGAATGAGACGGGAGATTGCTTGTGGAGGACCCCGCTTTACTTATGTTGTGTGTTTCTATGATGATGATCATGATGAGATCTTAGCTCTGATGACGCCATTTGATACTGCCTGTTCATTCGTGATGCGTGCTGGATCGGAACTCTATTCTGCATGTTGGGAGATTGTCTCTATCTAGTTTGTCCGTTATGTTGCATTCATCCGTCTTTTGAGCATATGTAGTCGTCATCCGTAGGGTTCAGCTCTACCGAGTACTGTAGATCTCTCCAGATGGAGGACACGGGTAATGCAGGTCAATTCCCTCTACAAGTACACGACACAAATATCCAAAATCACGCAATGTACGGTTGAATCGTAACGAACCATGAGTCTGCAGCATGCTCACCAGCCAAATACATCAACCAAAAACAACCCAACCACAACCACTCAAAACCCCTCATACAGCACTGTATCCCCCCCGCGAGCCCGTCCCCTGCAACGTATTGATCACCCGCCGCAGCCAGTCCTGGAAGATATACGGGACGTCGCGGATGGTGTCACCGTGCGGGAGGAGGTCCCAGCCACGCGCCCCGTAGCGGTTGTAATTCAGCCAGGAACCGAAGATGAGGTAGGCGGCCACGACCATGAAGACACTAGCCGGTCAGTACAACGCATTCCAAGCAGACAAGAGAACAAGAGTAAATAACAGACAACTTACATCAGAATCATCCACGTAAAGAACCCCCAGTGTCCGGACGAATCCCCCTTCTTATCCTCCAGGTAGTGGTCGCACGCATACCGCGTCCGCCAGTCCAGCCGCAGGACGTACGAGTCATCGTCCGCCGGGCCGAAGCTCTTGAACGTCAGACTGTGCGGCCGGTCGCCATCACCACCGTCAGCGGGGGGCTCCTCGCCGTCCTCGCGGGCGCGCAGCCGTCTCCGCGCCGGCTCGCCTTCATCCTCATCCTCATCTTCATCCTTACCGCTCACGTCAGACAAGCCCTCCAATCCCGACCGGTCGGGATCACACTGGAACTCAATCACCGCCCGCGCGCTCTTCTTCTTGTGCTCGTCGTCGAGGTACTCGCCGCCCTCCATTTTGACCTGCAACCCCTCGCGGTCGGCGTCGATCTGCTTGAGCCGGGTGACTTCGGCGTCTTTGGTGCCGTGGCCCAGGGGGTCGAGGCCGACGATCGGGAAGGCGCGGCTGGACTCTTCGAGGCCGTCGCGGGAGGTCTTGTATTCGAAGCCGCAGACTGGGGGATAGATAAACGTTAGCTGTGAGGTAGCGATAGAAAGGGGGACGGGGAAGTACTGTTCTTGCTGGTGCCGCATTTGAGATGTCCGCGGATCGCCGAGCCCTTGAGGATGTTGCAGATGTTCAGCACGTAGGTGGTGTTGGTGATGTAGTCGTCCGACTCGTTGATGACGGAGAGCTCGTGCACTCCGCCCAGGGCGCTGAGGTCATATTTGAAGCCGTCGGCGCGGATGTTCTTGCAGTCGAAGGTGCCGGAGGCAGCGGTTAGAGCTGGCAGGAAAGAGGTGATAAGGAGGGAAGAGGGTATTCGCATGGTGATGGGTGATGCAGTGCGGTCGGTCGTGCGGGCAGTGGATTGCGTGAGAGGATGAGGAGCTGAGCTCCGTCACGGTAGATCACGATATAGATACGTAGTCTGTGATCAGAAGTAGTGAGTCGTGTTTAGGGGTCGAAGACAACAGCGTAGGCTGGAGATCGAAGAAGAGAGAAACGAGCTGTGGTGGAGAGACCGATAGCCCGAGTTGTTTCTCCGACCTTGCATCATTCTGGCCGCCAGCACTCCCAATGCGGACTGAGGATGATGATGTCACCTGATCCTGCCAGCCCTGCACAACAACAGACCATCTAAACAATATCGTCTCATAGATATTCTTCTTACACTATTCCCTACAATCACTGTCTATTACCAGTACCTGAATCCCTCACGATGGCCCTCTAGACAGTACTGCCGGCAGTACTCAAATCCCCATCCCGCACAGACCACGTCTCCCACTTCTCCCGCCGATAAAAACACATAAAACCACCCGCCGTATCTTCAACCCCATATTGCCAACATGATGCAACGTCGCATGGTGCGTCTCCTTCCTCTCCCTCCTAGACCCCGTTCTCACCAAAGCAGCTATCAAAAGAAGACGAAGTCGCCGCCGGCGACGACACCGAGGTGCGCCGCGAAGACCAAGAAAAGATCAACCGCTTCAGTCGGCTGCACCAGCGACAAACCGTTCTGGAAGGACAGTTGAAAGCAAAGCTGGTGCGTGCATCTGAAACCATGGACGTGCAACTGCACTCTCTATATTGCAATTCTAATACCCCCCAGAAAGATAAAGAAGACCTCGAGGAGATCTCCACGGAGCTGGAACTCGCCGACGAGGATGAATTAGTCCCGTATGTTCGCCGCCCCTGACTCATCCTGTGTGTGGAGTGCCATGAACGGCTGTATTGATCGCCTCTTCAGGTACAAAATCGGCGACGCCTTCGTCCAGCTCCCCCTGACGGAAGCCCAGGAGCTTCTCGCAGACTCTACCCAGCAGATCGATGCAGAAGTGTCGTCGCTGGAGGACAAGATGAGCGAGCTGCGCGATGAGCTGCAGGGGCTCAAGGTTGCGCTGTACGCGCGCTTCGGGCGGAGTATTAACCTGGAGACTTGAGAGCGTGGTTGCATTGATGAATGAACAATGATAATGTCTGGCTGTTTCATGTCCAACACAGTCTGCTTTACCTACTATACTTCCTGTTCCTGATAGAAAATAATTAAGCTCGTCAGTGCCCTTCTCTGAGTACCTGAAATAATAGAAAAAAAGGAGTTTTGGTGCAACGCATCAGGTTGATGCTTCAATCAATATCTATCAATAATAAACTATGTACAGAGTAATAAGGTCGTAAGACATAATCTCATCTCGCGTGGTCCACAAATTTTAGGCAGTAAGGAAATAGAAATACAGCCCATAGCTCACCGCCGCAGTCACTGTCTTGAGGTCGAGAAGCGGTCGTTTATCAAACAAGGCGAGTATATGCAGATGAAGCACAACGCAACACCACCCAGTCCAGAAACCGCTAATCATACAACAAATAAGCGTAGAAATCCCGCATTATATGATGCTCGCAATGGTCATTCGGGAAGCCGTCCGCTGCGCAGCCGCTTCGTCAGTACTGGCCGGTCTTTCAGGACTAGGGTAAGCCGATTCACTCGACTTCACACGCGGCGAGACGGGGCGCTGTTCGTAATCCATCGGCTGCGGCTGGGCTTGCTGTCGTTGTTTTTCGCTCAGGAAATACTGGATCGTCTTTTCGACCCACTCCCAACCTTCCCAGCTCTCCGCCTCCCCCGTGGACAGATTGTCCCGTCCACCCGGGTGCGGGTGGGGAGGTGGACCGTCGAGTGCGGCCTCCAGCTGGGATCCGGTCTCGCTTCCCTGCCACGCCCAGCTGCCGTCATTGGAGCCTTGCATATCACCCGATGCGTAGACCATCAGTTCCTCGTCGCGTTCGGGGTCCACGGATTCCGGGCGCTGGACTCGCTCGAGCAGCTGGTGGAGGAAGAACGCAATGTACCGTCCACACGCCGCGTTCACCACGCGCGAGTCTCCGACTACAGCCAGAGCCTGCACACAGACCAGCGCGGCGGCGAACTCTTGACGCAGAAGGAGCAGTAGAACGCAGCGCCAGATGTGCGTGCAGAGGATGGTGTTTGCGGATGACGCCAGCAATGGCCGCCAGTCATCGACATCTGTGTGACCGGGCGGTGTTCGCATGCAACGCATGAGCAAGCTGGCGGTATCTTTGCAGGTGGACATGCAATAATCCAGGGCCGACGCGCGAACTTCGGGGGTGCAGTAGGGGGAGATGTTATGACGATGGAGGATGAGACGGGCGTTCTGGAGGTGGACAACGGGAGCGAGGCACCGGGGATCGAGATACTGGTCGGACGTAGGGTGGTATTGCGGTGGGAAAACGGCGAGGCACGCGTGGAAGTGACGTTCAAAGGTGTCTATCGTGGCGGGGCTGATGCTGCAGCTTCTCAGTGTCCGACATAGCTGGCCAATCGATCGCACGACATGAATCGTGGCGAGAAGCGGAGTCGTCTGTTGACTCTCCGGCACGCATCCGCCTTCGATGCCTTGTTCTTCCACCGGACACGGGAGACCAACGTCGCAGTCTTGATCGTTGATCAGAACAGGCTTTCCCATTTCCAAAGCCAGCAGCCTAGGTAAGAATGCAGTCAGCATAAGTTCTATGCAAGTGTTGGATGATCACAAACCTGTCCCACGCATACATCCCCCACCATACCCGCTTGCGTATTTCACCGTCGAGGACAGACCATGGGCCAGATTCCAAATGCAGTCCGATCTCCTGCGCCACTCGCACCGCGGAGCCAATCCATACCCAACTAGCCGATTTCGCGTTCACCTCATAAAGGAAAATGCTAGCCAGCAGAGCCGCGCGCGCCTGGTCTAACGTGAAGTCGTCCTGCCATACGTCGATCACCCCGCACGAAATCCGTATAAATTCCTTGCCATTTCGTTCGCGCGCGTCATCCAAGGTGTGTAGGGAGCCGCAGGCGAAAATCCCAAATAGCACGGCCGCCCATTCCCTCGGGACACCAAGGAGAGACCCAGCTTCATACACCTTTTCGTAATCGACGACAAAACTTGGCCAATGGATGACCGGTAGCACGGAGTGGATGCAGGAGAAATACTGGGCGAGAAGACGGTCCGCAACCTCTTTCGAAGGGAGCGCAGGGGGGTCGCTGGCCAACAGTGACTTCGAACCCTGCGGACGATATGGCGCCGGGACTTTGATGATGCCTCGCCCGTAGTTTCTCAGATTTGCTCGCGCTTCGGTGAGATCCTGCGTGACCGGCGCCTTGGGGCGGCGCGAGGGCCGATACCCCAGGTCGGGGAGTTTCAACTGGGGCTGACCCGTTCCATCGATGTCGAGATCCATCAGGTTATCAGACCGTAGCATACCCGAGCGCAATTGTTGCAGCTGTTGTCTGGTGGAGGACAGCTGTTTCTCCAGGTCTTGTACTTGTCTAAAGCCAGTCAGCTTCAACCCTTCCTGATGGCGGAGATCAGCACGCACTTGATAGACGACATGCGCCGGTTGGTCTCCTTGGTGAACTGACAGCGCACTTTCCGATTGGTACATTCGGTGCAGCTGGACGATTCCGAGGCGTCACACTAGAAGGTAGTCAGTATCGGTCTGGCACACCCGATTGCGCCCCGAGTCCGGGAAAGAGCGAAATACCTTGACTTTGCGCTCCCGACAGGCATCACAGCTGGGGTCCTTCCTGCGCTGCCGATAGGCTCTCTTCTGCTGTAGGGGTTGATGCGGATGTTGCTGCCCCGCGCCTGCGGATTGACCCATGAGACCCGACGCAGAGCCGTTCAGCGACTGCGCATCCTGTAGGATGGTCGCTCCGTCGGCGGGCGATCCACTGGATTCATAGGATCGCGAGTAGACCGGCGGTTGAGGGGGAGAGGGATTCTGCAATGGGTGTGGCAGCGGCTGCAGAAGATGCGGCATGCGCAGTCCGCTATCCGGCCGACTGGGCGGAGCGGAAAGATGCGGCGGAGGAGGGCCATGCTGGAAGGGACCAGCGGGCGAAGTCACCGACTGCACGGGTGGAAGGTCATAAGAACCGCCCGGTTGGCTCTGGCTAGTCGATGGGCGAAAGTAATGGTTCTGCATGTCGAACCCTATGCGACCCGCTCATAAGGGAGACAAAGAATAAATAAAAATAGACGCGACAGGACCAAAAGGAGGTAAAGCACGAGGAGATTGTATGGCACTCGTGAAGGTGTAGGAATTCCCGAAAGTAGGGGACTCTCACGCACAACCCGCCGGACGGACTGGAGAAATCCAAGTCGCAGTCGTTGTTGAAGACAAAGGCAACGGCTTGTGGGGGTAGTAGAAAAGGATAGACTAGCTGGGACGGCTAGTACGAATTGGCGTAGTGGTGGCCGTCCGGTTTGCCTGGACCGTAGCAGAAAGACCCGAGGCTCCCAGGACGGTTAGGTAGGTATAGGCAGAGGGGAAAGAAAAGGAAACGGTGCCGGAAGAAGAACGGGGGGGAGATGGTGGTGGTGGCGACCCCAAATGGGAGATGTCGCGCGACAGGGGAAGAGAATAATATAATAGGGTAGGGTAATATAATAAATATATGATGACAACAACAATAATAATAATAATAATCAAGACGAGATATTGTGGCTGAAGAGAGCCAGACGAAGGACTCACCACAACAAGAGAAGAATGGACGGGAAGAAAAGAAAATAAGGGAGCAGCAGGACGAGCGGATAGGGTGGGATCTCCACTTCACAAAAGGAGTAGGAGTTGTTAGTTGGTTGATTGATTGATTATTGAGTATGACCGTCACAGCGAGTCAGAGCATGACAATTGCATTATCGCATCATGAAGATGCCGGTGCAATGTGGTCTTTGTGAATCCCGTCAGTTTAGATGGGAGGAAACGTTGAAGAGAAAGCAACGAAAAGAATAAATAGAAAGAATAGAAAAAGGAAGGCCTCGAGAATGCTCGATATCAGACCCTCAAGAACCAGATCGACAGACGAATTCCCCTTTGCAACGTCCAGGGTCTTTCTAAGCACCAGGAATCGCCGCCGAAAGTCTCTCGGCTTCCCCCGGTTGAATAACATTATGGAGACTCTGATTATGATTATGACTATGGACTATGGACTACGTGGTTGTTCTCATCAACAAACCATCACAATTGTATAAAAGTTATAATAACGCCTATAAAGAATCGGAATCAGTATAGTAGATGATCAATACCCATCACTCTCACTATTGTTCATCTCTACATAATACATAATACTGGAGACACCACCTACAGGTGCCATGGGTCTGTCAAGGAATCTTCTGCCGACATCCTTTTGACTTTAGCTTATTCCTTAGTGAGTTTGGCCGTAGTTTGGTTGGGGTTTCGCTTGCCTTTGCGTTTTTCGGTTTTTTCCCGGACTCCTTGGCATTTTTATTTTTTTTTAAATATTATTGAATATTTTTAAAATTATCATCATCCTTATTATTATCATACTTCTAGTACGCCGTAATAATGATTGAGAGGCGATACGAACGAACCGTCATCTCATGGCTACACAGCATTGGACCATCCAGCCTCGTCCCAGGATCCGGCTAGTTCTCTTCGTCCACCAAAAGGCTCCTAATTCAAGCATTAGGGGACACTTGTCTCTCGGAGAGCTGTCCCGAGGTCAATCTAAAACGCCATCCGAGAATAGCGCTTCTGGGGGAGAATGACCCAACAGCCTTCCATGGTTCCGTTCGCCCTGGGTTTCCGTTCCGACGACGGTGCATGGTCTGACACTGATCTAGATGTGACATCTTCGTCACCCTCTTACCTTCATCAGATGACTGCATAGAGTCTAAACGGATCCAATTCGCATGGTTGAGCCATCAGCCAGGCTAAAGATCTATCCGAGTCGCGACTTGGCGGGAGATCAGACCTCTTGCCTAACGTTGAGGTCTCCCGAGATCGGCGGTGGCAGTGTCCTCCGTCGTCTGCCTCACGATCACGACGTGTCCCTGGGTGTTATCCACGGTCCACGGTCCCACTCCTGGCGTAGGCTGGTAGCAATTACCTAGGTACCGGGGGGTAGCTAGTAGCTAGGTTGGATCAATCAGCGCTCGCCAGTGACATGCTCTGATCAGAGTTTCCCGTCTGCACTGGTCTGCAATAATGGTTCGCCCAAGGATCCTCACGGCAACTCGGTGGACCTGCGCACGCGCTGCCCTCCTGTCCGAAGTAGTACATGTACTTTTTTAGCTCATGGAGGACAGCACGCAGAGTTAATTGGCCTTCCCTACCTTATTCTCCTGCCTCTGCCGGATGATTGGCCCTCGTTTTGCGGGTTGCCATTCTTATTCGCTTCACCGATGCCGATTGGAGCCTTGTGCTCCAGATTCGGTGGGATCCTGGGATTCCCCCCCTTGGAGGGCCTGGGGTATAACCTGGCCTGCTATTCCTTCAACCTGTCGGAACCCCCGGCAGAAGACACACATCCCACCAATTCCCTATCTTGGACATCCTCCGTCCACTGTTCGGTGTGCGCTTCGATCCTAGAGCAAACTCGCCCTTCTTCCTCACCCTCCTACTCCGTAACCCCCCTAAAGAAGCCAAACCCACGCACAAGTGGACATCAGCATGGTGTGACGATCGCTCGGAACCCGCCCATCGGAAGCGGCCATTGGAGGAGCCACATGGGCGACGGATGTTGAACCGGGACGGTAAGACGAGGCTAGCGGGTGGAGCGGGTGATAACCTGGCTTTGATGGGCGATTAACGCTGCTGTGGCGACCTGATGGTCAGAGGGAAAAAGGAAAGGGGAACGATTGTCCCTGCAGAGAGCCCGAGAGGTGATCCCCGCTCCCAATCATCGCCCGTCCTCTGTTCCCCGGAGATTTTTCGCTGCCCGCCTGCCATCTCTGGGTCCGCGTTTCGCCCGACCCTCCTCCGGCGGTCTGTACATACTGTACATACTCTTCACTATTTGATATCATTCAGGATTTGATAATCTGGACGACAATAACACCCTCTGCTATTGCCAAAGCAAATACCGAAGATGTGGGCCGTCTGCCTCGTGCTCGTGGCGGTGTCGATCGAGACTAAGTCGACTAGTTAGGTACATTCATACTCCGTACAGTAGAGTAAGTAGTATGTAGACTACGTAGGTTCTTCCATCTGCATTTGCTTTCGGTCTGGCCCAGCCGGCCCCATCATCGTGTCCTTACGGTGGTCTGTCCTCCGTACTGGGTCTTCTCGTGCGATAGACTGTCCACCTCGTATGCATGCGAATGATGTATCACTCCAATTTAGCTTCCTCCTATCACACCCCGTGCTTTCCACCCACCCGTCCCTCTCCTCGAAACACGCCTCCGTCAGGACCCCCTCGGCGTGCATCGGCAGGATTGGGGGCCCGAGCTCCTCGTGCTCTTTCTTCCCACTCTCGCCCGCGAGCTGCCCAGGAGAAGAGTGGGGAGCGGCCGCAAAACCACGCGGAAATATTCTCCAACGCCCTATAGTCGGGTTGATCGGATCCGCAGCTTTTGGTGGGTTGCGCGGCTGGGAAGAGGGCCGATCAGAAGACAAAAAAAATGAAGTCCACTGCGCGGTAGTCCACCGCCCAGTAGGGAGGGGAGGGAGGCTGGTTCCAATAATAATACACCCATCCCGCCCTGATGCATGGTCGTGATGGTGCAGACGCAGACGTACCCTCAGACATATCACGCTGCAGGGCAGCTCGAAACGGAAGGGTTCCGATGGCCCTTCTGCTTGGTTGATGGCGTGGTTGTCGGGCGGGGGGGGTTCGTTGGGGATGACACGGCTCCTGTGTAGAGCTGTTTGTTCCCCGCACAGTGATCACGGCATGCAGTAGCCAGGGCTAGCATTATTAATATTGCTGATCGTATAATTTGGGGTATATCTAGTGATGGTTGGTCTGGATGTTAGTCGACGGCGATGATCGGAGCTATGGTCATGATGGGGGACATCCGGCGTAATCCGTCGAATACAGACTGATTCATCCCATCAGACTACCTCCGTAAATAGAGATGAAACAGCCTGGGACGGGCCGAGATCTGCTCATAATGAATAGCAATGTTTGAAAAATGGCGATTCATGTTGTTCGATGGAGCCTCTGCACGAGACGTCGAGGGCCGTGCACCAATCAATGGGAGCTGACGGGGGAATATAACTCGAAATAGAGCACAATCCGACTCAACATTCTGATATGTTGAAGAAACAAGCCGGCGCACGAGATGGCTGGACCGCCAACCTTGCATGGCGGGTCTCCTCCCTGTTCCCGTTAGTCCAACTCAAGCCCCCCGGCTAGCGGATTAGACCAAACGGCTGTATACTCCGGGCCGACACAAACAACTCGTCAGGACGCGAGCGAAGGCGGCCTTGCGCGATATTCCACGGGAGATGCCCCATTCGGCAGAGCCAACCGGGTATGTTCTCAATCGAATTACGTAGGAGGGTGTACTCCGTATACAGGAGTGTATGGACAGGTATACCTCCCTCAGACCCTAAGCACTAACCCTATCACCGACGGAGATCTCGGTCGGTTCCGTGGCCTGAAACCGTCAGCACGCAGCGGGTCTGTCTCGTGTTGATGCCCTAGTCGATAATAGCGCGGCAGTAAGATGCATGGGTAAAATGACAACGGTCCACGTGGGCCATGCATTGACCTACTCGCCAGGCCTGTGGCGTCCGGCCATTGATCCGTCTCGCTGCGCAGGGCCCGGTCGTTTGTGGTCGGAACAAAACACCGCGTCGTCAACACTGCTCAGTCGTCTACTCCTACTTGTCTGCCGTGTTTGTTGCCGGGAAGGGAGTCTCTTGCCTACTTTGGAAGCCCTCTGGCGAGGACGGAGAAAAAGCAATTATCCCATCCTCCCCGCCTGATTCTCCCGCCTGGCCAGAGGTCAAGACTCTTCCGCGCATTGGTGTTGCAGATTTCTCATGTCCTGACTCAGTTCCTGCATTCAACCTGATCTGCCTGAATCGGATGTGTTCGGCCTAGAAACAAGAAACCTCACGACACGAGACTGACTAGTTAGTACCGACAGTATCTATGTGGACATGGCCTCCACCCAACAAGCTTATTGGCTTTTTGTCCCGGCGGTAATCCGTATACCACAACAAGAACAAGAATCCAAGTTCCCAACGAGCCATGGGAAATGACGCTGCTCCACTCCGGAGGTCCAGCCGTCTCTCGGAATCCATCCCGAGATCACTACGGAGTACTAGCCTGTTTTCCAGCGGGAAACTGCGTTTCCCGTCGGCTTGTTGTACAGTACAAAGTGGCTGGTTTTGCTTATTGTTCTTATATGTAGCATTGGATGGATACTGACTGGTCAATTCGGTCCCATGTAAATTATCTTTCTCTAGTGCGGCAGTCATGACACATGTCAAGCCTGCCCTTGGAGCAGGCTCGCTAATCGCAAGGAATGCGGAGTATATATCCAGATTAGAATGTCTCCAACCAAGAAAGTCTCCCCAGGAAGACGCATGCATGCAACCATGCAGGCCTATATCCAACCGGGTTCGACGGCTGAAGACGCCACGGTACAGAAATAGAGTAGCCGCGTGCTCGGAAGCTCGGAAGTTTCTATCTTTAGGGTATGGCGCTGTCATCAATTCCCTGTTTTCCCTCGGCTAAGGTAACCATTCTTCTGTAGTCTATTGCGCAGGATCATGGTGGATTGCATGCGTCGCATGAGCCCGAGTAAGCGAGATTGACTGCGGCCCCCCGCCGTAAAAATAGTGACCTGAATCATGGGCTGATTCAGGTTCATTCTTGCATGCGTCTGTCGGTGTGGGCCTCGGCCATCCCATACGGCGTACTCGGACATCACTTTCGTTTCGCTCAGCAACCGATCCGAGACGGCCGACAGAGGAAGTGGGTACCGATTGATATCGACGGATTCAATCCATTTCTATCCGGACCTATTCGGACATGCCGTGGCCGGTCTATGCATATTCTAGAATTGTACCCCGTAGGTCTTAGTGCCAGTCCACCTTCTCATAGGGAATCCGAGCAATATTGTGCAAGGCATTAGAGGAGAACGATATCGTAAACTTGATGACTGGAAGGAAAGATATTTGATCTAATTGACCTGGAGTCTATTGAAGAACGACACCCACTACAATCCTGATACACAACTACGCAGAGCCTACGCCTCAACGTGCGCAACCTTTCCACAGACCTTTAGACCCATCTCATGATCAAACCATCCCTCTTCATCGTCCCGAACTCTGCTCTTCCCATCCTCCACGCCAGCTGTGATGGCATAAATTTTAGAGATGGTCATCTTTGAAGGAGGCACATAGACACAACTAACGGAAGTGCGCTGCCTCTAGCATATGAGGCGACTGACGTGAAGGCTCTATTGCATAATGGTTGTTTATCAATATTAGTTCGCCTCTATGTCCGACTCAGATTACCAACCCCATGTCTCTGGCCATCTACAGCCGGTTCTCCCAACTTCTTCATCCATACCTTGGCCACGTAAACTTGTAGTCTAGCCTCTCCGCATCATAGTGGAACAATGCTATCAATTCTCTAGGTACTAACAGCAGCCGTCTTCTATGTTCTAAAGACGCAGCACAGACATAATAACAAAAAAAGACAACAATAATTACACCGCTCAACTTGCAACGCAAAACAACGCACTCGCTCGCCCGGCCGGTATACAAGAGTCAGATCAGTCGCAATCCCGACTTCTTCATTGCATACCTTAGCCATCTAAAGCCGTCCTGGAAGAATTGCACATGTTATAAGTTATTCTTTGCCTAGTGGTGGTGGGCCTGGCTATAGATGGCTCTACCCGCGTAGACCACATCCTTTCCTGATGAACTTTCTAAGCCGGCTGAGGGAAGCTAGTAATCAGTACCGTTCCTCGAGCCCATCGGGGTGATGATAGTTCTATATTACATCTCATATTGGAAATCCTGGAGCACCCATACCGAGCTCGCCAGTTCAAGAATCCCAATTCGAGAACTCGGGACAAACAGATTGAACTTAGGCGTTGGAAAGCACACACAATCAAACTGGAGCATCATGATTCCCCTATCTTTCAGCTAGGTTGGTGTCCTGGAGCGCATCACACTGGCCTGACAGACTGATCATATGATTCGCAGCAGTAGACAACGTCCTGTCAGACATCCACATGTGTTTTAGCAGGCTTGCAAAAGGACAAGCCACATGACAATCATTGGTAGCAGCAGCCTCAAGGGCATGAATATATTGCTGCACCAGGGAGGCGGTTCGGACGTGCTCGGCGCGAGCGAAGGCCCGAAGATGTTGGCCTTGTATAAGAAGACAGCATAGCATACTGTATACCTATCTACTTGTTAGCTCAATCAAGACCACACATCTCCTTTTCGCGCCGCATTGATCGCCTCGAGCACATAGGCACCCTCAGCACTCGACATGATGCCCCCAGGAAAGAGCAATGGTGTGCGCTTTTCTGGAGCAGTCCTGGAGAGGGCCTCGCCGGAGGGGCAATTCTCATGCACAGCTCTTGAAGAACCGACTGGAACGCAAAATCGTTGGCATATAAACAAACTCCTTGAAGATGCGCAACGTGGAACTCAACTGTGGTGATGCGTCTAGAATCATCCCAAGGGCGTTGCCACGCGGACTAGGAGCACCGAAAGTCATCCAGATAGCAGTAGTAATCCCCTCACCGTCGCTCTTTGGAAGCGTCCAAGATATCGTGAGCTGGATTACTCGATGCTCGATTGTAGCACGTGGCCATACTTGTGTTCCTACGTCGGCGCGGAGGCACAGACTTGGACAGTCGTTGGCCGTGAAGTGAGTCGACAGTGACGGGCCTCGCGACTAGAACGGTTGTTCCGTTCGGACAGAGATCTGGCGATCAACAATATACACAACTAGACGCTTGTTAGTGTTTTTCTATCGATGCATCAGGACCCGTCATTCCTTCGGGAACGTACATATCCATACTAATGCGGCTCTCCAGGACATGCCTCCTCCAGACGCTGGACGTACGAGTGTCGCAGCTCCATACTAGGTTATTATCGGTCTGTTAGCATTTGATATGCTTAGCACGAAGGCCTGCAGTATACTTTGGTCACGGCCTCATACATCTCTTTGAACACTTCGAGAGATCAACGCCGCTGATTTCGGCCGCAAGGTTGTGTGCAGGGAAACCAAGATAAACGAGAAGTCAGCTCCATTCGTGGGAGTCATGATGCTTGAATAATGTGTGTTGGTTTGGGCACCACGCAATTTCAATGAATAGATTGGATAGTTGATAGCTGTGAGCCGGCGGCTCGTACAAACCTCTGGTATATAGTACACCCATTGAAGGACGAAATACATGCAAACCTAGCCCTTTCAAGGACATATAACTGCCTTAAGCCCGTCCACAGCTGGACTATTGACCCTCTTTCATCTGAGCGCTGGTTTCCCCAAAATTCGTTCCCTCCGGTCATCTATAGCCTTCTATACCCGGAATCTTACTGAAAGCATGAAACGATTAGCTAGCGATGGCAAGACACGGTCAGAAATATCCCTGCTATGCTAGGCCTTTGGTTCAGACTGGACTTGAACGTGGACAGGAGGATTCAGGAACCAAAAGGCGCTGAGAGATACTCATAGTCAGACATATATATATATATATATATATATCGTGCTACAGTATCCACCCACCGTGTCCATGTCGGAACCCACTCAAGCCCTTGCAATTCAAGTAACAGAAATCCGTAATATCATCATCGTAATAAGCATTAGGTACCCCATGAAACATATATCGATTACATCGCTCTCTTTTCCCACCGTTCCATGACGACGTTCACAATCTTGGTAAGTCCCTCCATCTCTTCCTCAGGCATTAGACCAATGGCGGTAGGGTCAATGCTACAGCCCACATAAACAGGGACTTTTGTGCGTCGAGCTAGGATTTTGGCTATCCGGGCCGTGTATTCCTCGGTGCCAGGAGAGGTGTATAGTGTTGTTGATATGGCGGCACGTGAGTTTGTACGCTGTGATGGTGAGCAAATTTGTAAATAGATATTGAAGATCATGTCATATAAATGAATGACAGGTCAACTAATACAGTATAACAGTATATGCGTGAAAAAGCAAGAATATTGATAGAAAAACGTGTGCTATGTTTCTCAATTAGGTGATCACTTACATCAGGCATGGCATAGATAAAACTGCCCATCGGCCTGACCGAGCCAGCCGAGTCACCGGGCGTCGAGGTGGCCAGGAACACAGTCGCGCATGTGTCCAGGAGCGTCAGATGGATGTGAGCGGTAGTATGGAGGGCCTTGGGCAGAGGGAATGATATCTCTTGTGGTTGGAGACGAGGAGCCACGGGTTCCGTCGGGGTAGGCATTGTGGCGGCTTCCATGGTCTTCGAATGGAGACGGACGAGCAATCTGCGCGGTTGGCCGGGGTAGTTCCGACCTGGATGGTTCGAACGTGATGCTTTGCCTGGTGATGTTGAAGGGTGAGGTTGGAGGGACTCTCACTGGGCCTTAGTCACTCGGCGAGATTATTTGTTCCCCGCCAAATCGGGCGGTGGGTCCGCCATTCCTCGATGAATCTTCGGTGCATCTCGTGCTCTCAACTCCTTGTCTTCTTCATTGCACACCGCATTCTGGGGGTTCTCGCTTGGAAGTGATCCTCCAGTATCCTCGTACAAGACGCAGAGACGATTCTCGTGTTTTGTGACGGACAGCCCAGCGCCGGACTTGACACAGCCATGACACCGGAGGCGCACCATGTCGATGATTCAGAAGAAACACGCAGCTGGGCTGGGGATTTCGACCCATTGGCGGATCCAGATGAGCGAAGAGTGCTTTTTGCGACGTTTGATTCTTTCAGGTGCGTCTAGCTGTACGAATTAGGGTGTGGATTGATCGATACTACATGTATTCTCCGTCTGTATTCGTGATCGCGGAATAGTATCAACTTTCCTACGCAACCGTCTACGTACGAAGACTGACCCCTCCAGACAATACCGCCGGACGGCTCACATGAACACCACCCACCGTCGACGACAAGCGTTCTACGCGCTGCCATCGTCGCACTGGCAAATGCTAGCCGAGCCACCATTCTCGCTCCTCGACAACTTCAACCGCGTGGACGACGCCATCGACGTGAACGCCGAGATCGCCGACTCAATCCTCGCCACAGGGCTCTCGTCGTTTGGGATTCCCGCGCAGCCCGACGCCTCCGACCCGCGCCAGAACTGGCACGGCACGGCGACAGCGCAAGACGTCAACAAGGCGCATTCGACGATCCGGCAATTTTACCGCGACTGGAGCGCCGAGGGTCGTCCCGAGCGCGACGTCTGCTATGGACCCGTGCTCGAGGATCTCCGCGCGGAGTTCGGCGGCCGCCTCTCCGGCGCCGGCGACAACGCCGATGACGCGGAGGAAATCCGCGTGCTGGTGCCTGGCGCTGGGTTGGGCCGGCTAGTCTTTGAGATCTGTCGGGCGGGCTTCGCGGCCGAGGGCAACGAGATCTCCTACCACCAGTTGCTGGCGAGTAGCTGGGTCCTGAACCACACGTTGGGGGCGCGCCAGCATACACTGTACCCGTTCGCGCTGCATTTCTCGAACTTGCGGTCGCGGGAGCAGCAGCTGCAGAAGGTGATGATCCCGGACGAGCACCCGGGGAGTGCGATGCTCGAGGCGCAGCAGAGTGGTGGGGACGGGACACGGTTCGGGTCGATGAGCATGTCGGCGGCGGACTTTGTGGTGCTATATAGTAGCCCGTCGAATGAAGCGGCGTTCGATGCGGTGGCTACGGTATTTTTCATCGACACAGCGCCGAATCTCATCCGGTACGTGGAGGCGATCCGACATTGTTTGAAGCCGAATGGGGTGTGGATCAACGTAGGACCGTTGTTGTGGCATTTTGAAGAGGGACGCGGACCGAGCCATCGAGAGGGGAGTGAGCAGGCGCCTCAGCCTCCGACGATCCAGCAGCAACCGGCCGGGATTGGGGAGCCCGGTAGCGTGGAGTTGACGGAGGCTGAGGTGATTAGCCTCGTGGAGCGCATGGGATTCCGCGTGGAGAAGCAGACGCCGGTGGAGGAACGACAGACGTGCGGGTATATCCAGGATCGGGACAGTATGTTGCTGCCGCTGTATCGACCGGCGCATTGGGTCGCGCGGAAGGTCCAATCGTAGCAATTCAGCATGAAGACATGAGATTGGGATGACTTCTATGTATAGATGTAGAGACGGAGTGCGCCTTGTTGCCTGATATGGTGGGGACGGGTATCAAACGGGCTGTAATACCGGGATGGCGCTGTCAGCCGCAGTCAGCAAAGAACTCGGGTCGAGGCGGAGCAGTGGCTGTTCATGGATAGAGTAGAGTCGTATTTTAGATTGAATAGATTGGTGTGGTGAGTAGTGTATGTATAGCTCGAGAAAGTATCAATTACTATAGAATAATATATCTTGTATAGCTGGATCATATGGCAATATCAATCGACTGACTCTATACAAAGTGTCATCGTCCTCGGTAATGGGGCCGTCACAAACCATACCGCACAGGGCGCGAGAATCAAATTCCGAATGTAGTACATAGGAAGAATACATTTATGGGTAGAATAGTAGTTGAAGGTACTTATGGTTAAAGATTAGGCACTATTAGGTGATTGTAGCCCAGGCAATAATGGAATGGTTGGGAATGAAAGTGATTCCATCTACCTGGGTCCCTGGTAATCGTATCTACAACATGATCATCAATCAGCCTCACATTCCTCTCTCTGTCATCCATCCCCATTTCCATGCCTCTCGCTCGCCCCTCGCAACTTTAGTCGCTGTCTCGAGCATTCCTCTCTTCAATCCATAATCCCATCTTCGTCGCTCTCTCCTTTTCTCCCTCTGACAATCTCGCTGCCTGGTCCAATCAGTCTTCCCTCCGACCTCGTGTTTTTCCCCGCCCAAATCACCAAGCACTGCCTCTTTTTTCCCTTTTCTCACCTTCACTACTTTCTTCTCTTTATCTCTTCTGCCTCGCTCTCCCTCCGTCTTCCCTTTCTTTCAACCTCCCTTGTTCACCGTCATTTCTTCTCTTCTCTCGTCTCTCTCCTCCCTTCGATCGACCTCCTTCTCAGGTCGCACATGGACCTGATGAGCTCTCGGTTTAAGTCCTTCACCTTCCGGTCGAGATCCAAAAACAACATTCAACAATCCACTCCGCCGACTTCCTCGACGCCTCCTGCGCCCTCCAATCCCTCCACCAGCACACTTGTCGCGCCTCCTGGTCCGGCGTCCACCACCTCTGTCAGTTCCGCGCCCTCGGGTCACAGTTCGTCGTCCAGCGCCAGTCTCCCTATGAACAACAACCAGCTGGGCCGACCCCCCAGTTACTCCTACAACACCGCCCGGCCCACCAGCCCCCTTCCGCCCGGTCAACACCTCTCCCACCAACCCCCTCCCTTGAACACCAATATGCAGTATCAACCCAACCCGCAACCCATGGGCGCGCCGCCCGGCTACGGCATGCAACAAGCCATGGCACCGCACGGTGGGATGGCTCCCGGAATGCCCCAACCCCAGTACATGCGCAACCCCGCAGTGGAGGTCGAAGGCGCCGGCCGGAGTAAAGCCCAACTTATCGTCGGAATCGATTTTGGAACCACCTTCTCCGGAGTCGCCTTCGCCTTTGCGACCAACAATGAGGCCCGCGAGGATATCATTACTGAGTGGCCGGGTGCAGGAACCCACACCAAACAAAAGGTACTCTCCTTCTACAACCCCCACCTTCCTCCCACCCTTACCATGAACTCCCAAACTTAGTTCGACCTCAACCACTACTGGACTATATCTGACGTCGTGTTGTTTTCCTTCAGATTCCCACCGTGTTATACTACGACCAGTATCAAAAAGTGGTCGGATGGGGTCCGGATATCGCCGACGCTTTGGCCCCCACCGGCTATCCCAAACAAGGGGTGCAGAAGGTCGAATGGTTCAAACTGCAACTGATGCTGTCGGGCAACACATACATCGACCCTATCAACCTACCTCCTCTGCCACCAGGCAAGTCCGAGATCGATGTCGCCGCCGACTATCTCTTCAAGCTGCGCCAGGCCATGCGGGCGCAGCTGCAGAAGACCCTCGGCGAGGTCTTTACGAGAGAAGAGCGTAACATCCGATACTATCTTACGGTACCAGCGATCTGGAACGACGCCGGCAAGGCCGCCACGCGTGCGGCCGCCCTCCAAGCGGGATTCTTGCGGGACGAGAACGACAACCGCCTCACCTTAATCTCCGAGCCCGAAGCCGCGGCGCTCTTCTGCGCAAAGACCGGTCTGTTGAACCTCAAGGTCGGCGACGCCATCCTCATCGTCGACTGCGGCGGTGGAACCGTAGATTTGATCGCATACGAGGTGGAGGAAGAACAGCCCTTCAGCGTCGCCGAATGCACCGCAGGATCCGGTGACTCGTGCGGTTCCACCGCGTTGAACCGCAACTTTAGCAACATCCTCCGCGCGAAGATCCGCAAGATGAAGCTGCCTGACGGCTCGCGCACCGCCCGGAAAGGTGTACGCCAAGTGCATCATGGACTTTGAGAACCGCATCAAGGCCGACTTCCGCAACAACGGTTCCAAGTGGGCCGTGGATGTGGGTATCGAGGCCGACTTCCCCGACGCAGGCATCGAGGAGGGCTATATGACGTTCACCAACGAGGAGATCCTCCAATGCTTCGAGCCGGTGGTCAACCGGATCCTCGAGCTGGTGCGCAACCAGATTATCGCCATTCAGGCACAAAACCGCTCGCTCCAGGTATGTGATAAGGGTCCCCACAGTCTTTTGACCGCGTGCTCGAACTAACCGATTTCAGAATGTTCTGGTTGTTGGTGGTTTCGGAGCATCGGAATATCTCTTCCAGCAGATCAAGCTCCATGTTCCCCCGCAGTATCAGACCAAGGTCGTCCGCCCGATGGACTCGGTCGCCGCGATCGTCAAGGGCGCCGTCACCGCCGGTATCACCGAGCGGGTCATCACGCACCGTGTTGCGCGTCGGCACTACCTCATGGCCACCTTGCAGCCTTTTAAGGAAGGCTACCACCCGGAGCAGTACCGTGTGCCGAGTCTGGACGGGCGAGACCGGTGCAAATACACACGGCAGATCTTCGTGCAGAAGGGTGAGCGCGTGCGCATCGGTGAGCCCGTCAAGGTCAGCTTTTTCCGACAGGTCGCGCCCGGCGCGACCCTCATGTACGAGGATATCCTGTACGCGTGTGATGAGGATGTCTGTCCCGAGTACACGAAAGATCCACGTAAGTCGTCCGTGTAGTGACATTGAAATTGCCTCTCACACTGTCACAGGTATCAAGGAAGTCGTGACGCTTACGTCGGACCTCTCCCGCAAGAACCTCGAGACCGATTTTGAGCGCATGGATACGCCACAGGGAACCTTCTACCGAGTATACTTTGACATCTATCTCACGCTAGACGGTAGCGAGTTCAGCGCCGAACTGGTCTGCCAGGGCGAGGTCATGGGCCGGTGTCGGGCCAAGTTCCGGTGATCTGGGTCTGGGCTAGGACGATACAGGGGGAGGAGCCCCCCAGCCACTGACGGTGAAGGCTCGATGCTGGCCGGACCGAGCCGATGCAATATATGGACTAATGGAAAAAGAAACGCCTAGTCTCCGACGGCCTGTCTATCCCGAGCCTATTGCAAACGAAAGGACGCCATCAAGGAAGGGAAAAGCAAACAAAAACGTCAAAATGAGGGAAGGAGAAGAACGATGGAATGGTTCGCTGCAAGGCAATCTGTCGTCGTTGCACTGTCCATAAATGATCAGCATGCACAGGGGGCGTTATACCTTTTGTCTTTCGACAAGGCCAGAGCCTTATTATTTCTTCGTCTGGCTGATTTTTGAGATTCTTCCATGGTCCGAACGCTCTCGCCAATCGTGGGGGTCTATTTAGTTGTTGATTTGATGTCCTGGATACCTTTTATATGAATTTCGATGATTATTTAATTGCCATGAATGATATATAATAGTCGCGTCTATATGATCTAGACTAGCCAGAATACAGATGAGCTGATCTGAAGAAGATCTTGTATGCAGCTGCGGATGACATCGAACGAATGACGCAGAGTTGTTTGACCGAATGACGAGCATATGGAGGATTCGCTCGAGCAATCCCAACACTGCCTCGCTGGACTCCGTATGATCTACACCCAACCCGATCGGATTGTCCAACGCAACCCGCGGAAGCGAACAGAAAAGGAGACCAGACGATCATCCCCTCATTCAACTACTGCTCCCCACAGTGAAGATGAACAGTGAGCATCCGTCCGTGCACAGATCTAGTCTCGTCCCTGCGTGTCCTGTCCTCAGCACGCCCCTCTGGCCCTAGACTAGTGTATACCACGAAGTGACGGACTCGTCACTAGTAGACCCCCTCCCATCCCCAACCCCTCGGAGTAGTCCCGTTTGGTCGGTGGGTTGGGCTGTTCTTGTCCTGGGCTAGACCTTCATTGATGGAGTAATGGACTGGTTTATTGTAATACTCTGTAAAGTGAGACAGACTCTACTGCGGGTTGTTGCCTTGTGTAGGGTCGCCATTGCAATACTGCTCCTGATGTATGAGCATATGTCTGTCTGCCTCCTGCGGTGGCCGCAACCGCCCAAAAAAGCAACTCCTCCACTGATGTCATAGTATCAGGCCTCGGAGGATTATGACTATTCGCATTGGGCTGGAGGAATTGAGAAGAAGGAATAATCACGGGACGGGAGGATCGCTAGGCAGAGGCGGAAAAAGAAAACATCCAGGTCAACGGACTAGAAAGAAAGAGGGAAAGGGATGCGCAGGATGGATTTTTTTATTTTTACCTATTTTCTTCTTTTGAGAGAAATCGTAAAGTCATACCATATTGCAGTCCGGGTCTGTAGACAGACAGTCTAGACCAACTCCTGAAAAGACAATGATGTTTGAGTTTGACCCGCACGACCAAATAAATGGCCCTGTAGCGGCAAGCGCGCTTTGCGCGAACGCTGCGGTTGCAGCGCACCAAAACAACCCCGGATGGGTTGATTATTTCCATTAGTATGTCTCTGCCTGGCTGGACCTGGACCCTCCCCCCTCCAGCATGTGGAGTCAGTCGTGCAACCGGCCCAAGCTACAGAAGCTAGTCAGGTATGTTCCCTTTCGTTTTGATCATTTCAGGTCTCGGCCGTCTGGCGGCCTCTGGGCCTGGTGGATCGATCGACCGCCGGGTTGCTTGCCTGTTGCTGCGCCCATTCTCGAACCCCAGCGAGGGGTGGAGGGATTGTCGCAGGGCACGCTGGACGTGCACGCCCGCTCCTGCCAGTCGGGCCCGCAAGGAGCGCCCCCTACACCTCATAATACGTCAGGGTCGCCCCAGAGGATGACCAGTCTGGGCGCAGAATGACCACCAGCGCGTCAGGCCCAAGTTGATGTAAAGGTGGAGCCCGGGGGTCCATCGTGATCTTGAAGATACGTACCCCCCTCGGCCAGTCAGACTCACGTAGATTCGAGTACTCCGTAGACGCTAAGGCGACCGACCGGTCCCTGATGGTCAGTCTTAGGGGGGTCCCTTCAGACCAGACCCATCCTGGTGTGACCGTGACCGTATCTGGTCGTCGTCGACGGCCCACGCAGCATCCCACGCGCTGGACCCCCGACGGCTGTCGCACAGGGAATGTACTCCGTAATGGGATGGAGATTCTGCAGGAGACCCAATACCCATACCAATACGGAGATAGATGACCATTTTTTTTCCCGGTGAGAAAAAGTAAAGAACGATGACTTTCCGTTGTGTTCGCCTCCAAAATTCGCGCCAACGTTTCTCTCTCGTAATTCCCATTTGAGGTCCTCATGCCATTCTTGGGCTTTCCTGCGTCTGGCTCGGAAACTGGAAGGCGAATACCGCTGGAGCGGAACCGCAGGAACTGTTTTCGACAGGGCAATGGATTGGTACTCAGCTCACGAGGCCATACCTAGGCTGGGAATGCGCACGGACGGGTTACGCGTGAGCTCCGCTGAAGGTACCGTTTGGTACGTACTTTCAGCCATCTTGGCAGTCCGTCTTGCCCGCGACTGTCGCTTCTGGCGAGTACATAGTACCTCCTGCCTCCTGTAGGCACCATGATGGACGTGCGGATCTCTTTCGGGGGGGCTGTGGCTGCTCGTCGCCCAGTGAGAAGGCCGCGTCTCCTGACGGTCTCCCTCCACCAGCCCTCCTGCTCCCCCCCAACAGTGGAGATCCTGAAGTAGCAATGGAAGCTGAGAAACTCTGCCGTATCATGTGGATGCTGTCAGGTCCTATTTTCTTTTTTTGGGGCGGCGAATTGCGGCTTTTGCGGGGAAGGCCACGACGTATCAGCGTTCCAACCCAGCCGGGTCTATAGAGCGCATCCGCCAGTGTAGCTCATCGTCTGACCCGGAGGATGATCGTTGCTTGGATATATTTTGGGCGGGACCCCGTCTGCGATCGAGGGAAGCTCTGAGCCATGGTGACTGTACTCGTTTTGTCGGACTCTGGGTGTGTTGATGTGGCGCTCGAATGACTTCAGCGTGCGTAAAAGTTCTTTAGTTGACGATCATTCTTTCTTTTTATTTCTTTTGCCTACCTTTTCTTTTTCTTTTTTCTTCGTCTTCGTTTAACTTCAACTGTCCTTCTATCCTTTGACTCTCTGTGTTGGTAAACATCCACTAAGAGGCGAAGAAGAAAGCCGCAATGAATCATCTGACATGGCTGGCGCTCGCGCTGCTGCTCGTCTCCCTCGCCGTCGTCAAGTACCGCAAAGACAAGAGTCCGCCGTCGAAAAAGCCCAACTGCAATGATCTCAAGCGCATGGCGCCGTATCCGGCGCAGCCGATCAAGGGCCGCGAGCGATACCGCGTGATGATGGACGTGCGCAAGCTGGACGTGCAGAACTGGCTCACCCTCGACAAGAACTACATGGACGAGCACCAGGTGCGGAGCCAATTGCTGGCGCACGAGAAGCATAAGGTGCTGCAGTGTCTGCCCGAGTCGTACGACGCCTGTCTGGAGGCATTGGAGGAGGTCGTCGAGTTTCTGTGCCAGCGCTTCGCCAGCATGTTCGAGCGCAAGGTCGCCGGCGACCAGACCACCGTGTACAACAAGATGACCGGCGAGACGTTTGTCTTTGGCGGCGAGAAGGGCGACGGCATGGATCCGCTGGAGATCGCCGTGCGTCTGACCATGGAGGATCTGAGCATCTTGATGAAGAACGCCGACGATGAGTATTACATGTGCGGTTGCCTCCCTCTGCCAACTTGGTGTATGTGACTAACGACAACAGGGCCGCGAGCGCCAGTCTGTTTCCCGTCGGCTGGACCGTCCAGGAACGCATTGGCTGGACCATCTCGCAGCTGCACAACCCCGTGCCGCTGTGGCATCAGCAGGTGGCCAATTCCGTGAGCAAGTACGTTGCACTCCAACCCATTATCCCACCGAACGCAGCTCTGACCGACCACAGGTTCCTGGCGCGTCTGACGCCCTCGTCCCCCATGGAGCGATCCAACTACTTCGTCGAAGTCAAGCGCCCCGACGAGGACCTCTTCGAGATCCTCTACCGGCCCACCACCCTTTCCGAGGACAACCCCAACCCGTCGCCGGAGGACATTGTCATCCGCCGCGAGCGCCAGACCTTCCGCCGGCTGCCGCGCACCGGCGCCATCGTCTTCGGCGTGAAGACCTTCCTCACCACGCTGGAGGAGCTCCCCATGCAGGAGCTGGAAAACCTCGCCAAGGAGATTAAGAGCTGGCCGCCGTATGTCGGCGAATACAAGGGCCGGGAGGTCTGGGGGCCCAGGGCGCTGGAGTTTTGCGAGAAGAAGCGGCAGCAGCAGCAGGAGAAGATGGAGGTGTGACGGACAGTGGGGGGTTTCCTTACGGTTTCCTTGTAGCATTATGGTTTGCATTCGGGACTCAAAAATGGGTGGGCGGCTTTCTGCTTTGAAAAGTATTAGCTTTGCATTGTCCTTTCCTTTCATCCATGTTGTGCTTTTGTTGGATTTTTACTACATTGTGTTCAGTGCTTGCAGTTGATGACATCGCGACTACCCTGCTCCTACATGTCTTGAGGTCCAGATTGGAAAGAAACGAATTGAAGTCTATGTACATGTGGTTTGGATATTAGTCTGTGCACAAGAAAGTGATATATCTAACGAAAGAGACAGCCTAAGGCAACCCATCGCACGTCGCTCTCTGTATCAGGGTATAGTCAGATCTATGACAAGCGTCATTCAAATCTTCGCTCGAGGCGGTTCGTCCTGCTTTAACCGCACCACGCCCTATATCTCGTCAGCAACCCGTAAACACCCTGCTCGAAAATAAACATACCTCTTGTGTGCACGTCGCGATCAACGTCCCGTCCTTGGCCCAAATCTTCTGAAGGACTAGCCCCCTGCCCTCGCCAGCCCAGGGACTCTCGATCTCCGTGAGCATCCACTCATCCGAGCGGAACGCCCACGGGTTGTGGAAGTAGATCGAATGGTCCAGGCTGACCATCATCCCGACCTCCTTCTCATCCTCGCCATTCAGCTTCTTCCAGTCCGTCGCGCGGTTGAGCGCGCCCTCCAGGCGCCGCCGCAGCTCCGCCGCCTCCTCCTCTTTCAGCTCCTTCAGCGCGCGCGACAGATCCTCATCGTCCAGATCGGACGGGTTCTTCAGTGCGTTCAGGAACCGCTCCAGATCCGCCGGCGAGCTGAATCGCGGGATGTCATGCACCCGCGCGACCGTCCCGATGAAGTAGCTGTCGGTGATGTAGGCCAGCGCCGACAGATGCGCGTGGTGGCCGCCGGCTTCCGACACCGTGCCGCGCGAGCGCACCCAGCGCCGCACCCGCTTCTCTTCCGGCTTGTCCGAGTTGCCTGCGTTCAGTTAGCTACCGGACTGGATTGGGGGCGGAGGGGGCAACGCACGGTTCACGATGCCGGCCTTCTCCGACTCAAATGGACCACCGCCCGTCTCGTCAAACGCTTTCTTCAGCGGCGAGGCCTCCTCGGGGGAGGGGATATCCGGCATGGGGGTCGCATGTTCGAGACGCTTTTTGCCGCCGCTGTTGGCGCGGCTGAAACTCAGGGTGGTTGTGAAGATGGGTCGGCCGCGCTGGCGGGCCTGCACGGTGCGAGTGATGAAGCTGCGGCCGTCACGGACGCGCTCGACGTGGTAGAGAATGGGGACTTCGGAGTCACCGGCGAGGACGAAGTAGCAGTGCATGCTGTGGACGGCAAAGTCGGAGGGTACCGTCCGCATCGCGGCGGCGAGCGACTGGGCGATGGCGGCGCCGCCATAGATGCCTCGTGCGCCGGGTGGGTGCCACAGGGGACGGGAGTTTGTGAATACATCCTGAGGGGAGGGTGCATATGGTTAGAAAAGGTGAAATAGTGACAGGGAGGGTGTTCGCACAGGGCCGATGTCCACCACGGGGGTCAGTTCCAGAACATTTTCGATCGGCGCCTTGGAGGCGTCCAACGGCGGCGGCTCGAACAGAGTGACTCGTTTCGCCATGGTGTTGACAGATTATGAGGGGAGAGGGTCAAGGAGAAAAGAGCGAAACGGGTTTGTATAAGTCAAGAGCAGAGAAAGAGAGGTCGGAAGATGAGAATATCAGCGGGATATCAGTCACGGGGCTGCCTGTTTGGGTAATAGCCGAGGCGTTCCAGCAGAATTTCTCGGCCTCTGCCGATGCCTTTGTTACCCACTGCGATCGCCCGGATGGGGTCTCTAGATGTTTCGTCAGGTTGATGGAATCGCCGGTAACGAATTACCCCTGATCCCTTATCCAACTTCTTGCAGCTGGTCCCGGCTACACAAACATCAATCAGACGTCATAGCGGGATGACATTTCCATGTGAAGTGATCGACTATCGTTTCATCTAGTTACATTCCACAGCCAGAAGACCTGTCGACTGTTCGTATAAGAATCCCCGAGGATTCCCGGCAATACGCCATCTCCGACGACTCAGAGTCATGAGTCGGACACAGACCCAGCTGGCGGGAAACTTCCGCTTCCATTATTCGCACGTGTGGATATTATTAATAACAATTCCATAGTGATCCTTCGAAGCCTCAACTATAATACCCTTCCTCTCGAGGCGATGGCGTCGGGATAAAGGTACTCCAACCTTTCCCAGGATTGATGCGCTCCGGAACATGCACCGAAAAGGTACTCTGCGCAGATTTCCGACTCCGTCGCTTTTTCGATCCGTTATCCTCCTGGAGCAGACGGAGGAGCTGCTGTCGCTGTTGTTCCTCCTCCGTGAGCAGCGGGGTGCCCTGGTCGGGCATCGCGTCGATGGTCTGCTGCGCCCAGATCCACAGGGCGCCGATGGCGTAGACGAACGCAAACGCGCTGGGGAGGGAGATACACACGATCTCGAGACGGTCAAGAGGCAACAGGTCTCGGCCGAAGATGTTCAGGAGGACATTCAACAGTCCGATCAAGTCGCATGCGAGACACGGACTGGCAGATGGCGCGTGTTAAGTGGGATTCTTCTGGAGACGGCGCAGGCACACCTACAGGAAGACAGAATGGAGCAGATAGTCCTGTTGGTCATACTGGAAACAGGTGATCATGAAGGAGAGAGTATATGCGAACGCGATCAGCACTGCGGCCGCAACTAAGGTATTGGCCTTGTTCACGTGTGTGCTATCATCCGCGCCAAACGCCAGCGGTATTACTATGTATCTGCAGGATGTGAGACGAGTCCATCGCGCCTGTAGAGGGCGCATAACCTACCCCACGAGCAGGAGATAGGACGAGAGAGCGCCCATGAACCTCCATGGTGATCTCACCGCGTCCCCCTGGCTGGGCGGTGACGGGGGAGGATAGGGCGACGGCACTGGCTGCAGCTCTTGGTAGAGAGTTGATGTGACGGTCGACATTGGTGAAAGACATGCAGCGAAAGGTAGTGTCTATATTATAGTATTATAAATTAAATATCCGTCAACACGCGACGGAGGAGGTAAGAGGCTGATAGTGCGACCAGAGCGAACGTCAAGGTCAAGCGAAGGACAGTGCGCAACACATTAAAACGTCAACATAACAAGCATTAGTGTAAAGATGAAGAAAAGCACCCAGGCGATATGAGGCAGTTGATATCCAGAGGGGAGAGAAAAGGAGAAGGCTGAGTACAAAGGACCTTCGCGATCAGATGCGCGAGGTGACACTAAAAAAGGCCGGCGTGTCTGGCCTGCAGCACCACCAGGGAAGGTTCCGTATCCCTCCACAAATAAGAGTCAATCTGGTGCTCTGTCCCTCGTGCTGTTCGTCGGGGCCAAGAGCCTCAATGTGAGAATCCCTCACTGAGGAATGGCTGCAGAGACGATCTGCACCACTACTCAGCCACAGTGTTGCGGTACATGCCATCCAGGTCTGCTCTCCCAGACTGCCGCATGGGATCACTCACTGTGAAAATAAAAATAGCAATCTCTGCACGGGGGGCCTAATGACTGGCGCTTAACTGGTTTTACCATCCCGATCTGCATGATTCGTCATCATTATTAGTCTATCATTGAATGTTTGAATGTACTTGATAATTTGATGTTGCAGATACACTGAAGAACGAAACTCAGAAGCTACCCTCAATCAAATCTATTGATTTTATAGACACATTGACATTGGTCATCCATTGGCTAATACAATGGTCTAAGAAAAAGAATCTAAAACATTCCCAACCGAATATAATACACCAAAATCATTCCGTCCCGGATGGGCTCATCTATTTGGAGATCTCAACACCGCCAGTGGCACCCAGGAGACGCTTGATGTCACCGTAGATGGCGAACTGACCGGCAGTCAGGGTACCAACCATGAAGAGACGAGCACCAATACCGGCGTAGGAGCCACGGAAGCCGAGCTCCTTACCGATCTTGACCAGACGAGAGACGGTACCCTCACCAGGAGCACCAGGGGTCTTGTTGATCTTGCTCAGCATGGTGTCAGCGGGCTGGGAGACGAGGGCGGCAGCGAAACCAGCGATCAGACCAGAGCCAAGGTTGACAGCGGTCTTGGAGCCATCGGAGAGGGATTCCTTATCGACGGTGCGGAAAATAGCCTCAGAGACCTTCTCAAAGACGACGAACTTGGCCATGGTGTAGGGGACCCTAGGAATCGTTAGAGAACGAAAGAACGGAACGGAACGAACAAACTTACTGCTTGAAGAGGATGGGACCGAAACCAGAGTAGAAAGCACCAACACCCTCGTTCTTGAGGATCTTGGTGAAACCGCTCATGAGACCGCTAGCGAAGTCAGGCTGAGAGACGAGACGAATACGGGTGGCTTCCAGAGGGCAGAGGGCAATGTCGGCGAAGAATTCGGCGCAGGCAGACGAGGCGAGGTAGACGGCGGTACGGTTGTTGGAGGCAGTCTCGTAACCGAGCTGGTTGATGCACTGCTGCTTGAAGAACTCATAACCACCGAACTTGAAAGCACCCTGGAGGAAGTAACCGGCGGCGGTGGGACCGAAACCAGTCAGGAGAGCGCCAGCACCCTCGTTGGCGATAACCTGACGGAAACCACCGATCATGCCACGGTTGTAGGTGACGGGGTCAAGCTGGATTCTGGTCTTGACGCTGGAGGAGATCAAAACGAGCGCGTTAGCTTTGACATGCTGGGTTGGTTCGATACGGAACGGGTCGGAAAGAGAGATACACGCGCGCGCATCGATGGGATTGCGAGGGCGATTGCGCGAACCTAACGTCCAGACCAGGTGAACCATGACGAGGAATGGACTTACACATCGACGGGAGTGAGAGCACCGTGGGTGACGGAGCAGCAGACAGCACCAGCGAAGGCGAATCTGGAGTAGAGCTGCAGACCGCTGAGCTGGGGAGCCGCAGCGACCGGGGCGTCGGTCTTGGGGGCAGCCATTATTCTAGAGTATTAAATTGGAGGGAAGAAACACACACACGACTAAATGAAAAGGAAGAGAGAGAGAGGAGAGAGGAGAGAGGGTGCGTGGGTGGAGCACTTTGAAGATGTGATGATGGGATGGAAGAAATTGAAGGAGGGAGATTGAAAGGGATGCCATGGCTTTTTTTCGGCTCGATGGCCACTAGCGGCTCCGGAAACCCGAAAACTTTTCGCGCGGCCAATGCGGGCAACGCTCGGACGCACGCTTGCCACCGGATTATTCAGAATTTATCCATCCAGCACGGTAGAGAGTATCTAAACAATGTAGTATTCAGTGTTATTATTCTGGAGTATACCTATAGTCATACATTCACAACATAAACCAAGAGGGAAAAGAAGATGGCCGGAGATCCTGGCGTCTCCCGTCATCGGAGAACATCCGGCAATCGGCACAGGTCTCCTTCCTGCATTATGTCATTCCCTGTTTTTTGACGCTCCGGACGATTTATTCCGCGATGCCGGATTGGTGGAATTGGCCTTGGCGGTGCATTATTACTCAGCAACAGTGTGCACTGTGTTGACTCAACGTCGCCTTCCGCAAGAGGAAATCCACTCACGAACTACAGGGAATCAGCTACTGAACACCAAGAACATCTCGAGATCTCTTTCTTGATACCTGAGTGTATCTAATTATCCAGGTACTGAGTACAATCTCTTTGGACATTCATACATGATTCGATACGTTCGCGAAATCTCGCGATATACCTGCATTTCTGTCCCAACCGACTCACTCAACCGTTCTATACGAAGTATATATTGAACCACCACCGCCTAATTGTCACTATATAGGCACACGCGGTATACTACGGCCAAGAGAACACCTGAACCATTTCCAAGATATCCAAGCGCACAGCCGCTTTCCATGTCACCATGCCTTGCAGGTGCAGCAATTCTATTTCAAATCTGATGTGTAGGACGGACTGGTCATGCATCTCTCAATAGTCTCCTGCGGATCCTTCAAGCTTTAAACCGATGTGTGCCCTACGTATCTCCGCCCCGGCAAACTCGCCAATTTGCTTCTGCTGCCAGGAAGTTCTAATACGATACAATCTCTGCCCCCATGTCCTCCCTCATATGCGGTCTTGCTCATTGGAGAAAAGCAAGGCGCCACCGAAAGCAAATAGAACGTGGGTGAACCTCTTCAAACATGTCAATCTGCACAAGACTAATCTGTCGCGCCCAGAGGCCGCCCAATATCTGGATCAACTTCCGTCATGGGATGCCCCGGATAACACCGTCATAATGGAGGCGTTCGAGTGGGATGTGCCAGCCGATCACAAACACTGGCGCCGTCTCCAACATGCGCTACCTTCGCTCAAGGCAATTGGGGTCGATAATATAATGATTCCTCCCGGCACCAAACCCATGGACCCGTCTGGAAATGGATACGATCCCTATGATCTGTACGACCTCGGCGAGTTTGACCAGAAAGGATCGCGCGCGACAAAATGGGGTACTAAGGAGGAACTGCAGGCTCTAGCCCACCACGCAAAAACCCTTGGAATCGGGGTCTACTGGGACGCGGTACTCAACCATAAGGGAGGCGCAGATTTCACAGAGCGGTTTTCGGCCGTCAAAGTGGACTCACGACGTACGTATTGATGGCAAGACGCTCGAGTGGTCTGTTGACTGACCGCCCCATGAACAACAGATCGAGACGTGGACGTGCCCCCCGTACAAGATATTGAAGGCTGGGTCGGGTTCGACTTCCCAGGTCGCGGTGACCGCTATAGCTCGATGAAATATCATTGGTCTCATTTCAGCGGAGTCGACTGGGACGAATCCCGGAAGGAAAAGGCAATATACCGCATCGTTGCCGATAAGAAGGGCTGGGCGAAGGACGTCAGTCTTGAGAATGGCAACTATGACTATCTCATGTTTGCTGATTTGGATTATTCCAACCCCGAAGTCCAGCAAGATGTTCTCAACTGGGTTGAATGGCTTTCGGAGCAGCTGCCGCTCAGCGGTATGAGGTTAGACGCAGCGAAGCATTATTCCGTGGCTTTTCAAAAGAAACTAGTCGATCGCATTCGACGCAACATTGGGCCCGACTGCTTTATCGTTGCAGAGTACTGGAAAGAACAGACCGGGTTCCTTGTAAATTATTTGGAGAAAATGGAGTATCAAGTGTCCCTCTTCGACTCCTCCCTCGTCGCACGATTTTCAAACATCTCCAGAACGAAAGGCGCTGATATCCGCCGGGTCTTTGAGGGAACATTGGTACAGAGGATACCTGAACACGCGGTCGTAAGTTCTCACAGGAGGTGGAGATAATTCCTGGACGACAAACTGACTCTTACCGACGAAAGACTTTCGTGACAAACCACGATACGGTAAGGATCACTCATTATGGCCTCTGGATGTCAATCTGTTCTGACAACGTCGTGTGAAGCAACCAGGACAAGCTCTGGAGGTATGTTCACTATGTTCCCACCCGCACACAAGTACCACAACCCGCTAAATCATATCAGACACCGATTGAGCCATATTTTATACCCCTAGCGTATGCCTTGATCTTGCTCCAAAACAGGGGCCAGCCCTGCATCTTCTATGGTGATCTATACGGCATGCGAGGGGATCCAAGACATTCAGCCGCCCCTACCTGTGGGGGCCGACTTCCGATACTCACCCAAGTTCGGAAGCTGTATGCCTACGGAGAACAGGAGGACTACTATGATCAGCCGAACTGCATAGGTATACATGTCATTATGATCAATGCTGTGCATCCGCTAACCACAAGTAGGTTTCGTCCGTTATGGCAACCTTCGACACCCTTCGGGTCTCGCGTGCATCATGAGCAACGCCGGACCTACGCGAAAGCGAATGTTTGTCGGCCGGGCACATGCCAAAGAGCGGTGGACTGACATCCTCGAATGGCATAATGAGGTTGTCACGATTGATCGACGAGGTTACGGGACTTTTCCTGTCGCTGCAACGAGCGTGAGTGTCTGGGTTAATTCTGCTGCACCAGGAAGAGAGAGCTTCGTTCGCAATTTGTGAGTACCCCTTTGCAGGAAGCTCTCAACTATGATGACCGTCTCCTGGGACTTTTAGCTAATTAAAGTGAAGCGATACGGACATATATAAGCCAGTGTGACCTATAGATCCCGTCCGATCGTCAGAGAATATCCGGAGTATATAGAGCAGTACTCAGAATGGGTCCATCAATGCAGGACAAACACCAGATCTACATTCTGATTTCTCAACAGAGATCTGCGCAATACTGCCGGTAGTATTTTACCCCAGTCAACCGGACAGGTGCTAAGCCAGCCTTCATACCTCAGCAGTCTATAACTACTCTCTTTATCAACGTCAAAAGAAGCTTTCTCCGAGAGTAACTAATTGATACAAGATAGTTTTGAAAGTTCACCTACCTAAATCCGATTTGTTCATTTCATTCCTCAGGGGAAGTGGAGAGATTGGCAAGGAGATCCCTACTATATAGGGTTTACTCCAACTAATAATCACTTCGCCTGCATTCTATGACCCTATACTCCGGTTGGAATCACTGGGTACAAACCTTTCCGGGACATCGTTCGTAAGCTGATAACTCCGGCTTGTCCCAGTTATGCAGAGTCGAGGTGGAAGTCGTTACATATTTGCTGATCCGTAGATCCAATGGCTACTCGTTTGAGTCGCTGATCTGCATGCCCTTGATACCAACCTCACCATAATGAGCATCATCATCGAATTCCGGCTCAGGCAAGGGGCCTGGTTTGACTATGTCTTACTTCGTCGCTTCTCTTGACATCCTGTTATCGTAATTGATGACGAATACTCCTGTTGATCTTCAAAGATTGTGCATCGGGTAATAGGTACACAAATGATGTTATATAGGCATTTTATATCCTGGGATTCGAGAGCGCTAGAATTGGCAAACATTGGCAAAAGATGTCTCAAACCACTCCACCACGAGATATCTCGCAGAAACTGGAGCCTGATGGTATGAAGGTCTTGTTCCGGTGCTTTTTACCCTCCTTTCCTGACAAATTCAAATAGAACAGGCAATAGACACAGAAAGCTCTCATTCATTGAATCAAGATGGACAGAATGGCCACCTTACGGCCTCGAAGCAAGATGGGGACATGTACTCTTCGCACTGTCATGAAATAACACCAAAGACTGTTATCTCTTTTGGTCCCGGTGATCCTGACCATCCTCAGAATTGGCCTAAGGTACTGTATCCTGGACCTACTCAAGCCTTGATGGACTTCAGATATTACCAACTACAAGCCCTTGTCGATGCACAATAGCTGACAGTCTCAACCCTACTCTTGCAGGCGCTGAGATTATTCGTGTTTGCAACTGGTGGAGTTGGAATAGCGAACGCGGCCTTTGGAGCGACGACCACTTCCGGGTCCTCTTCCCAAATCGCCGCAGAATTTAATATCGAGAACCATGAGGTTGTGGTCCTAGTCACATCACTCTTCATTCTTGGCTATGTCCTGGGCCCATTCTTGTGGGGTCCCGCCACCGAGGCGTATGGGCGAAGATGGCCTCTGATGATTGCGTCCATTTTCTATACCATCTTCACAATGGCATCCGGACTAGCCTCTTCATACCCCCAACTTCTGGTTTTCAGAATGTTCAGCGGCATGGCAGGTGTTGCACCGATGACCAGCGCGTATGGTGTCTACGCTGATCTCGAAGCTGACATTACTGCCCGGGGCCGGCTGTGTGCAAACCTCGTAACGGTGAGTGCGAATCGGCTCTGATGATAGACGACGGTGGCGTACTGAACTCAGTGGAACAGGCTTCTCAATCAGCCCCCATATTTGGCGCGTTTATAGGAGGCTTCATCGCTATCCCCGGCTGGCGATGGTGTTGCTGGTTTTGTCTCATTTGTGCCGGCATCACTTTGCCCATGTCAATCTTCATGCCAGAGACCTTTGCGCCCATCATCCTGAAGCGCCGTGCTGAGTTATTGCGGAAGACAACGGGCAAGATGAACATTGTCGCCCCAATTGAACTCAGCCACCAGGGCTTCAAGGACAAGGTGACCTCGAATTTTTCTCGGCCGTTCCATATGCTGTTTACTGAGCCTATAGTTTATTGTTCTGCCATCTTCCTTTCTCTGACTTATGCCATGGGCTTTGTCTACCTGCAGGCCTATCCCCTCATCTTTAAAGGTAAGAATCCACTGTGCTACGGACCCAAATGTCTTGTAGGCTGACTCGTGCCAACAGGTATCTACGGGTTGGATTCCGCGTACACAGGGATCTGCTTTCTCCCGAGTAAGTTGACTCCCGGCCTTTCGTTTCCTTCACAACACCGCTGATCATCCAGTAGTCTTCGTCGGCATCGCAATCGCCCACGTTCTCTTCATATGGTATGAGAACTTCCTGGCCAATGCAAAAGCACGCAACGCAAGCTGGGTCGACATTGAAGAATACCGTCGTCTTCCGCTCGCTTGCCTCGGAGGCCCCTCGTACGTAGTGGCCCTCTTTTGGATCAGCTGGACGGCACGCTCCAGCATCCACTGGTCTGTACCCGCGCTGTCTGGCATTTCGTTCGGCATCGGGTGGAACATCAACTTCCAGACCCTGACAAACTACGTGAACGACGCTTATGGCATTTACTCGGCTAGCGCCAATGCGGCCGTGACCAGCTGTCGGTGTCTATTTGGGGCGGTCCTCCCGCTGGCCGTCAAGCCGATGTTCGATCATCTTGGAGTGAACTGGGGGTGCTCGCTTCTGGCGTTTGTGTCTCTTGCGGTTTCGGTGGTCCCGTTTGTCTTTATCTACTGCGGGACAGGCATCCGGGCGAGCAGCAAGTTCTGTAGGGAGTTGCAGAAGTTGCAAGAGCATGAGATGAAGGAAGCGTCTTCTGATTCGGAGGCCGGAGTCGCAGTGATCAATTCTAGGCCGAAGGACGTGGAGAAGCAAGATTATCGGTAATGAACGCCGAGTTAGCACACAATTGCGCATTACCTTTTTTTTTTTTTTTTTTTTTTTTTTTTTTACCTTAGGTTGGCGAGAATCGGTGTTTGGTTAGATTAGTGTTGTATAGATGTCATATCTTCTTCCCATTAATATTTCTAATCGTCGTCGAAATCAGAATCGCTTAGCCAGCCTGTTTCGTAGGTCTCGCGAATCTCCCCGAGCCCATTAACGATGTTCTCGCGTTCGTCGACGCCAATAATCCGACCCGCAACGGCTTCAAACTTTTTGATTCTTTCCGCTGTCCGTGACGACGCGGTCAATGTTGCGAGGATATTGACACTACCTCCTGCCTTGGCTCCTTGGATCAGGTTCGCTGGGAAGCTGTCCAGAATGGGGAACCGAAGTGGAGTATAGAAACTACAGCGAGGCATGAATATTAGCAAATGGCTAGGAGTAAAGTCAATGGCGAGCACAGTTCCCCGCTCTTACCTTTGGCACATTGGTTCCGAGTTTTGGTATTGCTGTCTTCGGATAAGGCCGATGTCCTGGGGTGCTTCCTTTTGTTCGTTCTCGAGCCCACGCCAGACCTGCACTTGGTTGTAGATGTGGGTTTGATCATTGCCTGCTTCATCGTAGGTGAAATCCAAATCAAATTCCCTCTGTGCCTTTGACCCTGTCGCGCTGGAAGACTCCGCGCCTGTGGATCGTTTGGCTCCGTCTTGTTTCTCTTCATCAAGCATGATACGCGACTGTAACTCGAAGATCTTGTGAGTCCCATCATCCCCAGCCAACGAGGCCTCGAAGTCATGATATGGACGCAGACGAGTAGGCAACAGAGCACTCTCCATCGCTGAGCTGATCAACGCGGAGGTCTGCCACTCAGAGCTGGGATCAAAGCGGACTGTTGGAGGAAGACGGCTGGGAGGGTCGATGATAGGAATATACAGAGAGGACTGGGGCGAGATTGCATGGACGGTTCGGGCTTTGTTAATGTCCCTTTTTAGCTGTGCTTGCTGTGGGGAATTGGTCAACGGCTCGGAACATAGCATTAGCAGAACGGCTTTGATCACATACCCGTTGAGCTTTGGCGCCGTCTTCAATCGCCCACACCCAGATAGCCTTTTTGCCATACTCGTCGCGCAGTCTGTCGACGTAGCGAGCGGCAAACCCGCCCCAGGCATCATCAGCACCTGTAAACAGCTGCAGAGCTCTCAATTGGTCGCATTCCTCTGCAAATGGCCGCACATCACGGTCGAGCAGGTCATGCTCCTTGTCGAGGTCACTGAACAGATCCTCGCCGACGCTCCAGTCCTCGAACGGCATGGTCCTAGAGTTCAGCTCGTAATCGTTCAGCTGCACGATTGACCGGGGGTGGTAAAACAGCCGGTTATAGTCTGACCAGTACCGGACGGTCTCTGTCGACAGTGTCGGAGCCGGAAGTCCGCTGTCAAGACTCTTCTGATAATCACTTTGGAGGATTGGGGGTTGTTGTTGGATCACTTCTTTGCCGTCCCTTGGTAGGTGTAAGTAAGCTCGTTTATACAGAGTATAGTTTGGTTGAATGGGGAGCTTACCATAAACCTTGTCCCGGATTTGCGTCCTCGGTCAATTCATAGAGGGCGTTGTATTTACGCAACGTGCCAAAAGCACCTTTAAGATCGTATATTAATGTGCGAGGCGTGAATGTCTCCGAGCCATCGGCCCCAACGCCTGGGCGGAAATGCACATCATGGTCCACTGGAGATTCATCCTGGTCGTTGTATGTAAAATATGATTCCTATGCGAGATGATAAGCCGCACATTCTTGATAATCTAATCGGACACAGTGGGGGTGATTACTTGGAGATTCCAAAAGTGTGTTGCGAGATAGTTCGCCCGCTGTCCCAGCTGGAGAGTCACGATTTCGTGCATGGTGAGAGCTGCACGGAAGTTGAACTGGGCGCTATGCTATGATATCAAGACAGTTCACTTTGGAGATTGATTGAATATTGAGCATCATAATGAACGCACAGACCAATACCAATCGCTTCCAATCTGGGTATAGCGCCAAGGCGATTCCACGTGAGTGACGCCATATTGATCAGGCAGCAATGGTTGTCCCGGGCAACTATCACATGATCTGAGTAACAAACAAGGCAAGTGTTTTCGTTCGTCACCGATCGCGATCAGCCGAGCCATCTCCACAACAGTGGGCTGTCAACGGCAGGCCAGTCTGATTATTTATTATCCCAGTGACACCCTCAGTGTCATGACAACGCCATATTAATCCCACACCAAATCGACGTCGCCTATACTCTGGAGAGATGGATTCTCCATCAAGCATCCGATCGAGCCCCTCGAAAATGTTCAACAGCCCGTTCTCAAGTCCGACAAAAGCCAACAATCCTCTTTCCCCAGAACGCATGAATCCCTCAAGCCCGTCAAAAGCACTCAACCCCCTTTCTCCGGAGCGGATGAATCAACAGAGCATGTCCGGGTCGCCATCATGTTCCTCCGATTTACGAAGCATTCCACGCAAAAGCGCGAGAGGACTCTCCGACGTCCAGGCCAAGGTCGCTTTTCTGAACAACCTGGCACGCACAGGCAGCCCAGCGGCAAACGCCTCCCCTCCCCCGCCCCCTCAGCCGTCTTCGTCGTCGAATGCAGGGGGCTCAGCTGCGCTCCAACGCGCTATTCTGGGCCGCGAAGAAGCAGAGTCTGCTTTAGCCAACGTCAACGCCCAGCTTGAAGAGGCGCAATCTCGGGAGCGCCGGATCAGCGAACGGCTCGAATCCCTGCTGGAGGAGCTGGCATCCGTCAAGGAACGACAAGGTCACGAGCGAAATGTTTTCGAGAAGGAAATCCGCAAAGCAAGAAAGGAGGCCTTTCGTGCCGGCTCAACACTAGTGAAGCTCCAGGAGGATTTAAAAAACGCAAAGAATGAGGCCAAGGGATTGAAAGACGAACTTCGGGCGGAGAAGGAAGCCAAAGAACAGGCTAAGCAGGAAGCCTTCGAGAGAGCGTACGCTCTTGCGGGCCTCATGGAGGAAATGGAAGTTCTGAAGGAACAACTCCGCGCGGCTCAGACAAATAACCGCTCAGATAACCTCGAGGCAGAAGCACAGGCCATGCAGACTAAGGATGTCGGACGGTTGTCGCTGGCAGAAGGAGATCTCGCGCTGTTGGCGACCCCGACCCCTCGCCCGCCAAAGAGACCTGCTGAAGAGCCGGCTAACTCACCCTTGGAGAACGTCACCAACGCCGATGCGCCTAAAGCCACACCGCCAAAGAAGTTGAGGCTATCGGAGTTGACCCCTGCAGAAATTTGGGAAATGGAGGTCGAGGACGAACGTCAGCGTGCGATGACGGAAGTTGAGGACCCTCAAGACAAGATCGCAGAACTGAAAGAATATCTTCAACATGAAAGGAGTGTGCGCGAGGAGATCGAACGAACTGTTGAATACATGAGGTGGGAATGCAGCATTGGATGGTGCCAATGCCGTATCGACGAGTACAGGTTGAAACAAGCAGCCCGGCGGAAGGTTCCGGGGGCACCTCCCGAGGCACTTCATAGTGCTGAAGAACGTATACGCAATACTAACTCAGTCGCGGAGGTTGTCAAGCTGAACGAGGCTATGAATTGGACCCGCTGGTCAAGGATGAAGCCAGAGGATGCTGTCAAGATAATGGACATGCAGGCCAAGGTCGAAGCAGACATACTGGCTCAGTCGGAAAACAAACAAAATGACGCGCAAGAACATGGCGGTCAAAAATTCAATGTGGCTGAACAGGATGAGAAACACGCTCAACGTCTTGGCAAATCTGGATCTGATGAGGGCAACATGGAAAAGACAACGCCCACAACGGACAACTGCCAGGAGGCACGAGCACCACCTGGACCTGATGAGGATACCGAAGAAAAACACGAGCTGGAAGATGAAGTTGAAGTCACAGAAGAAGTGGAAGAAGTCGAGGGGGACGAGGAAGAAGAGGAAGAACCTCTGATAACCTTCTCGCCCGCCACTGGAACGTTCCATACTATCCCATCGCCAGCTCGGTCACCGAAGAAGCATATCCAGAACGATTCTCCTATTCCTAAGCGTCAGCACACAGTTTCTCCTATGCTCGTCGAACATGAGATGTCCCCTGAGCCTGCGTTGAACGATGTCCCATTCCAGCCGTGTGATCCTCAGCCTCATCATTCTCCGGCGGCTGTGGACGTCCCGTGGGACTACCCATTGCCGAAACACAGCAGCGCGCAACCGTCACTGGAGACAAGAGAGTTCAAAGTACCATTGAGGAACGACGCTCCAATCCAGCATCGCCCTCCTGTCATTTCGGAGACGCCCATTAGCCGAGAAGAGGCCCTTGCACAGATCAGAGCACGCAGAGGACGGACCAACACGATGAAAAGATCTGTGAGCGCTAATGAAAGCACTTTCCGCTCTGGGGGCATGGGAATCACTCCTGTCAGGGTAGCTCGGCGTATACCGGGCGTCCAGAATGCTGGGAAGAGCCAAAGTGAAGTCAGGAGCCGGAGAGACCTGAGTGCGCCAGTCAGAATGTTCCATAGATGATGCCTCTTTACATGCCCACAAAGAGACCATGCTTTGGTTTAGGACGTTACTTGCTCCTAGCGATGTTGGATTTCGGTTGGCTATTGTGATACCCTCGTGTGCGTTAAGCGGAAAAGGCGTTCTCGGGTCTTCGTCTCATGTTGATATCTTGTTCACCCCTTGAATATTCTTTTGATGATTTACGTTTGTTCAAAATACCTTCTTTTCATATCTAGTTTCCTTTGTCGCCTATTGTTTCGGAGTAGATATTATCTTTCATCCCCCTATTTTCTACGTGGTTACCGCGGTCAATCACAGTCACTGGCCAGATTTCAATTCCCATAAAACATGGAGTCTATCTGAGCGTACAAGTTATATATAGCAATCCATGTTCATATGCTTCGAAATGCAGCAAATAACCCCCATGGAGCCAATTTAAATGATAGAGATCCCACAACACCGGATACGTGCGCTATCAACGTATGCTTTGCGCCCCCACCACGAACGCACCAACTCCTCAACAAAGACGCGATCGGCGCCACTCCAGACATCAAGGCCCATCTCAGTCATATCTTCCGTGGTGATTCTCACAGGTTCGTCGTCGTCACAGAGCGTCGGCTCCGCATCCCGTCCCAACAAAGGAGCCGAGGACTCGTCCTCCTGAGTGGTCTGGCGGCCAATCGCCACAGAGGGCTCTGTGTCGTCCTCCGGCTCATCCTGGTAAGAGGCATCGGTTTGACCATCATGTTGTCCTGGGTCTTCCCCATCGCGGCTGTCATGCCGGGCAATAACGTCGGACAGTGTAACGAAGATCTGCGCTGTCAGGCGTCGGAAGTAAGCCACCAACGCTATCTCCGGAGGCTGTTGCTGAGACGTATCCCCGGTGTGCATGCTTCGACGGCTACCAGAGCCGGAAGGCGGGCTGGGAAGGGTGTCCACGCTGGCTAGAAGCCGCGTGTCCTGCTCGAGTTGATGTTCTTCCTCCTCATCTTCTGACAAGCCTTCCCGCTTCTCGCCAGCGGACGCCCACCATATGAAGGACGAGTATGCTAGTCGGGCCCATGATATAGGCTCTACAACCGGGCTGGACGAGTATGTGGAGGCTGCGTCCGAGTCCGAGTCGGAATTCTCCGTTTGGGCATCCGATTCCGGCACGCTTTGGCGCAGTCCTCTTCGGAGAGTCGCGTAACGTCGTGCGTCGCGTTGTGTTGCCTTCAGATGAACCGCTTGCGGAGTGTGATGTTTTGCTGTTGGGGTTGGCAGCACAGATATTTCAGGGAATACCTTCTCTGCGGCGTTTCTTGTATGCGGAGGGGGGAGCGTCACTAAAACATCGAAGAGGTCGGATTTCATGCTCAGGACACTGTCGGTGCTGCAGGCAATCCATGCAGCATCCTGGTTGGCTCCTGGGGCCACTCCGACAAAGGTGGACAAATAGGGGATGTCGTGGATGCCGACGTTGAAGAGGGGACGAGGCCGCAGAGTTGGTATATGGTCTGACGGAAGCAAGGGAAGAAGGGAATTCGGCAAGGATGCGATCAAAGATAAATCGTACACTTTCATGCATGAGTAACAATGAAGCATACGGAAGAAGAATACTTACCGTAATTACAGGGTATCTGGACAGGTGCTTCCGCCATGAAGAGGATCCTCTTGCGGAGCAATGCTGCTCTATACAAGGGATATAAGAGTGGGCCGAAACAATCAAGGAAATCGGGGAGCGATGAGGCGGGGTGGAAGGGCGTCAGGGCCGGCCTGGGCGTGTCCAGCACGATCGCATCACTGAATGCACGGCTACGACGCAGACTCTCCGGTCGCTCTCCATGAGCGCGCAAGCGGAAGCTGAGCGGTGATTCGAGGGGCGATTCCGGCGGTACATTTGAAGCATCATTGTCGCGTATCTCATGAGCTTCCCAGTATTCAGACAGGGCTTGAGTATTGGACATATCCGTTGCATAGGATCTATTAAGAAAAAATCGTACGTTAGGTGTTGTTTACTCAAGTGGTTCAGGTGGTCAAGCCGTATCACGCACTGCGCGAGCTCCTTGAGTTTCGGGGCGTGTCTCCAGCTCTTGCCTAGTCTTCCTGATGCCAGGGGCACCAGAACGCCAATTGCGAACATCTTCGCATTGCGTTCAGCCTCCTCTGCAGGATGGTTGACGAATGCGCTGATGCCAGCATACTGATCATGGACAAAGTACCTGTGGACAGCCGATGTCTTAGTCGGGAAACCGTGGGAGCGATGAGTTCACGCATACACTAGATCTTCCGACACATTGTGCAAGCCAGACGGGAGGGACTTGTATTCGACAACACCCTCCACCTCGACTGTTCGAATCAATCAGCCAGCGTCCGTGAGCGCGAGCTGCGCGACACACTCACCTCCGGGAACGGTACGCTTCCATGATATCACGTATCTGCATCGTCACATGGCGTTAGACTATCTGACTTCGGTTGCAGATGGAGATAAGGCACAGTTTCCCACTTACCCAGCCTTGATATCGAACCGAATCACGAACAAGGCAGCAATGGCGGGCGGAGACTCCATTGCAGACGTGCGGGGCACATCAAGCCCTAGGGGCTTTCTTCTAAATGGGCCTGCTGCCATTTCAGAAACGCGCGTGAAATACGCAGGGTAAAGGCCCCATAGGGTGTATAAGCGACAGCGCAGACGATGAAGGTGGCTGCATTGAGGAGAAGCACGTTCGATCCCGAGCTCAAGGAGGTCGACGATAATCGCACGGGGACGTTGCGGAGCCATGGGAGCTGCCGCTGTGTTGCCTCAGGTCCACAGGCTAGCCGTTCTAGGTTAGCCTGCCACACGGGGTTCCCATCTAACCCTTTTGGGACAGCTCTTGTTTTGAAGAATCAATAATATCTACGTTCAGACCGGTCTATCGTGTTAAGACAGTCAGAATTGTCTAGGTACACTTCGCAAGAGAAGCGACTTTTTATGATAAAGAAATTCCCTCTCCAGTGAGCTGTCCAGAATCAGCCCACCGACTTTCACCTCCCAACTCAGCTGGCCCTCCGTTTCCCTATCAATCGACCATGTCTTCACAACTTCCTCAACATCCTTATTATCCCCTCGGTGCGCCAATTCACGGATATGTTCCGAACGAATCTACGATTTTCCGGCTTTTGACGACAGCGAGCGCTGGTGCGGTATTCTTACTGGGAGCGACGCTTGCCTTCGTTAGCCTTGTGCGACCAAATTTGAGCAAATCCGATCGAGCTGCTATCTTATGGTTCGCCCTCTGTACGATCCCTTCCCTGGATCTAGCAAATGAATCATATATTGACAATACATGCTCCATGTAGCGGGAACGCTGCATTGTTTCTTTGAGGGCTATTTCATGATCAACCACGGCCGCATGGCTTCTGCTCAAGACTTCTTCGGTCAACTTTGGAAGGAATATGCTCTATCGGACTCGCGGTACATGACCGCAGACACCATGGTCCTATGCATGGAGACTATGACGGTTGTATGTTCAAGGGCCGCATTGATGGGAATGCTTGCGACACTTTTGGCTAATCTTCCTCCCCTTGATGTCTTGATAGCTGGTCTGGGGCCCGCTGTGTTTTGTCGTCGCATATTCAATTTTTACGCAGAGCTCCCTGCATCATCCACTCCAGCTGGTCGTTTGCATGAGTCACCTTTACGGTGACACCTTGTATTATGCGACCAGCCTTTTCGACCATTACGTCCACGGACGACCGTACAGCCGACCGGAGCCGTATTACTTTTGGATCTATTATTTCCTGATGAATTTCATCTGGATTGTGATTCCTCTGTGTGAGTGAGCCGGAGCCCTGTTTCTGGTGGTTACCCACTCATGTTTTGGGCAGATTATCTTTCGCAGAGCTTGCAGGCGATATCAAACGCGTTTGAGCGGGTCAGAAGGTTGGACATGCAGCAGAAGTCCCGATAGGGAACCACCCGAACTGGTAACAAATGTGTTCAACTGTGGTTGCTGGCATTCGGGGAGTCGGCAAAGTAATGCAAGGTTCATGGATGCTACGCATGGTATGTAAGGCGTGGCGTCGGAGGAGCTGCATCCCAACGTGTCGTTGTCCTCATTATCGAGGATAAGGCAGTGGGCTGATGTGTCCACGCAGAAAGATCGTCCAAGAATAGATACAGCCTTTGGATAGTGGGAGGAGAGCCAACTAAAGACCTAAGAATGGCCCTGCAATGATTGTCATTGCAGGCATGTTGCATGGGGACACGAGAATGCTTCGCGAATACAGCTAAAGCTATCCAGCAAATCAGACCAAGCGAATGCAATGAGAATCATAACAATCATCAACTAGTCTACCTATGACAAGGGCCGAGAATGCTCACCAGAACAGCCCAAGAACGAGCGTTTAGCCGCTTAGCGTCCGATCTAGACTCGGCCTTTACCGTCCACGGATTGGGGCGGTGCTGATCGGTTTGGTTTCCCCGGCAGCCCCGGCAACTCCCTCTTATTATGATGATAACGGTGACGATGACGAGGCGGCTGATGTATAACGCTCAGGTCGAAGTTCTTCTGTCAGGTCGGCGCTCCAGCTGATACACCCCCTCCAGTCCGTGTGATCCCGATGGTCATTTGTATCGCTCTCTTGAGTATTCCATCTTCTGCTGGGGAGGGAAACCAGGCGACGGACCTTGATCGGGCAGCTGACCCAGTATTATTAGCATTATTATTCAGGACCCGCCGACATCATTATTTAATTTAGTGAGAAGCCAAAGCATAAACTCACTGACGTTGCTGCGACTTCATCGGCAGCGCTTCGGCGACGCTCCATTTCCACCTGACCGCCTGTTCGCCCGACTGTTTTGTTTTTCTTTTGCTCGATTGTGGTCACCGATTTGATTTGACTTGACTTGATCTCGACTTCTACCTGAGGGAGTGTTGGGTTGAAAGAATTTCGTCTCGCAACCGGCTTGTTTGTTCTGTCGTCAGGCGCTTCATGTGAGTGGCCAGCCGTTCCCCTCCATAAACAAACAACACCTTCTGCCCATGGGACCACAACGCACACCATCGGAACAAGGAAACATATCTGAGATCTGCCGTTTCCTCGATCTATTGTCTCGGATAACCACTGCGATCCTCTCCATTCACAGACAATGCTAACTGACACCCGCCTCGGTCGCAGACACTGATGCCCTCGCCGTCTACTCCGCATCGTCCCCCCAATCGTGGGGGAAGTCCCAAATCGTCTCCGACCAAACAGAAACCTCTCGATATCGGTGTTCCACTAGGAATCTACGACACAAATTCCGTGCGCGAAAAGATCCGGAAATGGCAGCAGCAAGGAGGAGGGGTCATCACCGCCGATGATGTCGTTTACTACGAGGATGATGGAGAGAACGCGACCGTCGACGCCATTCCTCCAAAGACCCCCAAAGACAACAAGCCCGCTCCGACAAGGAAGCGCAGTAAAAGTACCCCGCGGAAGCGCGTCATCAGCGACGAACATTGGAAGCTCAATCGCACTTCAACCCAGTCGCCAAGTTCACAGAAACTTCCGCCGCCGAAGCGCATCTCCCAATACACCACGAACGAGCCGCTCGCCTCGCCACGCGCCGGGAGACATGAAGCCAAGAAGGAAGACAAGACCCGACCTCCGCCGTCCTTGGACTCGTGGGAACGGAGAAAGTCGCGAGTCTTGAAGGAGACACTCGATTCTCTTGTCGAGAGTAAAGCCGGTGAAGATGATCTTTCGCACAATGGTTCTTCGAAATCGACCTCACGGCCGGTGAGCGCAGGCAAGCCAGGGATAGGAGCGTCATCGGAGCGATCCGGTAGCACAGGGAAGAAAGACCACCCAGCTGAAGAGGAGACGGAGTGGGCAGCGAGTGATGCCGATTTCTCGGAGCTGTCTCGACGGAGGGCCCGTGGCGCACCACAACCAGCACCGAAGCCGCGGGGACCGCTCAAGCCTCCAAAGGGTGGAATTTTCGAGCACATGTTGGGAGAATCGAAAAAGGTATTTGCCAAAGTCGAGCCTCCGAAACCAACGGCGAATCGAGGTTCAAAAATCGAGGCATGGCTCTCAGGAACCTCAGACCCATTCTTTGACAGCATCGTGGATCCAGAGGTTGAAGTCCCCGCGCCGTTGAAAATGAGGGTCAACAGACCTAAGCGAGAGGAAAGTGACCATAAGGGAACCCATGAGGGAGACAGTGGCACACACAGCAGAGTGTCATCCACCAAATCCGCAAGTAAACGGCGAGTGAAGAGTCGCGATGAGGGCCATGTGGAGAGAGTGAAGTCGTCTTCTCACAAAGCCGGGCCGAAAGAACCAGGAAGAGACTCGTCTTCATCTTCCAGCAGAAAACGATCCAGCGATCATAAACATAGTCGCTCATCTTCAGGCGCCAAAGACACTAAAGACGATGCTCTTCAGGAGAAAATTTCCAAGGGGAAGGACATTATGTCTGATGCCGAAACTGTTCCTTTCTCTGATGGCTCGGAGGTGTCAGGTAACAACGCCCCTGTTCCCCTTGCGCGAAAACGACCATTCCCGAGCACCGGCGCTCATCGACTTTCAACGATCGCTTCAATGGATTCGATGGATACAGGAAGTGAGGTGCTGTCTAATATTCGGTCCGGTGACGCTCTATCAGAGAAGCGGACGTTAGCATCATCCGACGTGAAGGAAGACCCAGAAGAAAGGGATCAATTCGATCCAAACTCCCTACCGGTGGTCTCGTCGCAGTTAAAGAGACGGCTTACAACACATGACGATCTCATTTCCGTCCTCTCTGCTCCGAATAGCCGAAGTAGGAGCATCAGATCCGCGCGCAGCATCCGAACAAACAAAAGCCGCCTAAACAATGCAACAATACCGGATCTACTCAAGGAACTATCCCTCGATGAAGCAAAGTACATGCGCGAACTCAAAACGTTGGTTGGAGGTGTGATTCCCGTGCTTTTGACTTGCGTCCTTTCAAAGTCGGATTCGGCCATCGCAGCCGGCCTTTTCCGCCCATCATTGGATCCCAAAGATGAGCTGAATTTCACCAAGCCTATCGTCGATATGGGAGTTGCAATTGAACGACTGAAAACTTTGCATAAGCGGATTCCGCAAGAGGATGCTGGGGCCTTACTGACGTGGGCCGTTGGCGCGCAAAGAGTATATCGGGAATACCTGAAAGCCTGGAGGCTGGGGTTCAAAGACGTGATCGTGAATCTGGCTCCACTCGATGAGGATGAAAAAGGGGAGAACGCCGAAACAAAAAGCCTGGATGAAGGCATGGATAGAGACGAGAACGGAGATATTGTCGATAGCAACGGCGAGAAAGTCGATGTTGCATATCTGCTGAAACGCCCCCTTGTGCGGCTCAAATATCTTGCAAAAACCTTCAAAGGTATCAATATGCTCGATCCATCAGAAAAAGCCGAAGAAGTCGCCGCGGCCTACCAGGCTCTTGTTACAGATGCTCGCCGACGTGCGCGCGATGAGCGGGCAAGACTTGAGGATGAGTCCGCTGCTTGCATTGACTCGACCAGAGCTCGCGACCCTGCAACATTAGGGCCTATTGCGGATGTCACCGTTGACAAAACAAGGCGCGTTCGAGCTCGGGATTTTTTCAACTTGTCCTTGTACCATTCAACGGGTCAGGTGATTGATTGCCGTGCTGAGCTTCTCTTGAGAGATAACTCTTCTGAGGGCAGCACTGGTGGTGATCTGCTTATTTGCGAGATCGACCATGCAGACCGTTGGTTACTGTTCCCCCCAATGGACCTCACATGCGTTTCCGCGAGGAATGGGGATGCGAAGGGTGAAATCGTGGTTATGTTAAGGAGCTCTCCTTCTCACGTCAAATCATGGCAAGAGCTTCTCCTGCTCAGAATTGATGAAGAGGATGTCGGGTTCGAGTGGGTGCAGATGCTGGGATTGAATCCTGTCCCACCAACAATCAGCCGAAGCCAGAGCTTCATCGAACGTGCAAAGCAACGACAACGAGCGCGCACAATTACCTCGCCTGGAGATGCTCCGGAAACGCCACCCAGTCCCACGAGTGTTGATGTTCCTCTTGGTGAGAGGGCCACCTCTCGCTCATTGCGTCGCTCTTCTCCAAGAGAACCATTGTCTGACCCAAGTATCGTCGGGTCGTCTCTTGCAACAACATCGAGAATGTCGGTTAATACAGCAATTACACGAGAATCGGATTATGCCTCCTCGACAGACCGTCAGGTCAAGTCTTCGTCGCACACACAGCCGCCGATTCTTCATTCCAGAGACCCGCGGAAATCCCTGACCGGTGAGGATAAGTCCCCTGGTCTGAAACGGTCAAAGGCAAAGAGAGTAGCCCGGCATGACGATGAGGCCACATCGAGCCCACAAAGTCCAGGCAGAGATATTGCAGTCTCCACACCTCCCCGTCGGGACCACGACGAAGCCAAAGGAGCGCAGAGATCTCCAGAAAAATTCAAGGAGGAGAAGGCTCCCAAGGAGCAGTATACCCCCAAAACTCCCTCAAGGAACAGTCCAGAGCAACTGTCCCCCCGTGTGTCGTCCGTCCCCTCAATGGACCTGCCAATCATTCCGAAGCTCAGGCAGCGCGACAGTCAGTCATATGTCACAGAGTCAGTTCAACCTACATCAGACGAATCGGACGACGACTTTGGTTATCTAGACTCCTCGAAGATATCGGACAGCCCAACAAAGAGAAAGAGTCATTCTCGTTCCAATTCAGATACTTCTGACAAAGCCAATGGTGACGAGCCTCCACCTCCACCTCCACATTCTCGGTCTCCCAGCTCGACAGGCTCGAGCCTGAACAACACTCCTGTCCTTGGCCCTACCGGTCCCCGACCCAGACGTAGGGGCTCCTCTCCTTTGAAGCATGAGTACGAACCATCGACCGCATCAGACTCCATTTCAGACTCCGATACATCTACTGTACGGCGCTACAACTTGTATTCTGAATCTGAATACTCGGACTCAGACAGCTCTGAGGAATCAGAAGCGGAGCTTTCGTCGGTCGCCCCCTTGAAGGCTGACAGCCATGCAAGGACTGCTGCCCAAGCCTCTGTTGTCACTTCTGCTAGCAGTTTATCCCCATCTAACTCGGCTTCTCAGGGTGGTTACAGATCGGTCCCTTCGCAACCAGCCAAGTCTTCCACTGCAGTGGCATCAGTCTTTGCTTGGTCTGACAAAGGCTCTTGGGATAGCATCTTCCCTGATGACTGCAGGATCATCGTCAGTCCTGGGTTGATCGAAGCATACCAACTCGGTGCTGCTCCAATCGGAGAAGATGGTATTCCAGTCAAGAACGGACGGCCCTTAATTGCTCTTGAATTAACCCCTCTTGTGCCTATCCGACGGGGTACGGCGATCGATATCAGCATTCGCTCTCCACCAACCGAACGCTCCAAGATCGCTTGGAGCAACAACATCATGTTCCGCTCGGCCAATGCAGACGAGTGCGAGGCCTTGTACGGGCTTATCAACCAGGCACGCATCAACAACCCCACCTACATCGCATTGCAAAATGCCAGAGGTCCTTTCGCGGACCAGTCTGTCCCCATCGAACCGTCGAATAAACCCTCAGGATGGTTTGGCTGGCCCCGCCGCAGAAAGAGCTATCGAGCATCCGCCTCTCCTCGGTCACTTGCGGATCACTCCGAGAGTAGCGTTGGCACAATGAGCAGCGCGTTCTCCGCTCTGAAGCGATTTGGCGGTGGGGGAAGCAAGATGTTCAGCATTTCGCGTTCATCCGTCACCTCCCGGAGCAGACAGAAAGAAGATAGTTTATACTCTAGCTCTGCTGGGTCCGGAACAAATTTTATGTCGAACGCTGGAATTGGTCGAATTGCCGCGGCTATCAAGAACGCTGATGGAATCGGTTTGTCGAATGCCAAAATCCGGCTCTACGTGCGTGAGACGGCGTCCAAGTGGCGGGATATGGGTGCCGCCCGTCTGACAATCATGCCGGCCGCTCCTGAGCCTCCCCGTCCTGACACCGCTGTTAGCGGACGAAGCGACCCGAGTTCTGCCGTAGACGGCACTGACGAAAGCCCTCCGGCATCGGGGTCTGCCTCTCCCCGTCGCGCTGTTGATTCCAAGAAGCGCATCCTCATTCGTGGTAAGACTCGGGGTGAGGTCCTCCTGGACGTCTGTCTGGGCGAAAGTTCTTTTGAACGTGTTGCGCGGACAGGAATTGCTGTCTCTGTGTGGGAAGAGAATGAGGGTGGTGCCATGCCCCAGAAGGGTGGCGTCATGGTGGGATCTAGCACGATATACATGATCCAAATGAAGAGCGAAGCCGAAGCGGCCTACACTTTTGGCCTTGTTGGCAAGCTCAGATATTAGACTCCCCCAATTTTCAACGTCAACTGGGTGAACACATTGTCTACTCAAGTTCTTTCATTCTTTCATCTTACAGTTTCTTATGTCGATATGCATGTGGTGTTTTTGAAGTGTTGACATACCCCATGAGTTGTGATTGTTTATTGTTCATGATTGATTGATTGCATCTGTATATGAGCGTTAGAGAAGTAAAATATTCCCTTTACTTGTCGGGTAGTTCGTGTAATTCGTATCCATCCTATGATGCAGTGGCGATCGGGGAAACAAACGGTGCAAACATTCCCTTTTGGGGGTGTTTGCATCGGGGAACCAAACGTGTCCTCATCAAGCTTGCCAGATCTCCGTTCGGCATTATCCCCATCTATATTTCGATGTTACTGCCAGCTGGCCAGTAGTTCGATTCGTTGTGTCCTCGATGGCTGTGCTAACATAAGGTCATCCTCAGTATGTTTCTCCTTCGTCCCAATTCAATACACTCTTTCTCTCTAACTTGACTTCAGTTTACCTGACCAAACAGTCCATTGATCACCGCCCAGGCCGATACCTCGACACAATTAGATTCGTCTATTCAATATATTGAATCTTCCAGGACAGAACCTGTTGCCTACGCAGCAGTCCTACTTGTTCACCCTCCAAGGTATGTAGTCCATGTCGCAATGCAATCGATTCGCACTCACCGCGCTGGTCCAGATACCATGGCTCCCCAGGGCCGTCAGCGGGCATATGCATCGCCCCGACTGCTGACATCCTCACCGATACTTTCCTTCCTGATTCTCCCCTTCCTTCTCTGCTTCCTCTGTTTCCCCGCCCCTACCTCCGCCGCCGGCTCCGCAGTGTTAGGTATCGATGTCGGAACGGAATACTTGAAAGCCGCCCTCGTAAAACCCGGCATTCCGCTTGAGATCGTGCTTACAAAGGATTCCAAGCGCAAAGAGACAGCCGCCGTCGCATTCAAGCCCACGAGAGAAAGCAATGCGCCGTTTCCCGAGCGATTCTACGGCGGCGATGCGCTCGCCTTGGCCGCGCGGTACCCCGATGACGTTTACGCGAACCTGAAATCTTTACTCGGTCTGCCCTTCGACAGTGACAGCGAGGCGATTCAAAACTATCACAACAGGTATCCGGCCTTAAAGCTGGAGAGCGCTGGAGAGCGTGGTACCGTCGGGTTCCGGAGCAACAGACTTGGCGAGGCGGAGAGAAAGGACGCTTTCCTCGTCGAAGAGATCCTGGCCATGCAGTTGAAGCAGATCAAGGCGAACGCGGATACCCTCGCTGGCAAGGGTTCCGACATTCGCGATGCCGTGATCACCTATCCGGCATTTTACACCGCGGAGGAAAAGCGGAGCCTTCAGCTGGCCGCGGAACTCGCGGGCCTGAGCGTTGATGCCTTCATCAGCGATGGTCTTGCCGTTGGATTGAATTACGCTACGAGCCGTACCTTCCCCAGTGTTTCGGATGGCCAGAAGCCGGAGTATCATATCGTGTACGATATGGGTGCCGGTTCCACCACTGCTTCTGTCCTTCGCTTCCAGAGTCGCTCCGTGAAGGACATTGGAAAGTTCAACAAGACAATCCAGGAGATTCACGTCTTGGGCACTGGTTGGGATAAGTATCTCGGTGGAGATGCTCTGAATGACCTCATCGTGAAGGACATGATTGCGGAATTGGTCCAGGACAAGAAGTTGAAGGATCGGGTTACCCCTTCAGATGTCGGCACACATGGAAAGACGATGGCGAGACTTTGGAAGGACGCCGAGAAAGTTCGCCAGGTCCTGAGTGCGAACACGGAGACCGGAGCTAGTTTTGAGAACCTTTACGAGGAAGATCTCAACTTCAAGTACCGTGTTACGCGCTCCAAGTTTGAGGAGCTCGCTCAGGAGCATATTTCCAGAGTTGCAAAGCCCCTTGAGCAGGCTTTGGCTGCTGCGGGACTTGAGCTGAGTGATATCGATTCTGTGATTCTTCACGGCGGGGCTGTCCGTACTCCGTTTGTGCAGAAAGAGTTGGAACGTTTCTGTGGATCGTCCAACAAGCTCCGGCCCAACGTCAACGCCGATGAGGCTGCTGTGTTTGGTGCTGCCTTTAAGGGTGCGGCTCTTAGCTCCAGCTTCCGTGTCAAGGATATCCGGGCTAGTGATGCCTCGGGCTACCCTGTTATCCTGAAGTGGACATCAGATTCGAAGGAGAGACAGCAGAAGCTGTTTACACCTACCTCCCAAGTTGGTCCTGAGAAGCAGGTCACTGTGAAGAACCAGGACGACTTCGAGTTCAGTTTCTACCACCAGATCCCTGCGGGCAGCGATGTGATCGAATCTCCCGTTCTCGGAGTGAAGACCCAGAACCTCACTGCCTCCGTCGATAAACTGAAGAATGATTTCGGTTGCTCTGCAGCCAATATTACCACCAAGTTCTCCATCCGCCTCAACCCTGTGGACGGGCTCCCTGAAGTTGTCGGCGGATCCGTTGGTTGTGAAGTTGAAGGCTCCAAGAAGGGAATCGTTGAAGATGTAAAAGGATTCTTCGGTCTGGGCAAGAAAGATGAACAGGCTCCCTTGGGAGAAGAAGGTGAAGCCAGTGAGTCGATCACCTTGGAACAGGAAGAACCCCAGGCTTCGACAACGTCTTCAACTGATGCAGCGACCTCCACTACTTCCACTAAGGAAAGCAAGAAGACTGCTGCCCCTCAGAACAAGTTTGAAATTGTACCTGTCAGTTTCACTTCGAAGCCACTTGGTATCCCTGCTCCTTCAGCAAACGAGCTTGCTCGTATCAAGGCCCGTCTCGCTGCGTTTGATGCTTCTGATCGGGATCGGATTCTGCGGGAGGAGGCTTTGAACGAGCTGGAATCCTTCATTTACAGAAGCCGGGACCTAGTGGATGACGAGGAATTTGTGAAGGTAGTCAAGCCTGATCAGTTGGACGTCCTCAAGCAGAAGGTTTCTGCTACCAGCGACTGGCTCTATGATGATGGCGAGTTCGCCCCGAGGTCTGAGTTCCAACAGAAGCTCAAGGATCTGAAAGACATTGTCAACCCTGCTCTCAAGAGAAAGCAGGAGAACTCCGCTCGGCCCGCCCGCGTCGAGCTTCTGCAAAATGTGCTGAAGAACTCGAAGGCTGTAATGGACCTGATGGACAAGCAGATCAAGCAAGATGAGGATATTTACTCCTCGAGCCTTTCTGCGTCTGGATCCTCCACGAGCGAAACAGAAACGTCTTCCACCACTTCGACTGAAACGTCCGAGTCTACACCGGATCCTCTGGAGGATCTCGAGGAGGACCCATACACATCCTCAACTACCACCTCGACCACCGCGGCGCCAAAGGCCACTGGTCCAAAGTATTCAGTGTTCCAACCATCTGATTTGACTAGCATCACTAAGACTTATGAGTCTGTCAACTCCTGGTTCGAAACCCAGATGTCCCTCCAGGAGAAGCTTAGTGAAACAGATGACCCGGCTCTGACTGTCGCGGAGATTGACACCCGTCTCAAGGAACTGGAGCGACTCATGAACCGCATCTATGAAAAGATGGGAGCTGCGGCCGCCAAGTCCAAGAAGAACACTGGAGATCAGCCCAAGAAGGATAGCAAAAAGGACAAGTCCGAGACGTCCAAGGATAAGAAGACGAAGGAAGAAAAGAAGACGAAGCCCGTCAAGGACGAGTTGTAATATGCCTTTATGTCTTCTGTTATATTGTCTTTTTTTCTTTGGTTTCGGTCTCAAAAAATGATGGGAGTTCACCTTGAGCGTTCGGTTCCTGCATTTTATGCACTGTCTGCTTTTGTTTTGTCTATACAAGAATCGTCGATGGCATTGGTTATATCCGGCATCGCATGATTCCCAGTGTCATTTCGGCATTGTTTACTACCATGTAAACTATATAGAGGTTTCCCTACACTATGAAAAGAGTATCACTGGATATTGGTCAACTTAGACTGCTACTCCATATAGTGTAGCTTCAGCAATGCCGTTAGATTTGCCTAAAAAGTATCTCGTCAGTCTGATCTCGCAGGCCTGTATTCGGAGCATTATCTCGAACTAAGTTGTCTTCACGTACAAGTTACGCCGAATGTCTTAAAAAGGAAAAGAGAATATATGCAGAACTCTGAAAGGTATCACTCAATTGTATCTTACTGTGTCATGAGAAAACTATGTTAAATCACCAAAACTGAATGTAAACGCTCCCACGCGGACTTGCGCGAAAATGAAGGCCAGTATATGCGAACACGGAAGTGCAAAAAAGGGTATGGACAGATGAAATGAAGTGCAAGCACTGAAACCAGCCAGTGAGCAGATCATAGCGTTGGGAAGTGGTAAAGTGTTGATACAAAGATTCTTCAAATGTACAAGATATGGAACAAGCGGGTACACAGATCAGATTAGACACCACCCATCTGGACCTCGTAGCCACTGTTTCGGCCCGTGCCATATTCCGTATCGACCTCCTCCCGTCTGCGAAGGAAGGAAGGCTCTTCGAAATCGTCCACCTCCATCCCACCGTGCTTCTGAGCCGCGACAAAGCGCCGCCGCTGCCGGCCCAAACTGGGAGCAAGAATGGTGCGTCCGATAGCCGGAACTGCTTTGTGAGCTGATCTCAGCGATGAATCCAGCCAAGTAGTCGTCCCAGGGTTGAAGGCAAACTCGTCGGATTCGTCCACATCGCTGTCATAGTCGTATGTCCGTTTTTGGCCGTGAGCTTGCGTAGAAAGCGACGCAGCGGATTCCTGGCTGCTGGGCGGGAGAGAGAACGCGTCACCATCGTCGGTGATGATCTGATCATCGGAGTCATCCATCACGGGTTCCGCGTAAGGCTGAGGTGTTGTCAGATGGCTCGGTCTTGCCATTCCGCTGAACGGAGTGAGCTCTGCGCGGGCAGTGACATATGGTCGGCATGCGGGGTAGAGGGTTGGCGTCGGTTTGATGTCATCCATTGTCTTTTCGGTCTTGGTCTTGTAGCCTTCGGCGACGGACTTGCGGACGCGCATTCCGACGGAGAATAGCGAGGCTTGGATCTTTTCAGGGAGGACGGGGGTTGGGGAGGAAGTAGCGGCGGAATAGTGGGTATGCGAAAGGTGAGGAGGACAAGTGGGGCTTGATGGTGTCGTGAAATATGTAGTGATGGGTGGCTGAAAGCGTCTGCGTTTGGAGTCTAGCGAACTGTTGTTGGTAGATACTGAGATGGTGGAGGAGGGCATCTTCGTAAGGCGCGGTAGCGCGGGCGATGAAATTGTGGCTTGGCGGGTGTATGTGTAATTATCTGTTTTTGAATCTGACTTTGTTTCAGAAGAATGAATGATAGATGTTTCGATGCTTTCTCAAAAGGAATTATGGAAATGGGGGTGGGAAGAAAGAAGAGTCGAAAGAAGATGAAGAAATGGAGGCTGGGGATTTTTGGCGGAACGCGACGCGGATTTGACGCGCGCTCTCCCGGCACGTGCTCTCTACCAATATATCCGCTTTAGGATGGTTGGAGTCTAGTATCTACCTAGATACTCTGTATACATCTTTCTCAGAACCTCGAAACTGTAAATGATTCCTAATAGCTCGTCCTACGTCTATCGACAATTTGGAACACATAATTCTTTCCGCAGAATCGTCACCACCGTCAATGACCATAGGTCGTTTACTTCGGCGTATGGGTAGATATATATATTCATGGACATGCTTGATTAAAGAATTCAGTGAGTTCGACTCTATACAATATGCTATGAACAGATACCATCTTTTAACCATTGTTTCCCCTCCTTCCACCTCTCTTCTGTCTCTCATGATGGGCTTTCAAGACATTCCGCGTTTCCACAAGACTACGCTTGCCCTTGGACTTCGCCTTGCCCAGGGTCATGAAGAAGTTCTTTCTGCGGGCCTTCTCTTTGTTGGTAGTACTCTTGCCCTGCTCCTCCTTGCGCTCCTTTCTCCTAGCCGTCACACTCTTATACTCGGAGCGATCGGTCTTCCCTTCCTTGGCATGGGCGATTCGCTCCTCGCGGGTTGCCTTTCCTGCAGACAGAGCAGCCAATCCCTCGATTTCTGCCGCAGTCAAAGCCTCATCAGTGCCACGAGAGGTGTTGTTTTGGCCACGACGGCTCTTGGGACCGGACACAAGCGCATTGACGGCGGCTTCATTGCGCAGTTCCTGAAGCTTAGCGAGATCAGCTGGCGTGAGGATACGGGTAGTTGCCAGAGCCAGCGGGTCCTTCTTCTCCTCAGGCTTGGCCGACTCTTTGTTTTCATCCTGCTTAGCTTTCTTAGCAGGAGGGCCGTCCTTTTCATCGTCTGAGTCGCTGAGATCAATCTCGGCGTCGCTTTGGACGTCGATCCAACCACCGGAACTGTCGCTATCATCATCGTCCTCCACGTTCCAGTTGGCCCAATCAGCTTCGTCATCATCTTCATCGTCCTCCGCATCAGAAGGAAGACCCTTCTCAGCACGCCTCTTCTTTCGCTCTTCCTGCTTCCACTGTTCAAGAAGCTCCAGACCCTCGATACCACCGGACTCCTGTTCTCCAAAACGCTTTTCTTTCTTCTCCCCCGCCCGGAGACCCATAGACGCTTCTTTACCACGGTCACGTCTCTTGAGCATTTCCGGGTTGTGCTCACGGAAGAGACTAAGCAGGCCTCTGGCCGCCATCACGACACCCTTATCTTTACTCTTCCTGTACATGACAAGATCTTGAAGCAAAGTCTCGTTCATTGCGAGCGGCTGTCTCGCGCAGATCTCTCTGATGGCATTGAGTCCAGCCGTAGCCACTTCTGATGCTGACGCTTCGGAAACGAACTCATTCGCAATTTTCTGAACGAGTGGTTCAAGATCATCCGGGGGAACCAGATCGTGCGATGCTTGGGCAAGCGAGGCCAAGAAGGACGTGACGGAGGGTTGACGGGGGGTTAGGTATTTCTGGAAATAGGAGTAGAGATGCATGATGTGCAGTTTATGCAGACCAACAAGACGGGTGACGAGCTGCAGAACCATGAGCTTCTGCTCCAAGTTCAGCTTGGACTTCGTGTTTTGGAGGTGCTTCGAGAAGAGCGTCTCCGCGAATCCCTGCGGATCATGCAAAAGGTGCAGCGCAGAAAAGTTCAACTGGTGAGGTTGGTTCTTCTTGCGCTCTCTCCTCTTAATCGTGGCCTTTGCCTTCTCGATGGCGCGGGCTTTGCTCCGGGTCTTCTTGTTGATGCCGACCTGGTGTTTGACCCGTCCCACATCGATCTCCTCGTCACTACTTTCATCCTCCATTTCCTCCCGCTCTTTGTCTCCTCCCAGGAAAAAGCGCACACCCCCAACAATAACCTTTTCGTTTTCGGCTAAACTGGCCTCTTTCATGACCTCGACAGCCTTGGCGTCTGACCAGATCTGCCGCTTCCACAGCTCACGAGTGAGCTTGATAGCCCATAATCCCTTAGAAGATGTACGGTCTGACGTGACCAAATTGAAAAGCACAGTCTGCATGGTACGGTTGAGTTTGTGATTCGTCGTCTTGGCATTAGATGAGCGGAGGTCCATGAGAATCTTTTGGAAAATCAGAGCCCGCAGCGTCTTGCTGGGCGTGGTGATCAGAATCGGGAAGAGCGTCTGAAGGAGCCTAAACGTCGATCCACGAGTCAGTAGTCGTTCGGACATCCACCTAGTATAGGGTCAGACATACGTCGCTGAATCCAGCAGCTCTTTCTTTCTCAGAAGAACCAGACTGCCCACGATCTTCTCTCGCAGTTCTGGTTCCAGGACCAAGTGGTGTTGCGACAAGATATCCATAAGCTGCTGCGGGAATTCCTTGGTAATGTCGGGATAGCAATCGGCCACATGCGCAATGAAATCTATTAATTCTCTGAGTGAGATAATGCCTGTATCGGTGGCCGATGCGGGTGCCGCCATGAAAATTTCCCGATGGCTCTCATACTGATAGTGTTGAGCGCGAAAGTCTTCGATATATGACCTAAAGCCCACCAGTCAGTAAAGCAATATTGTATTTGGAAATTTCTCCATTATGCGATCGGCTTACTTGGGGTCTCGTCGGATTTTATGTTGCAAGTTAGGCCTAGACAACGAGGACAGATTGGTTAGTGGCGAGCGAGATCGCTAAAACCTCAGAGAAAAAGGGCGTCAAGGTGCGCTTACAGATCAGCCTCGACCTTTTCCAAGGCCCCCAACTTCCTTTTCACCATTTCTTCAGATCGCAGTGAAAAGAAATTCTCTTGTTGTGGTGAATTGGCGGGTGTCGACAGACGATGGGGGTTGCGATGGCAGGCAAATGTTAGCTCCGAACTTTTTTTCCGCACGGGAACGGGCCTATCGATAAGCGATCAAACTCTGGAGCAGAAATCGACCAAGGCCGGACTTTTTGTAGAGCACGAACAGAATACAATAATAATTATAGTAACAGTGATCAGAACAATCCTTGAGTAGAAAGAGGTGGATTGTCTGATTTCGTTCCATTTACTGATCTACGCTTGGGCTACAGTTACTATGATAGAAAAGCAACAAACTATTCTTTTCAAGTAGAAAACAAAAGGAATTGACTTAAAGCCTGACATTTTCATGATCGCATCTCGACTACTTTAGAAGAAAGCCGTCCGATTCTCTTTTTTGGGAGCTCGCTCCCTCCCGTGACTGTCTTCAAGGTATATACAGTCGCGCAGATGCATGCAAACCGACTGAATCCTAATTAACCCCCCGTCCACTCCAGTACACATAAAACCAGACCAAACGGAGAATACGCCCAACATAACCCCTTTACCGGTTGCTCTTGGCAACACGCTCGAGCTCGTCCTTCTTCTTGATGGCATAGGAGTTCGAGCTACCCTTGGCAGCGTTGATCAGCTCCTCAGCAAGGCACTCAGCAATGCTCTTGATGTTGCGGAAAGCAGCCTCACGGGCACCGATGGTCAGGAGAGCGATGGACTGGTTGACACGGCGGAGAGGAGACACATCAACGGCCTGGCGACGGACGGTACCGGCGGAACCGATACGGGTGGAGTCTTCACGGGGACCGCAGTTGACGATGGCATCGACGGCGACCTGGAGGGGGTTCTGGTCGGTCATGATGTGGATCTGAATATCACGGCGTGGTTAGTTTTCCTCTCTCTGACCAATTGATGGGTGGACTGGATTGCCGCTGCGTTTGTGCGGGACACCAGGAACCTAGGGCACACATACGATCTCGAAAGCGTGAGCAACAATGCGGACAGCCATGAGCTTCTTGCCGTTGTTGCGGCCGTTCATCATGAGGGAGTTGGTCAGACGCTCGATGATGGGGCACTGAGCCTTGCGGAAACGCTTGGCGGCATAGCGGCCTGCGGAGTGAGGGAGGTAGACGGGGTTACGGATCTGGATGTAGTCGCTATATTCATGAAAAAAGATCTCGAGTCAGCAAATGTTCGTTGCGAATGTTCCGGTTTGATTCCTTGTCGTCCTCGTGTTTCTCTTGTCGTGTCGCAGGTCGTTTTCGCAACGCACGATTCCCCTCGCGTTCGCATCGACAATTGTCCCACGATCGACGTCCACAAATTTTCCTCGCAGGAGAAGAATCGCAAGAATAGCAGGGGATCACCTACGTCAAGGAGATGTCCCTGATCTCAACATCCTCGTAGCTCCACTTGTTGAACAGCTTCACGGTTCCCATCTCCGCGATAGCCTCCTTGGGCAGGACCTGGAAAGCCCCGGCGGGGTTTTCGACCTCGACTTCCCCGTGGTCAGACATGTTGACGCCGTATGCACCTGTTGTCGAGGGAGGGATACGTTGAAAGGTGACGGACGGTGTCGTTGGGTGATCTCAACGTCGACGATAGCGGACGGTCGGCTGAAAAGAGTCGGTTGGCTCAAGGAAATTCGAGGTGCGCCTCGCTTAGTTGTGTGGGTGGGGTTAGGGCAGGCCTCCCGCCAATGAGATATGCTCGATCAGGTGACCCTTGCGCGAGCCCCCTCGGATTGCGCTAAGCCAATCCGGTATTAGGGGTTCCATCCGGCCTCCCCTTCAATTGTACTTTAACTCCGTAAATTATGTGGACTGATAGACACGAATGTTTACGATGGAGTAGGTATGAAGAACACTAGGATAGAGGAATTATGATACTATGGAAAATATATAGAGCTCAACTTTTCACCAGCCTTGTAAAAAAAACAAACTCCGAAACTCTCATCCGCACACCAACCCCAACCGGCAAGACATCACGTGTGGCGGTGCATTGTGTCGGGCCCGCCAACTGGGCGCCACACCGCTGACGTTGTGGCTCAAGCGCGGAGAAACAGCCGAACAACTCGAACAGGTTGTCAATCCCTCGACGACATCTCAAGGGCTGCACGAGATTGGGAACCCTCCGTATTCCCCTTTAGTGCCTCCCGACTGACGCTCTGGGCCCCTGCGATGAGTATATCGTCGAAAGCAAATCCCCCAGTCGTTTGCGCACTCGGATGAAAGCCCCTCGATCAGTACACGTTCGGGCGCTTCTGTGAACATGGCGGACGAGAACCCCGAACTCCAGGCCGCTTTGCGGGATCTTGATCGAGAACTTGAGGTATGGCATTCATAGGAGAAGAGTTTGCTCTCAGTCCGGGAGACCAGTGTCTGTGTTTTGGTCGCTAACACTCGGGCTGTTGCGTAGGATGGTGATATCACGGAGAAGGGGTGAGTACTTCCCGTCAGATGTACCCCTCGGCCTGAGACTCCTAGTCGTGCTACGATACTCTCAATCAACAATCACATACTAGTTCATCAACGTTTCTATGCGCACATGCACTTTGTCAATGACGACTGAGGACTGACTTCTCCCAAGTTACCAGAAACGCCGTACCCTTCTGCTCTCCCAATTCTTTGGACCGAACAGGGCTCTGGATGTCAATGCCGCCAGTACAATGGATCCATCTCGGTCACTAACGAGCTCAAACAATGTCCCACCGGCAATCCTGAGTGTCCGACCTCCGACGGCCGATTCAAACCATGGTGCATCCCCGCAGCCTTTCGCAGCTGGATATGAGAATATCCAAGGCAACGGAAGCTTCGGATATGACCGAAGAATCAGCGGCGATACACAAAATTCCATGGTAAGAGAAAGTCTTTCGTTACAACAACTGGATCGAATGCCGTCGTCGGCTTCGTACGATTCTCTTTTCCTTCCAAAGCCCCCTCCCGGCCCCGGCGGAGCGCAAGAAGACTCGAGGACAGCAACATTGTTGAGCCAAAATTACGCGTTCAACCCCGGCGCGCCTCAGGAGCACTTTGAGGATCCGACTGGCGGCTATGAAGTAACTCCTAGCGCGCCTACGCGACAGTCAACTATGCTTGATTCACAGCAGGGTTACTTCTCCGACTTTGCAGGCCAACAGCAAGATGACTACAGAGATAGTTATGGTGGTGGAGGGTTTCATCGGTACTCGCAGTCCGATGCTTTCTCTCCCACTGCTAACATGGCGCCGCCTTTGATTCCCGCGTCTGAGCTCCATGGCCCGGCGATCGAGCACCTTCTCCCGCTGGAGCCTCGTGATATTCCTTTTGCAGTAAATGATCCTCACGACAAGAATACGCCAATGTCCAACTTTGACAATATCCCAACTGTTCTTCGGCATCGCGCTCGTGTCCATTCGAAACAAGCTGCTTATTGGGTGTTGGATCAGAAGGGAAAGGAAATCGCCTCGATAACATGGGAGAAGCTCGCGAGTCGTGCGGAGAAGGTCGCTCAAGTCATCCGCGACAAGAGCAACTTGTATAGGGGTGACCGTGTCGCTTTGATCTACCGCGATTCCGAGATCATCGAGTTCGCTGTTGCGCTCATGGGCTGCTTTATTGCGGGCGTTGTTGCCGTACCCATTAACAGCCTGGAAGACTATCAGAGCCTGAACCTGGTTCTTACTTCGACCCAGGCACATCTTGCTTTGACAACGGAAAACAATTTGAAGAACTTCCAGCGGGATATCACTACGCAGAAGCTCAGCTGGCCAAGGGGAGTTGAGTGGTGGAAGACTAATGAATTTGGGAGCTACCACCCGAAGAAGAAAGATGACACGCCACCACTCGTCGTCCCAGATCTGGCTTATATTGAGTTTTCTCGAGCGCCTACTGGGGATCTGCGTGGTGTAGTCATGAGCCACCGGACAATTATGCACCAAATGGCTTGCTTGAGCGCTATTATCTCAAATGTGCCGACATCTCCTCGCAACGTACGGCCTCACGGAGAGACTCTTATCAGTTATCTCGATCCAAGACAGGGTATTGGTATGATCTTGGGGGTCTTGCTCACCGTGTATGGCGGCCATACGACTGTCTGGATTGAGGATCGCACTGTTGAGACCCCTGGTCTCTATGCTCATCTTATCACAAAGTACCGCGCCACGCTTATGGCTGCGGACTACCCTGGCCTGAAGATAGCTGCCTACAATTACCAGCAAGATCCGATGTCGACACGGCATTACAAGAAGAATACCGAACCCAATTTCGGCAGTGTGAAGCTCTGTCTCATCGACACGTTGACTGTTGACGCAGAGTTCCACGAAATCCTCGCAGACAGGTGGCTCAGACCAATGAGGAACCCAAGGGCTCGAGAGATCGTTGCTCCCATGCTATGCTTGCCTGAGCACGGTGGTATGGTGATCAGTGTCAGAGACTGGCTAGGTGGTGAAGAGCGCATGGGCTGTCCTCTAACACACGAAATGGATCCGAACAATGAACGACGCGACTCTAAAAAGGAGGAAAGACAGGCTGGAAAGACAAACGATGGATTCGGAAGTAGTCTGCTGGGCGGTGCGCCAGCACCCGCTCCTAAAGAGCAGAAGCAGAACGAGCTCGGTGAGGTCCTTCTTGATAAGGAGGCCTTGAAGAGCAACGAAGTTGTAGTCTTGGCTATGGGCGAAGACGCCCGTAGGTTTGCTGGGACTATGCCAAATGCCGTTCGTGTTGGTGCTTTTGGCTACCCTATTCCGGACGCCACGCTCGCTGTTGTCGACCCGGAAACCAACTTGCTGTGCACCTCCAACGTGATCGGCGAAATTTGGGTTGATTCTCCGTCTCTCTCTGGTGGCTTTTGGGCTTTACCCAAACACACGGAAGCCATTTTCCACGCACGTCCTTATAGGTTTGAAGAGGGCAATCCAACTCCTGTGCTGGTGGAACCTGAGTTCTTGCGGACTGGTCTACTCGGCTGTGTTATTGAAGGCAAGGTCTTCATCCTGGGTCTGTATGAGGACCGCCTGCGCCAGAAGGTGGAATGGGTTGAGCATGGACAGGAGATTGTTGAACATCGGTACTTCTTCGTTCAGCATATGATCGTGACCCTTCTGAAGAATCTGCCGAAGATTCATGATTGTACCGCCTTTGATGTCTTCGTTAACGATGAACATCTTCCGATCGTCGTTCTCGAGTCGTACGCCGCATCCACAGCACCGACAACGTCTGGTGGACCGCCGAGACAATTGGACTCTGCTCTTCTTGAGTCCCTGGCCGAGAGATGTATGGAAGTGCTTTACCAAGAGCACCATTTGCGCGTGTATTGTGTGTTGCTAACGGCACCCAACACTCTACCCCGCGTGACGAAGAACGGGAGGCAAGAGATCGGCAATATGCTTTGTCGCAAGGATTTTGATGCTGGGAATCTCCCTTGTGTCCACGTTAAATTCGGGGTGGAGAGGTCAGTTATGAATCTCCCTATCGGTGTCGATCCTGTTGGCGGAATCTGGTCCCCACTTTCCTTAATGTCGAGACAGGAGATGGTCGGCATGCAAGAGAAACAGTACTCTGGTGTCGATTACCGTGATGTCATCATGGACGACCGGACATCTACACCATTGAACAACTTCAATACCATTGTCGACCTCCTACAGTGGCGGGTTTCCCGGCAGGCCGAAGAATTGGCTTACTGCTCCATTGATGGTCGAGGAAAGGAAGGAAAGGGCATTACCTGGAAGAAGTTCGATCTAAAGGTTGCTGCTGTAGCGACTTACCTGCGCAACAAGGTAAAGGTGCGCCCCGGTGACCATTTGGTTTTAATGTACACGCACTCGGAGGACTACGTCTATGCTGTGCATGCTTGCTTCTGCCTTGGTGTGGTTGCCATTCCTCTTGCGCCGATTGATCAGAACCGGCTTTCGGAAGATGCGCCAGCGTTCCTCCACATTATTAGCGATTTTCACGTGAAGGCAATCATCGTCAACAGCGATGTCGATCATGTTATGAGGCAGAAGGTTGTGTCCCAGCATATTAAGCAGTCCGCGCAAGTCCTTCGGATAGGCGTTCCTGCTATATACAACACCAGCAAGCCCTCTAAACAGTCACACGGTTGCCGTGACCTTGGCTTCACTGTGAAGGAGACTTGGCTGAGCGGGAACCAGCCCGCCATGGTCTGGACATACTGGACTCCCGACCAAAGGAGAATCTCTGTCCATCTTGGCCATGACACGATCATGGGCATGTGCAAAGTACAGAAGGAGACATGCCAGATGACCAGTTCGAGACCCGTTCTCGGCAGCGTACGCAGTACTCTGGGTCTCGGATTCCTTCACACTTGCTTGATGGGCATTTATGTTGGTAAGTCAAAGTGATCATGCGCCGTGTTGTGTCTCTTTTCTGATTAAGTTTCTCTTAGGAGCGCCAACATACCTCGTGTCGCCTGTTGACTTCGCACAAAATCCCATGACTCTGTTCCTCACTCTGTCGCGGTATAAGATCAAGGATACATATGCTACGAGTCAGATGCTGGACTACGCAATGACTGCATTGGCAGCGAAGGGATTCCAGTTACAAGAGTTGAAGAACCTGATGATATCTGCGGAAGGAAGACCACGTGTCGATATTTGTAAGTCTCCGTTGACAACCCTCATCTACAAGACGGATTCTAATTTTCAATGCGAAGACCAAAAAGTGCGCCTGCATTTTGCTTCGGCTAGCCTTGACCGCACAGCGATCAACATCGTGTACTCACATGTACTCAACCCTATGGTTGTTACAAGGTCGTACATGTGCATCGAACCGGTTGAGCTATGGCTTGACCTTCGTGCTTTGCGCCGTGGACTTATCGTTCCCGTGGACCTGGATTCAGATCCCAGTGCCCTCCTTGTCCAGGACTCCGGCATGGTGCCCGTGAACACGCAGATTGCGATCGTGAACCCTGAGACGTGCACTTTGGCCCACGTTGGTGAATATGGAGAGATTTGGATCCAGTCAGATGCTTGCGCCAAGGCTTTCTACGGCTCTAAGCAAGACTTTGACCAGGAACGATTCAACGGTCGAATTGTGGACGGCGACCCTAATGTGGCCTACGTGCGTACTGGCGATCTGGGCTTCCTCCACACCGTTACGCGCCCCATTGGCCCGGGAGGTCAACCAGTGGAGATGCAAGTTCTCTTCGTTCTCGGAAGCATTGGCGAAACATTTGAGGTCAACGGATTAAACCACTTCCCTATGGACATTGAAAACTCTGTTGAGAGATGTCACCGTAATATTGTCGCTGGTGGATGGTATGTAGCTGGTCCCTGAGTTTGGGCTTTTCGTGTTCATTTACTAACATGTGGGTATAGCGCTGTCTTCCAAGCCGGTGGTCTGATTGTGGTCGTGGTCGAGGTGACAAGAAAGGCTTATCTGGCGTCCATCGTACCTGTCATTGTCAATGCTGTCCTTAACGAGCACCAGGTCGTCGCAGACATCGTCGCGTTTGTCTCCCACGGCGACTTCCCCCGATCCCGTCTGGGCGAGAAGCAACGTGGTAAGGTGCTCGCATCCTGGGTTACCCGCAAGCTCCGGACAATCGCGCAGTTCAGCATTCGTGATATGGAAGGTGCCGAAAACCAGTTCGCCGAGGCCCCCGCGCCCCAGCATCGAGTCAGCCGAAGCTCCAAGCCAGGAAGCATAATGGGTAACAGCACGCGCCGCTCAACCGTTGTCCCGGATACTGAGGCTGCGCCTCGGTCTCCGGCCCCAGTCCTGGTTGAACACCCCGAAGCACCGGGCGGTACCTATCAACCCACACCGGGAGATGGTGCTCCCCTTACCAGTCCTACTGGTTCAATGCCGTCGGTGCCACAGATCGCTGAACCACGACCGGCCACGTCATCTACCAGTGGAAACACCCCTGTGCGGAGCGACGCTCCTGCAAACCCTGGAAATCCTGATCTTGGATTCGATTTTGGCGATTTCGCCAACACCGCGACGACCGCTTCTCATGGGGACAACAGCGTCCCTGCTACCGCGGCGGAGCTCCCATACCGGCCTGCCACCGGCCATGACTCCACCTACAGCCAGCAGCCGTACGCCAACTACCCAGACGGCGCTGTGGCTGGATATCACGACGTCGTCGCGGACGGCGGCGATTGGCCACAGGAAGCTCTCATGTACCAATCTGCCATGGCCGATGACGGACAGGCCTCAGGCGGAATTCAGCGAAAGCCAGCGCCACAGCTGTAAAGGGGCTGTCAGGAGAAGTGCACACCAGTGCACTTTCTGTCTGAGTGCTTTATTATATCTCCCAGTTTGTGTGATATTGTTGGAAGGACTGGGTAGGTGTCTTTGTTGAGCCCTTCCCAGGAAGCGTTTACGTTTCCCTTTACTGTTCTTGATTGTCCAACACTGTTCCTTACATTTACCTTCTGAATTTTGAGCTTTCCTGCCTGCGTCCTCTTTCCAACCATGTGTCTGGTCTTTTGTACATACAGCCTATCCAAAATACCCATCAATCCAGATGCATATAGTTTTGGTTCTCCATTCTTTGGGTAACCCCCGTATAAGATCAAATCTACTCCAGTACGTACCCAACTCTTAATAATGCTATTGTCTCTGAGGTATTCGCACTGCTATGTCACTTTAAAACCTGTACATGCAACATAACACAACAGAATCCCAAGAAGCGCACAACCCCATTACCATTAAAATCATGTCATCATCCTGTACAAGCGTGCTTTTATGTCCAGTCTTTTTGTTTTCAGCTCGCCAACTCCTATGCAGCTTGCCAGCCAAAAATGAAATAAGAAACAAAGAAGACAAAATCTCGGCGATACATAGATTTACTGCCGTTCGGCCTGCGCCGTCAGAGCGTCCAGGTTGACCTTGGGCTGGGTGCCGTTCAGGGTCTCAAGAGCCTGGAGGTCCTCATCCGTCAGGGTGTTGGAGCGCATCGGGCGGAAGGGAGCGGGGGAGCCGGCGCGGCTGGTCAGGAACTAGGAACGGTCAGTCAGAGGCGCGTTAAAATATGACTGGGTAGGCATCATTAGGGACTTACCGAGCTGGCCGCGCTGAGCAGGGCGATCAAACTGGCCTGGACCACATCCTGGTGGATACCGACACCCCATACCGTTTCCTTGCTGCCGGCGGAAGTGCACTGGATGTAGGTGGCGGCCTTCACGTCACGGCCCAGACCGATGGAGTGTTCCTTGTAGTCGACGACGTCGAGATCGATGCCGAGGGTTGAGAGGGCGGTCGCCAAGGAGGAGATAGCACCCGGGCCGACACCAGTGATGGCGTGCTGCTGGCCGTCGATCTCGATGACACCGGTGAAGCGACGCTTGAGGTTCTTGGTGTTGAGGGCCTTGCCGGGCTCTGGGGGTGCGGGCGAGGCCGACCGGTCGGTGGTGATGTTGTAGTCGACGAGGTTGAAGCGAGGGTTGGACTTGAGGTGGTAGGCCTCCTCGAAGAGGTTGACGATTTCGCTGGCGCGCAGCTCACGGTTGGCTTCCTCGGTGCGCTTTTGCACGATCTTGCTGAACTCGACTTGCAGGGCGCGGGGGAGATCCAGCTCCAGACTGCGCAGGATAACCCAAGCAGCACCACCCTTGCCGCTCTGGGAGTTGACGCGGATGACGGCTTCGTAGGTACGGCCGATATCCTGGGGGTCCAGGGGGAGGTAGGGGATGACCCATTCGTCGTCGTCGGTGGCGTTGGCGTCCTCGCGGAGCTTGAATCCCTTCTTGATGGCATCCTGGTGGCTGCCGCTGAAGGCGCAAACGACCAGTTGGCCACCGTAGGGCCAACGCTCGTTCACGGGGATCTTGTTGCTCTCCTCGACGACCTTGATGACGGCGTTGATGTCTGAAAAGTCGACGTTGGGGCTGACCCCCTGGGTGTAGAGGTTGAGGGCAAGAGTGACCAGGTCGACGTTACCGGTTCTCTCGCCGTTTCCGAACAGAGTACCTTCGACACGCTGAGCGCCGGCCATCTGGGCCAGCTCGGCAGCAGCGATGGCGCAACCACGGTCGTTGTGGGGGTGGACGGAGACGACGTACTTCTCGCGCTCGGAGACGCTGCGGCAGAAGTACTCGATCTGATCGGCGAAGACGTTGGGGGTGGACATTTCGACGGTGGCGGGGAGATTGAAGATGATGGGGCTCTCCACAGTGGGTTCCCAAGCGGCCTTGACAGCCTCACAAACCTCCGCAGCGAACTCCGGCTCCGTGTCGGAGAAGGTCTCCGGGGAGAATTCGAACTGCCATTCGGTTCCGGCCATCGAGGGGTCGTCCTTCGTAATGGAACGAGCGTACTTGGTACACCGGACGGCCATCTCCAGACTCTTCTGCTTGTCCATGTTGAAAACGATCCGGCGGAAGCATGGACTCGTGGCCAGATAGATGTGCAGGATAGCCTTCTTGGCACCCTTCAGGGAGTCGACGGTGCGACGGATGAGGTCCTCACGGCAGGGAGACAGGACCTGGAGCCAGACGTCATCGGGAACAACGCCAGGCGTCTCGACCAGACGACGGGTGAAGTCGAAGTCGGTTTGCGATGCCGAGGGGAAGGAGACCTCGATTTCCTTGTAGCCGATATCCACGAGCATCTTGAAGAAGCGGTATTTTTGTTCACCATCCTGTGTCAATGGGGTCAGAATTCGGGTATATACCACTCGAAATACATGGTTAAGGCCGTACCATAGGATCTGGCAGACTCTGGTTGCCATCTCTCAGGTCGGTGGCCAGCCACCGCGGGGCCTTATCGATGACCTTATCGGGCCATTGCCGGTTGGGGAGGTGAAGAGGCTTAAATGGCTTATATTTCTTGGAGGGATCTTTGAGCCTGGTGTGTTCTGTCAGTCTGACATGTTCCCAATACTACCCGTATGGCATGTTGGGAGAGACGTGGCGGTATGGCGGGGGAGGGGTATATGGAGGGGAACATACATCGGCATGATGGCAGTGAGGGACGTGTACAGGAGAGGGCAAGACAAGAGAAAGAGGTCAGAGGACTCTCTTTAGGATAAGGGAGATATAATGAAGAAAAGAGCTTGGAGAAGGGCAAAAAAGGAACAAGAGAAGATGAAGGAATGTAAAGAAGGACTCGGAGTCATGACGACTGGTGAGTCAGCCCTCCCGCGAATTTTCTGGCGCCGACAGCGGACTTGCTCCAGGTCGATTGGGCGGTGGGGCAATACTCATAGTTCCTGATGATTCCCTCACAACGCCCATGGATGATGAACGTCAGACGATGCATGAGGTTTAGAATAGTAGGCACTCTCGGCTGTCCGCGGAGTACCCGCAGCAATCACCGTGTAGTCATTAGCAATCTGCGCTACTGCGACGACTAGATGGGCAAGGGACGATGTGCTGCAGGATGGGAGGCCGATGACCGGAGCCAATTCCCGTGGGTAACCGCGCCAAGCTCCACCAGGCGGGTACAATACCAGAGTATGTACTACCTAGGTACCGTAGAGGCTCTGAATAACTTCGATAGGTTCCTAATAGGTACATGTGTATCAATTGGATATAGCACGACTATATACACGTCTCAATCAGTTCTTCCCCTTTTTCTTGTCCTTTCCTTTGCCTTTCCCCTTGGCAGGTTTGGGCGCCTCTCGCTCCGCCTTGCCCTTCTTCCAACCCGCCTTGCCTTCTAAACGCTGGCGCGCATCATCCAAGCGCTTCTTATCCTTATTGCTCAGCTTCACCTTCTCCTTCTTGGAGAGACCAGCATCCGGGCCGTTCAGCTGGGCCGCTCCCAGTTTGCGGGCTGCGCGCTTGTCCTTCTCGCTCTCGAACCAGGTCCGCTTGGGCCGAGACATGATCTCGGCTTCGTGCTTGATCAGATTCTCTCCCTTGGTGACCTGCATTTCCGCCTGGGCGAGCTGCTTTTCTGTCTTCTCCTCCTCCAGCACCTCGTTGATTTCCTCCTCGAGGTCGGCAGCCTTCTTGGCCCACTGGTCAGCAACCGCAGGGTCGACCACCCGACTAGCCACTTTGGCGCCTTGCGCCTTGCTCGCCTTCACGGCCGCCTTGACCACCTTCCGGTCCGGCTCCGCGGCGATAGTGCAGGCACGACCCGAGCGGCCCGCACGCGCAGTACGACCAACACGATGCAGGTAGATCTCGTGGCTCTGGGGAGCTTCGTAGTTGATGACGGTTTCCACCCCCTTGATATCCAGACCACGCGACGCAAGATCCGTCGCAAGAAGGAAAGCCACCTTCCCGTCTCGGAAGTTCTCGACGCTTTTAATACGCTATAATCTCGAGTTAGCACCGTGGATCGGTCCAGTGACGCCCTCGGGCAGAACGGAATGTGAACATACCTGCTCCTGGCTCATGCTACCGTGGAGTTCCGCCGCCTTCAGTCCCAACAGGCCGAACACAATGCGGACCCGATGGGCTTCCCGCTTCTGCCGGAAGAACACAATCACTCGTCCTGTGTAGATCTCCTTGCAGAGATAGAGAAGATAGCCCAGCCGCTTGTCCTCGCGTCCGGGGCGTAGACGTACGAATTCCTGGACCAGCGTCAACGACGTGTTCTTTTTCGAGTCCACCATCAGCCGAACAGGCCGGTTGAGTCCGACTCGGATCAGCTTGTCGACAGTGTCCGTCATCGTAGCCGAAAACAGCATAGTCTGTCGGGACTTGGGGATTGTAGTAAGAATCTCGTTGAGCTCGTCGGCGAAACCATCTTCGAGCATTCGGTCGGCTTCATCCAGAACCAGAATCTCCAGCGTATCCACCGTGAAACTGGCGGAGTTGCGCATATGGTCAATGAAACGACCGGGGGTCGCGATAATCACGTCGGGCCGCTTCTTCAGAATGTTTTCCTGCTCCCGAAGACTGAAACCACCAACAAGCTGACAGAAGGTGATGTCGGTGTACGTCGCTAGCTTGGTGGCCACATTGTAGCACTGGACAGCCAACTCACGAGTAGGCATCAAGATCGCAACGCGACTAGTCGGGACCTTGCGAGGACGGAAGAGCAATCTCTCCAGGATAGGAACCACGAAGGCAGCTGTCTTACCTGAACCAGTGACGGCGCTACCGACAATGTCTTTGCCCAAAAGGGCTACAGGGATGGTCTTGCGCTGAATGGGCGTCGGATTCGTGAAGTTGACGGCGGCCAGACCACGCAGAATGGGTCGAGACAAGTTAAACTCCTGAAAGGATCTTTGCGCTCCATCGGCTTGCTCTTTGGTCTTTTCCTCCTCCGGCGCGAAGAACGCCTTGCGCTTCTCCTGTTCCTCAGCATCGATCTCGCTTTCAGCGTCCGAGTCATTATCGGAAGCTTCATCTTCAGGATGACCGACAGGCGTAGCGACGGAGTCGTTATCCGACGCCGCTTCATCATCGTCATCTTCACTGTCCTTCTCTTCATCATCGTCGGAATCGTTGTCGCTTCCAGACTCATCCTGAGCCTCTTCGTTATCACTCTCATCCTCTCCGTCAGCGCCCATGCCGAACCCATCCGCCGCAAGCAACTCATCATCCTGAAAGTCGACCGACATGCCGCCATCAGACTCTGCATCCTCATCCTCAGCGACACCATCCCAACTCTCATTGTCCTGGGCTTCGCTCTGCTTCTTCTTCTTCTTGGCCTCGGCCGCCTCTTTCTTCGCCTGCCGCCGCGAGATAATGTCATCAATATCGACCGCCTTCTTGTCACCCTTCTTCGCCGCTCCCTCGTCCTCTGCATTGCCCATGCCCCAGCCGTCAAAGCCCTCGACCACGGTGTTCGCAACGCCGCCGACGTCGAACTCGAAATCCGAGTCCAGTGCGCCGTCGTCCTCTCCGGCGTCTTCTTCTTCCTGCGGCTCCTCCTGCTCCTCCTCGGCAGGAGTCTCCGCCTGGCCCTTTTTGTTCTTCTTCAGACCGTTCTTCACAGGTTTCTGCTGTTTCTGCTTCTTGCTCGTGTTTTGCGTCGTCTCCGCGGTATCGCGCTTGCGCTTCTTCGTTCCGGACGAAGCGAGCTCATCGCCGTCATCGCCATCATCGCCATCGACGTCGAAGTTGTTGAAAGCGTCGTTCTCATCGTCCGAGAGCGTAAGAACGAAATCGTCATCTTTCTGTTTAGGTGCCATGGTGGGTAGAGTGAACTGCGAAGAAACCCAGCGGGGCAGAAACGAAGGGAGGAGTAGAAAAAGATCGACCGACAAGATCTGGGATTCGAATTGGAAAAGTCCCCCCAAGCACTTGCGCAAATCTTCGAAATAACCCTCGCTGTGCTTCGTCGTCTTCTCTTGTCTCGACCGCGGAAGAAAAAAAAAAGTTCAAACTTCGAAGGCGGTGAAGGTTGAACGTGCAGAAAAAGACTGCGGACTGGGTAGTTCTTGGGTTCTCATTGGCTGGTTCTGGGGTACCTCAGGCACTCTTTTCTGATTATCCAAATTTGGTCTAGGTAGTTTTACCTTTGCTTTATACGGTGGACGAAGCCCAAATGTCCCTAGGTAGCTAACCACCCCATCAATACAGAAGTGTGAAGTGAGATTCTGCAATATCATTACTTGAATCCCTTTATTTCTCTTTTAACCTAGCTCTCATCGTTTTGTTCTGTGGGACAGCGAAATTGAGGGAAAGCAGGAAAACATGTACCGCCGAGAAACGAAACAAGCAGTTAACCATCTACAATTCCAATTGAAGTGAAAAGAACTTCTAGATGCATCGGTGGCCACATATAATAAAGCAGCATCTTGTACCCAGTGATGCCGTATGGCAGAAGCATCCAACGCCGAAGGATGTTAGCGGCTAGAAATCAGCTCTTCCGTCTCGGCTGTATCCGATGGAGCGAACAAGGTAACTAACGTCAAGGCTGCTCGAGTTAGTCCATGCTGCAGTGCGGAAGGAGAACAGTGTGCTTACAAGTGATCAAACTTCACTCCTCCTCCTTTGATAACGCCTTGCTCTTCAAAATCATACCTAGTCCGAAGCCATTCCATGAGCCACTTGTACCCCGAGCTTTCGCCTGCTGGGTAGCTGACGATGAAGACCAATCGGGCGAGTTTGCGTCGACCACCAGGCTCATACCCGGAGCGCTCCTCCAAGCTAGCATCGAAGAAATAGCCAAGCTTCGGGATATGAGTGGGGTCGCATACTTCCAGAAGCTTGTCCATCAAACAACTCCCAATCCGCAGGCGCTTGTGACCTTGTTTCACAAACAGCTGGAGCTCCGCCGTAAACCGTCCAGTGGTCGCTGCACTGCCTACACCAAGAAAGTCGGTCGCCAGAGCATAACCCAGGATTTTTTCGGGGGTACCATCCCGGGCATGTCCAAGTTTGCGCTCCACTGCAACAATGAAGGGAAGCTTCTCACTGCGGCAGTCATCAATTCGCTGGCGAACCTCGCTCTCGTCCAGTGAAAGCAGGTATGGACTCAACGGTGAGCGGTGGGCATACCAATTGAAGATCTCCAGGAGCTGTGGGACGTCTGTCGGCTCGACGGGGCGCAAGTAGACGTTTGCCTTGGGCGAATTGGGGTTGGAGATCGGCGACTTCATAGCCTCGAGATAGGCATTTCGCTCCATCTCCTTCCTCTCATTCTCCCTGTTCTTTTCTTCCCTCACATACGCGGTCCAGTTATAACAGTAACCCTCGGCGGTTTCACATTGGTGAAGCTGCGATTTCTCGTCGTTATTGAGCCGGGTAGGGTGGTCTTCGAAACTTGGAATGAACAATGACCGTACTCCATCTGGATGGGCTGTTCCATCGAAGAACTTGTCGTGGTAGGTATCCACGTAACAGCAAACCGTCACAGTAGTGTCGAGCCAACGGCGGAACCAGTCTCGGAATCCACCGAGCGGGGAACAAATTTGAGGCCGATCCTCCCAGTTCACGCGAAAAGCGTCCTTCCACGAACTTTTCAGCGGAGCCTGCGTGGAAGGGCTAACGTCTTGGATGATCGTATCCACCTGGATCTTGAAACGTTCGTATTCGGCAGTTGGCTCAGTTGAGAGACTCAACTTATTATCCACAACCACTGGATAGACACGAGCGCTTATCTCATATGTGCTCCATGGCGCCGCCAGACGTTGTTCCTCTGTCGCGTCTGCGGGCAGTGAAGCGCTTGCTGAGGAGTCGTCGTTACGCTTTCCCAGGTCCGATTTCGCCGCAAGACGACACCGGGTAATCTGTTGGTAAATTTTGGAGCTTGGATCCGTCCCAGCGCCGGTTCTACATGTTGCCAAAACCTCAGGACTGGCAACGGTATGATCGAATTCCTTGAAGCGATTGAGATGAGCGTTGGCGACGATCTCTTGCTGTAGTTGCTTCAGCTCGTCTTTCCTGGCTTGTTTGGAATCGCGCGAACTGTCCTTGGGGGAGCCTTGTTCTTGACCATTGGGACGTCCGTTTGCTTTGTGAGTTCTGGGTGTTTGGGGAGTAGCCTGCCTGGTGGCATCGCTCGTTGGTGTAGAAGGGACATTTGACTCCGGTCGAAAAGGAAGGCCACGCCCATAAGGCCTTCCTTGTCGGGGCTGTGGTTGTGCCCTTTTTTTGTTCCCTGATCTTCCAGTGTGAACGACCACATCTTCGTTACCATCGCTTGAGGACATCTTGTACGGCATTTGTGAATGGTCGGGAAGATGAAGAGTTCGCTGGGAGATGGTCTTTATACGTTCAGAGGGTGTTTTGTTGGGGGGAGGGTAGGCGAGAATAGCCCTCGCTGTGAATGTGGTTGGTAATTCCAAGGTGAATGATGTCTGTGGGCTGACTTGTCCTAGGCCTCCAAACTTTGTGTCTCAGGTGAGGTGGGATGTAGAGAGCTGTAGGAGTATGGGGGGCCGCCTGTGTTGGTGAGGTAGAAGCCACAGGTCCTTTTATAGGATATCCATAATGTTGTGGGTGAGGTGAAGAGTTGCTGATAGAAGGAAGGTTTGCTGTTGTAGTGATTCCCTCATGACGTTCTGTTGCCCGCTTTGTGACTTCAGGCAACGACTCAGCATTATATGATGTTATGCAAGGTAGGCGCACTGTATTGCTTAGAACCATGAGGTCTGGAGGTAACGGCCTGTAGCCAGTGTCCGGATCACCTAGTTTGTCTCTAGTCTGAGATGTCTCCATGGTGCTTGTTTGGCCTTACATGGATGTCTAACGAGAGGATGAGATAGGAGTAAGAGGAATAACTTTTGCTGTAAAGTGCGACGCTTTATAGTCAGGCACTTATGAACATTACAATGTTCAACTTGCACATCTAATTTGTTGTGAATTAAGCGTTGGTTTCTTAGTGAATTGTATTCACTCTCCTGTGCGCTATAGAGCGCTGTTTATGTCCCAAAGCGTGGTATGATTTAGAGATACAGGAAGAGGGGATAATTTATAATACTCATAAAATCTATTTCTTATCGTGTACTTGTCCTATAATCATGTTGGTTTGGTTGGGGATTTTCTGTTAAGAGGGCATTCTTCCATACTCCAGCATCTCGAAGGCGACCCCAAAACTTCTCCCTTCCAACTTCCCTCCCACACGAACTCAAACCCAGTTGTCACGGCTGGAGATGCTGTCGATTCTCAGAAAAGCACGATTAAAAGACAAAGAGATGCGAATATTGATGCTGTCCGTTTTCCAATATGCTAAAATTCGACAATCGTACTGATCAGGCTCCCAGCGGTCTCGATAATGCCGGCAAAACCACGATCGTCAAGCAGATCATGAAAGAAGACGTCACCACAGTCAGCCCAACACTAGGGTTTATCATAAAAACGATAGATTTTGATGGGTAAAATCTTTACAGTCTGTTCCCACTGAGTTTCTGCTAATATTTGACCAGCTATCGATTGAATATATGTGAGAGAAGAGCCCACCGTTATGTCTCGACCTGATGCTAATGCTCCTCGGTCAGGGGATGTCGGTGGTCAGAAAACTCTCCGATCATATTGGAAGAACTATTTCGAAAAGACCGACACGTTGGTTTGGGTCGTGGATGCGACAGATCGTCTTCGCGTGGACGACTGCCGTGATGAGCTCGCAGGCCTTTTGCTTGAAGAGGTGAGTCCGCCTTGGTGGTTCTTCCCGCCCGCCGGTCACGACGGTTGGAGGGATCTTAACTAACGGAAATAACCATGACACAGCGACTCATGGGAGCAAGCCTCTTGGTATTTTTGAATAAAACTGATGTCGAAGGTTGCATGACGGAAGATGAGGTCCGCGAGGTGAGTATCCCTTTCTCTTCTGTTTGTCGCACGGACTGTGCTAACAGGGGCCTGACAGCGACTCGGCCTGGACTCGATTAAAACACATAAATGGACCATATTGCCATGCAGTGCGATGACGGGGAAGAATCTTCATGAGGGCTTGGACTGGGTAGTGCAGGATGCCAAAGATAGGCTTTTCCTTTATTAGACGTATGTATGTGGGAATCGTGGGACTCTCTTCCCCTGTCTTCTGGCTTCGCGCATATGTTACTAGTCAACGACTTACGCGATTGGGAATTGTCATACGACCACATAATATTACGCATCAAGTTTTGCGTACAAGGCATTGCGTGTGTTTGTGATTAAAAGGGTGAAGGGATGAAGAATGCTGGCATGCTCCATAATCGGGCCACTAGAGAGAGATATATTTTGGGAGAGATACATTTTGATGGCTTCAGATGTTTCATACACATCACAACACATAGTTCGGAATAAGCTTAGATTCATGGGCCAGCCTGTCATCCCACATATTCTTGACCACGTAACCTGACATTTAAAGTCCGAGAGAAACGGTCGTTCGGAGTTCTCCAAGCCAGGACAGTACTCCGTAGGGTTACGAAGCGAATAGAGATCATCTCGCAGTCGGTCAGATCTGGATAAGCGCTGGGCGCTAAGACAAAGCACACAAATCACGTTGTTTCCTTTGGGCAAAAACAGTCGCCACCGAGGCCTTAGGTAGCGAGGCTAAGGCGATCGATCCGTGGATCACCGCCGACTTACTGACCACCGGTCAGACCGGGCAAGAAAACAAGAGCCTGATCGAAGATCACGATGTGCGATGAGTCGCCACGTTCCGAGGTCCTTATTGACCGTTCTTTACTTGTGTTGACGGGAGGATGTACTTTAGGGTCCAGAATTTTGGAAGCGGATTGCGTGCACTGAACCGCGGGTTGAAAGTTGAGATTTGCTCCACCCTACAAGAGCCGAACCGGGGGTGTATGTAAACAGTCTTCCGCGTCGAGAAACATCAAAACAATGCGTGGATACCTAGTTAGCGGGAAATGCAACGCGATGGGACGGAGACGATCATCTAGAGAACAACCTTTCAGTCGTGATTGTAAACCGGAATGTCACATTCGCAAAGTTCCGAGTCCAAGTGAACGGTCTGCTGGAACATAGAGCTAGGTACTTATCACCTAGGTCGTACTACTTCCAGAGTACCTAAGTATCATAGTCGTACCTACGGAGTTGAGGATGATGTACAGAGTACGGAGTAGGAGGCATGAAACACAGTTGTCTGTGCCAGTTTCCGAAGTGCCCAGCAAGGATGGAGTGGGGCGAGGACAGTCAATCAATAATATTAATGCAGCTCTAATATGGATTACCCAGACGGGAGATTCGGGGTCCACCACTATGGGGTGGTTATTATTGCCAGCGAAGGCGAGAGCGAGAGGGGGAAGACGAAGAAACGACAAAGCCTCTCCCGTCGCACATCAAGGGAGACAGACTCATCCTACCACGAGAGAAAAGGCGGCGAAGCCATCAGACCACAGCCGTGACCATCACCAGACCTTGGAGGGGTTCCTTACTCTGCATCGTAAGGCTGGCTGAATTCTTCTTCCTCCCCTCGTCTTAGTCTCCCCGACTATTAAGATTATTCCGCGAGGGAATATCGCCTAAATTTCCCAGGTTCCCTGCCGTACATCATCAGCCTCCCTTCTTCCCCTCCGCGCCATATCTCGGACCAGACCCCACCGTTCTTTGCCATTCGTTTGGTTTGATGACGGGATAATCCAGATCATATATTTTCTTTTCTTTTCTTTTTTTCTCACCCCTTTCCTTTCCTTTTCTCTGCATCGCGCTTGTGACCGATCAAGTGCCAAGCTGTGACCATGGCTTCCACCACCGACCCCGACGCCTCAGAGGATGTCAACGATTTCCTGCTGCGCATCCGGGAATTAGGCGAGAAACGCGACAAGGAGGATGAGGAACGCACAAAGAGACTAGAGGAGGAGATCCTGCAGGGGCGCAGAGAACGACAGGCCAGAAGACTCGGTATTTGCCCACCCACTGCACCATCATATGCCCCCCTTCATGACTCACGGTCAACCTGGCCTCTTCCACAAGATACAACGTGCCCGGATACTGATATCATGTCCTCTCGGGGGCAACTATAGAGCGAGCACGATCGATATCCCCGACAAAAGACTCCCCTCTGTTAGACCCCGCTCGATGGAGCATGCCGTCGTATAACCATCGACCGATTGACCCTCCGGAAAAACTTGCGCCAACACCCCAGACTCCGGACCGGGATCTCACGGCTGACAAGCCTGACCTTGCTCAGGTCCGCGAATCAATTGTGGCAGGCGGTAGTCGCAGAGGGTCTCGGACCGAGGCAAGCGACATCGAGAGCTCTCCCAAACCCGCTACGCCCTCCCTCCGGAGTCGGACGGGGACCTTGTCCTGGCAGCAACGGCCATCCTCGCGAGACCTCAATAGATTCTCTTTCTCGACGTCCCCAACCCGCGAGGGTCGCTTTAGCAGAGCCATGTCAATTACTTCAAATGATGATCGTGGATCGTCTCAAAGCCCGGGTACTCGCTCGCATATAACTAGGGATAGCTTCCCCCTGCGCCATTCGGAACGAGACGCTGGTTCCCCTACCCCGACGCCAATGACGAGGGCCGAAGAGAATGCGCAAGCCACCGCTATTCCGGATGGAGAGCTTCACGAGACCAAAGCGAACGAAGACAGTGCGGTAGAAGCGGAGAAGGACAACAGCCATCCAGAAGTTGCAGAGGAGCATTCGCCGTCTGGGTCAAGGACAAGCTCAGCGTTTGCAGAGAGCAGCGTTGGCAATCAGTATTCCAGCGCGTCTTCGGTTTCGACAGCTACCGGGCTTGGTTCACCCGCGCGCTTGCCAAACACGCCAAAGTTCGAGCCTCAGCAATCGGAGCCTATCCCCGAAGACCCAGTAATAACGCCATTGTCACCGAGGCGGCTCTCTCCCGAGCGATCCACATCGCCAACCAAAGGACTAGGTGGATTCGTGCAGAGTGCCATGATGAAGCGCTCTGACAGTGTATCCAAGCGTTGGAGTGCGCAGCTTCCATCTGGCCTCATGAGGGGCAACTCCTTCGCTAGTAACCGCAACAGCTTTGCGGCACCCTCGAACGCCGATTCATTCCCGCCGTTGTCTCCTACCAGGCTAAGCCGGAGTGGGACACTGTCATCGCAACGGCCTGGCTCGAGCCATGGAGGAACCGTCTCACCACATCGACCTACGTCGAGCCACAGTGAAGCGACAATCGTCCATGAGAATGAACGCCCCGCCACTCCACCAGACCCCATGAGCGACCTCCGTATGGTGGCAGATGAAGCCCCCAGCCGGTCACCTCTTGCTCATCATAAAAGGTCCACCAGCGCCTTGGGCAACGAGCTGAAAGCGGACGCCAGCCCCATTTCAACCAGTCCGGTTGTCTCACGGACAATGGATCCCAAACGTTGGAGCCCGACGAAGGCTACTTGGCTGGAGAGTGCTCTGAATCGGCCGGAGTCGCCGAGACATAAAAGACAGCCCTCCCAGCAGGCCAGCTGGGTCAAAGAGCGACAGTCACGCGGCAGTGTTGATCTGGGCCGGGTGAATAGTTTCAAAGAAGTGACTCCAGTCGGTCTCATGCGAACAGCTGCACCTGGTAGCCACGGCAAAACTTCTAGCATTTCTGGGCTTCCTGACGTGTTCGGTATCCTAGACGCGAGTAAGACCAAAGATGAGCCTGCGGAGAGTATGCAAACCAGCTCGGAGGAAACGGCTCAGACGCCCATGGATGACGCCATCAAAGATAAGGCTGATGAAAAGGTCCCTGGAAAGGTCGATGAAGTGGTCGAAGAGAAAATGGAAGGGGTCGAGGAAAACACCAAAGAGACGCCAGACGAGAAGTTCGGGGGAAAGCTTGAGCAAAACGCCGAAGAGCAGATCGGGATGAACGGTGATGTGACTCGCAAGCGCGCGCCTTCATTGTTGGTGCCCAGTCCAAAATCGGTTGATGCACCTCTCTCATCGCCCCGGGATCCGCTCCTCAACCGTCCAAAACCACAATCACCCGTCATAGATTTTCGGGCCAACCTCCGAAAGCGAGAAGTCATTAAGGACCAGTCTCCAAAGGAAGAACCAGAATTCAAGAATGTTTTTGGTCGACTGAGAAAAGCGGAAGCCTCGAACTACGTCGCCCCCGACGAGCTGAAAGAAAACATCTTGAAAGGGAAAGCGGCACTCAACGCGACTGGGGGTCCAAAAAAGTCCCAAAGGATCGATGAACTAAAGGAGAGTATCCTGAAACAGAAGGACGCCATGAAGGCCAACGGAGGATCTTTAAGGCGCAACACCGCCGGCGAAAACGATGCTCCTATGAAAGTTGTGCCCGAGGCGATTGCAGTGCGCCAAAACCTGACCAAGTCCAGCAGTGCTCGGAGTAACCCTTCTTCTCCTTCCCGCCAGGAGCCTACGACTCCGCGGGACTTGCGGGATCAACAAGCACCTCTCACCTCCCAGGAATTCGAACAACTAGGTAACCCTCCGAGCCCGGAAGTGACACCTGTCGAACATGGCCACGCCCAGGACGACTTGACGGCCGCTGTTGCTGACCCTTCCGTCACCGAAGAGGCAACTGAAAGCAAAGAGCATGATATGGTGGATATTTCAGGCAAACCGGGCCCAGAAGCAACGGCGGAGACATCTATCATGAAGACCCCCAAACCGGTGCGTGCTCCGCCATCGGAGAGCGTCGTCCAGGATACAACCGAGCCTGCGGCGACTGAAGGTCCTGCCACTAAAGGTAAACTTGCAGGCAGAATCAATCCTGCGTTAGCGGGCCTCCTATCCCGCGGTCCTCCGCCTTTGATGGGTAGCCCTCAAAGCGCATCGTCCCGTGCCAGTGTCTCCAAACAGAACGATTCTGAGCCGACAGTTCCCCTGACACACATGACGAAGAACCGCGCCCGGGGACCAAAAAGACGCCCGCCAAAGACACTTGCCTCCGAAACTCAAGACGAAACGGCCGAAGAGAGTGTATTCGATGACCATTCAGCACTGCCTCATGCTCACAAGGAACCTGAAACGAGCTCTTGGCCAATCGAGTACCCAACGAGTAGCTCTAACTGGCCTCTTACTGAGGCTTCGCCGGTTATTCCTGGTTCCATTGATCCTGCTCCGCCAACTACTCTGGATACAAATACAAGGGATTTCATAAGGAGCAAATCTCCCGGCTTTGATGGCGATGGAAAGAGTTGCGAAACCAGTACTACACCAGCCGCAGCGTCGGATGTCTTTCCCGCACCTTCTGAGTCCGAAGTGCTGGACGTCGAAAATTTGGGGGACTCGCCGTCGATAAAGCCCGCCCTTCCGGCAAAATCCATTCCATCAACCACGACACCCACCCGGCTTAGCCAGGGACGGAGCTCACAATTATATCATTCGTCACCGTCACCGTCTCCTCTCAGAACAAGCTTCAGAGAAAACCAAACCCTCACATCTCCTGCGACTAACTGGAGGAGCACCGTTAGCCCTGCGCCCTCTGGTTCTTTCGGCTCGTCGCCAAGAGAAAAGGCCTTACCCTCACCACCTGTGCCTCCGAAATTCAACATTGCTGTGGACCAGCCCTCATCGCCGCGTTCGTCAGGCTCTTTAGTTCCCCAGGCCGATGAGTCCTTGGAGGCTATCTCTGCTTTCTTCAAGACATTTCCCAAATCAAGTGACCGTGTCAATATCGATCCGCAGCTAATGCTGCTCGGTAAAAATGACAATCAGAAAATCAGGACACTGAAGAAGCAGATATGGGAGATCACTGGCGATGGGAAGCGACAGGACCTGCCAGCAAACCAAGAATACATCCTCTACGAAGGTAGTATGTATCTATGCGTCCATGCGTTTGAATTAGACGGCAACATACGCTCTGAGGCCCACCTCTGGTGCGGCGATGATGTTCCGGACGCGGCAGTTGATGATGCGCACTCTTTCTCGCGAAAAGTGGCTAAGGACAACGGGTGCAAGCTGGAGACTATCAAACAAGGCAAGGAGACCGCGCGTTTCATCCAGGCTCTTGGAGGAATCCTGATCATCCGTCGGGGCTCTAGCTCCCGGTCTAGTTCGTCGGCCTTCTTCATGCTGTGCGGGCGCAAACACTTGGGGCAAATGGTATTTGACGAGGTGGACTTCTCTCGGCGCAATTTGTGCTCTGGATACCCGTTTGTTATCTCAGCTATGTTCGGCAAACTGTACCTTTGGAAAGGAAAGGGAAGCTCGGCTGAAGAGGTTGGGGCCGCTCGGCTGATCAGTATGGACCTCGGGTTGACGGGTGAGTTCGAAGAGGTGGCCGAGAGCGATGAGCCCGATACCTTCTTCGATGCTTTCACCCATGATGGAGAAAAGGGAGACTACATGCGTTCTGATTACTGGCCACTGAAGCCGAATCACGAACATTTTCGTCTAAGATTACTTCGTGTCGACCACGAATTGGGCCAGCGCTCTGGGTTCTGGCTCCGGCGGTCTGGGTCGTCTTCTCCTATCATCCGGCCTAACGATACAGTTCAGGAAGTTGAGCCCTTCTGCCAACGAGACATCACATCTAGGGGCATCTACGTCCTCGACGCCTTCTTCGAAATCTATGTGTAAGTTTCTTTGTCTTCCCATGCGGGAACAGTCCCTAACAATGGCCTTCTAGGATTGTTGGAGAGCATGCGTCGAATCGACCGGCGGAATTTGCCTCAGCGGTCATTTTTGCCCACGAGTATGGGATACTGGCAGCTTCACTGCAGGATCGGCCCTTTATCCCCAAGAGCTTTGTGTCGCTTGGAGGAATTCCCGATTCGTCTCGCAGTATGTTCCGCAAGTGGAGACCGCGCACCTCGCGAATTCCTCCCCAGGTTTTCCCACTTGATGCCGCCATAGACGCCATTAGGACGTAGGCCGAGGACGATTCTTGAGGGTAACATCTTTCTGTATTTTCCATTTTCCTTTTTCTGTAGATAGATCATCATTTGGTGTGCATACACGTGGTCTGTACAGAGACCAGACGAAGCATTGGGCGGGAGCATACATCTGGGAGCCTTGGGGCAACGGGTTGTGAGTTCGGACCATCTATTAATTGAATGTACAAGAGTCACTGGAGTTCTCAGGGGATGTGGTTATACCTATACCTCTTTCATGCGTTACGGAGTACATGTGTCAGGGATTTATCAGACGTCGAGATGATCATGCTTATCGTTATCAGATGCGACCGAGATTCTGGCCGGAAATCGACGGGACGCTAAGACTGAAAGAGAAAAGCAGTTTTGACCGCGGTTCGTCATCCACTCGGCACCTTCCATCATTTTTTTTCTACCCTAGATCAACCGACAGAAGGAAAGGAGAGCTGTGCTGAACGCGCCACTGTGTTATTTCCCATTTCTTTTGCCGCGCCCCATCATGTCTTGATTGACTGATTCCCCTATCGTCTCGGCCCTCACGTATCGTATATCCAATCTCAATCCTCCTCCGCCTCAACTATGGAGTCTCTAGACCCCACGGTCCTCCGAGAGCTCTCCCGACTTGACCCCGCGGTCCCTTTCCGCGCTTCCTCCGAGCATCTCCATCATACCTGGGCGAAGACCTTCTTCTCGAGACCAGAGCTGTACATCCAGCCTCAGTCAATTCCCGAGATCCAAAAGGTCGTGACGTTGGCCCGCCGTTGTCGCCGTCGTTTAGTCACCGTCGGAAGCGCCCATTCTCCGTCCGATTTGACATGTACCTCATCGTGGCTGGTCAATTTGGATCGCTTCAATCGTGTCCTTGAGTTGTCGCCTGAGACTGGCGTGGTGACTGTCGAAGCGGGAATTCGATTGAGGGACCTGGGTGTAGAATTGGAACGCCATGGACTGACGCTGTCGAATTTGGGTAGCATCGATGACCAGTCCTTAGCAGGTGTGATCGCAACGGGGACTCACGGAAGCTCTTTGCGACACGGATTATTGTCAGAGTGTATCATCTCACTCACGCTGATGTTAGCCAATGGACAGCTGGTGCGCTGCAGCGAGACCACCAACCCAGACCTATTCAGGGCTGCCCTGATCTCGCTGGGTGCGCTTGGTATCATTGTCGAGGTGGCGTTTCAGGCCGAGCCGTCTTTCAAGATCGCCTGGCGACAGACGCGACGGTCATTGTCGAGCGTTCTGGCTGAGTGGTCGGCGGGACTCTGGACATCACATGAGTTTGTTCGCGTCTGGTGGATGCCCTACCAACGAAGCGCCATCGTCTGGCACGCCGACAAAACCGATCTCCCGCTCCGCGACCCGCCATCGACGTTCTATGGGGGAAAGCTTGGGTATCACATCTACCACAACCTGCTGGCGCTATCGAACTACTTTCCTCGGATCCTTCCCTGGGTGGAGTGGCTTGTTTTCGGCCTGCAGTATGGGTTCAAGGCGGAGTCCACTGTTACCGAGGCGGTCGAGCCAGCCCGTACGGGTCTTCTGATGGATTGCCTCTACTCGCAATTTGTGAATGAATGGGCTCTTCCTCTGGAAAAGGGTCCAGAGGCGATCATCCGGTTGTCAGCCTGGCTGAATGGTGACACAGAAACCGCTCGCATTCCCTTTTCGCCTAAGGGGCTGTGGGTGCATTGTCCGATTGAAGTCAGAGTGTCTGACTCGACCCTTAACCAAAGGCCTCGCCCGTTCCTTGACCCCACCTGTCGCGACAGCCCAACACTGTATCTGAATGCAACCCTCTATCGGCCATATCTCCGTGACCCTCCCTGCAGGGATCGGTATTACGAAGCATTCGAGTGGCTGATGCGGGAAATGGGTGCAAAACCTCACTGGGCCAAGAACTTCACGGTAACGGGACGTCATGAGTTGCGGGAATCATACGGCCAGGACATGGATGAATGGCTAAAGGTGCGTCGCGAAGTGGACTCGGAGGGCATGTTCCTTGGCGAATGGCATCGCCGTAATCTCGCACTGCCTGGTGGCGAAACCGAGTCGGTGTCCGGCGAGCCCTCTGAACCTCCACTGCTGGAGCGCGAGAAAATTCGCCGGAAGGCGAATGTCCGCGGAGCTGGCGATGGTATGGAATGGGTCGGCGAGAATCGGAGACCAGCAAATCTGACATCGGAGTCTTCCACTTCCGTTGAAAGTCAAGAGAAGAATGACCATGGATTCCATGATGTAACAGGCCAGAGCACACCCACTACAGCGGCTAGTGAGGAGAGCTTCGATCTTCTTGCAACCGGCGAGGCCAGCGTTGTCCTGCCTAACAACCGCATGTAGTCAAAATATGATAGCAGATTAGTCACCAGGCATAGCCCAAGAGATAGCAAACAACTTCTTTCCTCGGCTATTGGTCCCCTGGAGTCCGATATGGCCACATGTTAAGGCCGATACGTTGCTCTCTTTCGGCCTCTCCTCCATAGATCCGGGCCTGATTAGCCGGTCTTGTTTGCTCGGTGCCGGTTCTGAATCAGCGCCCAATGAGTCCTCGCTACTTCGTCCGATTTTCGCTCATTTCCCCATTGGCATTTAGATCGGAACACCGGAGTTCCGATTTGGGCGTCCTCCATGAGATGTCGCTTGGTTGCCAGGATTGGATATTGGATCGCGCGTACGGATGGCGTCATTCGATACTTGGCAGCTGACGGAGCACAGATGGGAGCGTTGTCTGAACCTGCCTCAAGCCGATGTGACTCTTTGCGATCACTTCGGCACTTTGAAGTTGAAAAAAGCGAGGTCTTCTTGGGCTCTTGCCCGATATGGCACCTTATGTGCAGCCGTCGGGGGGATGATGATTCCCCGTACATGCATATGTGCCGCCCAAAGCCACGTACATGCAATAAAAGTATACTTGGTGCTTTTCTGCTCTAGCCACTCAGGGTATGCAGGCAGATTATCGGCACCGATTATCTTCGTCTAAGCATCAGCACTATCCACCGCATCCCTGCGGGTGGGTATGAGGGTTGCGCTTCTGCCTTGCCTCGGTCTGCACTGCCACGAGTCATGATGCTGGTGTCAGGACATTCCTATACGTTCCCATTGCCGGTAGGTTACGCCAGGCTATGTCATGTCATGCAAGTAATGCCAGGATTGTGATCTGACAGGTGTTGCCGACGGGTAGATTGCGTCCTCGGGAGCGTCATGAGACCTGCATCATCTGCTGGGAAGTAAAGTGAGGCCGTCTGTTTGGCGATTCTGTGTGAGAGAAACGGAGGAATGCATTGGACAGAGGGCTTTTGCCGGTCACGGGTTGAAGGAAGCAAAGTCACGGTCGTCCATTGGCGGCTTTACTTTCCCTCTCTGCCAACAATGACAACAACACAGTCGTCCCCATCTCACTCGATCAAATTGCCTCGTCGCCTCGCCTTTGTCCGTGCTCCAATGGCAGACCTCTTTCTTTCTTACCGGGAGCTGGTCAACAAAGGATTTGATCTTAACCAGGGCCGGAAGCTGAGCAGAAACCGGCCAGACGGTGAAGGCGTCCTGTTGGCCGGACCTCGGGTCTGGGCCTTGAAACGAGGCCACGGTAATACATCCATCTTTTCACACGAAGTCGCCATTGTCAGGACGCCCTGCTGGATTAAGATCACCGATTACTCATGTTCCCCTGTGACGGGAGGGAGAGTGCCAACCATGACCAGCCCCTCTCTCGATTCCCTGCAGGTGGACGGACCTGTTCTGCAAGCCAGCCCATGCAGTTCTACGGAGTGATGTCTCCCAGAAAGGATGCCGGAGGTCCTAAGCGGCTGGAGAGAAAGAGGGGTGTCATCTCCCACATCCCAGCCGTTAATGCTGACATTAAGGGGAGAATTCCTTGAACCTTCAACGTTACTGAATTCCCAGCCAGTTCGATCGAGAGATCAGTTTGGGGGATTTGTGCAGATCGAAAATAAGAATCTCGTGCCGTGTATTTGCTTTTTTTTCTAATGCGGCAACTAAGGACTCGACGATGTGCCACACTATGTTCTTGTCTGGCTGTATTATTATTCGGTCATGCATAAACCCAGACAGTCACATCACGCTGTGCGACCTCTTTGAGGCTTCCAACTGGATAAGCGCTTGCAGGGCTCGGTTTTTGCCGAAGTGGATTGGACCCCCGTTCTCACTCATCCAAAATACTAATGTCCCTACCGTTGTCTTTGGCTGGTGGTTATGGTGAAGGTCTGTCAGCTGCTCCTACACTCTCGGCGCCAACAAGCCTCGTCGCCCTTCACTGTTTGCGCCGCAGCGAACCTGCAACTGCGCATCGAAGTATTTGTCACGGATTCATTGTTCTCAACCCACTCCCTTGTACGCGTCCGCAATTCATCCCCCCGGGCGAAAGTTGCTCAAAAGCCAATTCTGCCTGATTTCGCAATTCAATCCGCTGCGACTTGGTTGAGTTTATCCGACTCTGCCGCGACACTTTTTCCGACACTCTCATCTTGACCCCTTTGTACAGCCCCGAGACCGGTCACAGATCTGTAAAGTACCATACAGTATGTTGACAACCATGTCAATCAGCGAAAGGAAGCGTCCCGTTGGATTGGCACCGGTCAGCCCTTCCAGCTGAGGGCTGAATCATTGGAGGCACGAGCTCCCAGCTGCATACGATAGTCATAGCGGGTGGTGATGGATATCCGTGCGCCAATGGTTGCGGCCGAAAGGAGCCCGAACAGGCGCCCAAAGCCATTAGCTGGTGCTGATTGATTCTCACTGGTTTGGAGATAGCTGTATTTTGGAGCTGTTTTTGCCGTGTATGGCTCAGTGAGATGTGATGAAAACATGACAAGACCGACTATTGCCGCCTGTCAAATCAGTGTCATGGCACAGGAGTCCACCAGGTCTCGTATACACTACGGGGTGACCTTGTTGGCCGATTTTGATCTTTCGCTGCCCAAATGACTAGGGTTGCTCCCGGCTTAGCGCCGTTGAGTCAATGGTATAGGCACCCGTTCCTCTGACGGCTCGGTCCGTCAACAACGCTCGATGGCCTTGTTTGGCGTGTTCCGCGAGATTTTCGATCACCCGTGCCAGATGTTCCGATTGCGACAGGGTCGGGCTAATGATGTCGAGCGGCGGGGGCCCCCCTGGTGTACATCCGATGCTGCCACAGCCACCAAGGTCTGAGAGACTGTCGGGCGACCGTACCAGTTGAAATCACGACAATCGGCTATCCACGTCACTATACGGTGTCCCTCAAAGTGGGGAAGGATTGTCGTATATTCTATGCGGGGCAGTTGGACGACAGTTGTGTTTTCGATTCACATGAGCTCATTCAATATGCATCCAAAGAGGAGCTGTCAGCCTCAGTCCCCTCCTTCTCATTATCTCATCCCCGCCCCCTGTGCTTCCTCCTCTTGAACAAGTCGCCCTCATCTACCCCTCCCCCTCCTTCCTGACGACGTGTCTTTGGCTTGTCAGTGCGCAGAGCGCAGAGCTTGCAGACAGAGAAAGGTCAATTACATTCATCTCTCTCTCAAGGCACTCCTATGCCCCAACTATGCACTCAGCAAAGATGTCGCGACAGCCTAAGCTTCGTCCGAAATCACACATACCCGGCTTCTCAGATGCCATGTACGACCTCGCTGGTGTGTCTTCTCTATCACAGCTAGAGTCCCGTGCTGGGCTAGGGGAAGAGAGACAGGATCAACGAGTCTTTCGGGTCAAGCGCAAACATGTCTTGAAAGCTTGTGACCGGTGCAGAGTTAAGAAGACAAAGGTCGGTGATGTCGGCTGCCATATTGAATGAACCTACAGAAAGTGCTCGACAGTATGCTCATACGTCCTAGTGCGACGGGAAGCAGCCATGCAATCGGTGCTCCGCATATAACCACCCGTGTCTGTTTCGGGAGAGAAAGGCCACGCAAACTAAGGTCTATTCCCGAGGGTAAGTACAATCTAGGACCGTGGACTATTCAGTGACTAACATGCAATCTCGACGGCCAGCTTCGTTGAGATGCTCGAATCGCATCATTCTCTTGTGGTCAAGGCTCTGCAACGGCTCTACAAGCTATGCGTTGACAAAGAAGGTTTTCCCGGGGACCCTTTGGTCGAGTCGGCAGACGGCCACCCTTTGACGCATGCTATATTAGACCGTCTGGGGTTGATAAAGCAAGCCGAGGAAAACACTGATGAGCCAGAGGAGGACTCGGAAGATCTCCGATATCTTCGTTTCCTGTCTACTTCCACCGACTGCAGCGCAACAACGGACCCATCTCCCGAGCCAACCACTCCTCCTGAGCCGTCGCCGACCACCTGCAGTCCTGCCAACCTCTCCCCTAAGATTGGAGGTCCTTGGAAATGGGAATACCAGCACGTTCATCCAGTGCAGTACCACAGCTACCCGCATTCAGGGTTTCACGAAGCGACGATGGCGAGGCCTACAATGGAACCCACCAGCATCTCAGGTGATACGAAGTGTCCTGAACCGGTATCTTCGCTCGCAGAACATGGGCCTTCTTACTTCTACTATATGGACGGTGGCGGTAACGGAAACCCAGTGAATGGTCGCCTTCACCCGGGAGAGACCACCGGACCTGGTGCACCTCATCCAGCCCCGACAGCCGGACTCCCCGCCGCCGATATGCTCGGGAGCTACACCAACAACCACCAGCTCCATATGTCAGAACAACACCCACTTTATCCGAACTTCGCACCTAACTGGAACTACCCCTGTAGATGACCGTTTCGTTGTTCCCCAGTTGAAGTTCATTTTCAACACGCATCCTTTCTTCCGCTCCTTATTGATTCTTTCTTTGGTATGGACGTCTGTCCCTATACGCGACCCTACTGCCGTATGCGCATGACATAGGTTGACGAAATTTCCTACTCCATTATCTTTTCCCCAGCTCTTATATACACTTGCTACCACAACATGGTTGTATACCCCCTCAACGCCCCGTCTGTCTTTTTGATCGTGCCATTTCAGTCCAATGCCAGTGTAGCGAAACAGGAATCTCTCGTCTCAAGGATATTTGTGCCTTACCACCGGTCTAGATGTCGGGGATTGACGTGCTACACGCATCCCGCTCCATCTATTCCCTGGTTTCTTCGTCTATCCCTCCCCTCCTACTCCATGCCCACTCATGGAGTACACGTCCGTTATAAGGTCTCTTATTCTGCGCGGATGTTGCGACTATATATAAATTTTGCCATTCCTGATATCAGATTAGGGATGGTGAATCAAAAAAGTGCTACGTTTACGACTCAAGCAAATTCTGAAAAGATCGATGAAGTCACAAAAGAGGTATCAACTCCCTAAGTCGATGCATAATCTAACATGTAAGAAACCCCAGTGGTAGAATCACAAAACACAGGCCAAGAAATAAAGAAGTGAGACCAAGATAGGAAAAAAAGGGAAAAGCTTCCATAGCTACAAGCCATGGTGTCAAAAAGTCCGTTGCCCGTATCATCGACAAACGCAATCGGATGGAAAAGTCGAAGTGTTAGAAAGAAAAGAAAAGCCAAATACGACGTCTTCTCATGCTCAATGTCAACAAGCTCTTTGGGGAATCATATGATTAAATGGTGTTTATTGTTTCATTTCCCTCCTGCAGAGTTTTTATTTAAACCATTTTCATTTCTGGATATTGACAAAGTGTCGTCCATTTACTCGTCAACGTCGGTTTCTGTATTGGTATCGCTTGTGTCGCCCGCGTCCCCTTCAGTATCACTCTCTTCTTCGCTAGACTCGTCGGAGGGCTTTCTAGCCTTCTTCTTGGGCGCTTGACCGGTCTTGAGGGCGTGCATCTGACCCGCGATGGAGTCTGGACAGGGGTTAGTTCCACGACAGTTCTATGGGGAGTAGTATTCATTGCTGGGAGAGCTCACCTTCGTCGGGTTCACTAATATCGTCTTCTTCATCCAGGGCAGCTGCCTTGGCGGGGTCGTCAATGTGGAGCGTGACCTCCATCTTGGTGTCTAGACCAAGGTAGCTGTCACAGAGCAGATGCATCACAAAAGTGAAGTCACCAACTTGGGGAGGAGCCTGGAACTGCATCTTGAGGGTTTGGACGTTGAAGGTGGGCTTTCCGGCCTCGTCGAAGAGGGGCTTGTCGAAAGTGGTGAAAGTGAAGGGCGGCACAGCCATCTTGCCTTGCTTGCCATCGGCGAGGAAGACATGCCAGCGGGGAGAGTGGTCGCGAGCCAGATACGGGGCATGGGCCAGGGGGGGCTGAATCTTTTCAATTTTAGACTCGACCTTTTGGCCGTTGGCCGTCTTGATTGTCTTGTTCTTCGCGGGCTTCCTGCCCATGAGGGCATCGAGATCGTCTTCATCGGGGTCAATGTCTTCCAGATCGATCGGGTCCACTTCCGGCACGCCTGTGCAGCCAGGTGGGATGAACCGGGCCTTCACGACTAGCTGCACCAGACTGCTAGGGGTGATGACCTTCTCGCCCATGACCTTGAAGAACGCCTTGGAGACCTCGAGGACGGGAAGTTGTTTGGCGACAGAGATGGCCGCGTTGTATTGCTTTTCAGACAGGAGTCCGGCGCCGATAGTGAGAGCGCGACGCTTATCCTCGGACAATTTCATGAACTTCTGAACAGTGTAATGGTCCTTAGCGTCAGCACCCTCGACGGATTTCACGACCTCGTTGGTGAAGTAGGGGAGTTGCAGGAGAGGGGAGGACTCGGGAGCGACAGCTTGGATGATGTTCTGAGACGTGCGGAAGGAACCAAGGATAGGACGGGCGTTGCCAAAGGCAAGTGAGATGGCAGTGAACGCTTCGTTCAAGGACAGCGCAATTGGGGCCACCTCGTACTTCTCTGTTAAAAAAGTGAGTATTAAGTGGCTGTCAATGGTCTTGCTCCAAAAGAGTGGACTTACCTCCATTCAAGGTACTATCCTCCAAATCAATACGGCCTAGATAAGCCCACAGCAAAGCCAGGGTTTTCCGTCTCGTAGAATCATCGAGCTCCTTCAGGGTCTTCCGGTCTTGAGGCGAGAGGACAGAGTCGTCGGCCAAGACTTTCTTTTCTAGTTTGGCCAGTCCGGCATCGGGATGTCTGCCTGCGAGCATTTCCTTGAACTCGTCACCCGACGACAAAGCGTTGACAATTCCGTTCTCAAGAATATCCTCCTTGTATTCCCGGAAGATGTTTCCGGCACTGGCGACCAGCACTCTCTCCTTTGTGTAGCGCTGCGAGCCGTACCACCAGCGTCCAACAATATAAGGCAAGAGCACACCAAGAAGCCCGCCGTAGACCAGGAGGACGTACTTTCCATTCCCTTCGGTGACGATGAACTGCGGCAGAGCAATACCAATGCTGAAGCTCTGCTTGCCGTCTGGATGGCCGTACTGGATGTAGTTGTTGCGCACTTCCTCGTCCGTCAGGGCTTTGTAGGCCTTGGTTAGCTCCACGAAACGGTCGTTGAGCATGTCCATAGTCTCATTCTTGGAAGGATCAGGGCGAACTTTATCAGGGTGATAGAGAAGGGAAAGACGCTTATAGTGCTTAGAGATAGCTTTCTCATCGGCGCTCTAAGATAAAGAGGCGCGTTAGCATACGTTGCGGGGGTGGCAGGAGGTCGCACAGGCACATAAACAACTCACCCTTGAGATACCCAAGATGTCATAAGGATCCCAAACTTTTGGTGTTGTCCTCGCGGTAACGATAATCAAATAGACCATCCATGCCATAACAGCGTAGCCCACAATGACGGTGATGATGCGCTTGATCCGACGTTCCTTGCGCAGGCGTTTGCGCTTTTGCGCCTCAATGAGGTCGCCATCCTTGGGCTTGAAGTCTGATTTGATGCGGGGGGCGGTGTTCTCGAGCTCTGCGGGAGATGACAGTGTCAGTCATCAGAAATATTCGATTAATGAAGAACGAACTACACTAGGGAAAGCTCAACACTAACCCTTGCTCGGCTTCAGGAGGTTGTAGGTTAAAGGGAGCGTGACAAGACCCGAAAGAGTCAGGACGAAGAACGGGAAAAATTGCCCCTGAAAAATTGTCAGTTATTGCCCGGCGCTATAGTGTATCGCAGGGAAGCCCTCACCTTGTCATCGTAGGTGTAGTCTGTAGACATGATGAAGCAAGTTCACGGTCGCCCGTGGCGGGCAGGACTATAGGGCGCTGTGAGTTAAGACAGCCCTCGGAGGTGGAGAGCGAATAATCGTGTAAATTCCCTTCTGAAGGCAGTGTCACGGAAGAAACAATTTAGGCGATTGAGAAAAAGGGCATGGTCTCCTCAAAGAGGGCAAAGGAAGGTGAACAAGAGAAGATGCAGTATTTGGATTATTATCGTATCGGCAATGGTTCCTTCAATCTGATCGACCGTGTCCTTTACGGGGCGGTAGGGCCCACACCGCCTTCCGTATGTAGACTAGCATACAAACCCTTGATGGCCCGAGGAATCAGGCACAACCCCATTGTTGTCACTCCCGACAACCGTCGTGCTCTACTTCATACCTACATATTCAAGAGGTTCACTCAATAGTTTGATTTTTACACATTATATACACGGTTGTACCGTACACCGCGCCTTTTCATCAGGCGCTGAACAGGGTATCATATCAGGCAATGAGGTCTGAGCTTCATTTTTTCTAACCATACCCGGTATTCCTCAAATATCCTCAAATAGATCATTAATCGTGAACAGGGTTATGTCGACTCGCTGACCGTTTCCCCCTTCGTCGTACCTTCCAGCGCTATTGTGGATTTTTGACTCTGGGTGCAGTAGGGAGTTCGTGGACAGTCGTGGGCTCGGAGATGACCTGCTGGCGGGGAATTCAAGCCTCGACAACCCGAAGGTCGGAAGCGAACTCAACCCGTGAAGCAGACCAACCCCTGCCATCAGACCACGAGTTCTGAATTCTCCCGACACCAAGATTAGCACGGACAAGCCTTTAGGGACCAATCCAATCCCTCGAGGGGATCTTCATTGCTACAAGTCGGCGGCTTGTGTGACCCGTGAAATCTGGTGTTCCCACCTTTTGAGAGTTTCCTTTCTCATCCTGCAGATGCAGTGACGTGGCAGGATGGGCTGTCAGGTCTTTGATGCGGGACATATGCCTTTCTTTTAAAATGGTATATCCCCTCAAAAGAATTTTTGGTTTTTTTTTCTTCGAAATTCTGGACAGGACAAAGAGAATCGGGCAGCCATAGCAATATCACTGTGGCCGTCTGGTTCTCACGAATCATCCAGGCATCGATTTCAAAGAATGTGGGCTGCGGACAAAGAAGCGTTAGCAACCATGTTCGATGAAAGACAGTGTGGGACAAAAGTGGACTCACGAATCGATATAATCAAGACCACCGAAGTACTCCAACATGCGGTAACAAAGGCCAATATCATCGCCGGGCTCGCCCCCAAAGAGACGACACTGTTCTGCCTCTAGCTGCAATGTGTGTTCACGTGCTTGCCATACCGTCTGCCCAAAATGCCAAGTCGGGGCGATGGGATTCGGGATGGAGTCGGGTGAATCACAGATTTCAGAAACAGCTGGGTTGAGGGAGGAGTCGAAGGGAGCAGTGTTGACGCTGCGATTGCGAGAGCGTGGACGGGTTCGTCGTCGGTTGTGTCTCTGTCCCATACTATATCGGCTGGATTGACTGTGGGTGTGCTTCGAGGTACGTGGACTTGTGCGAATTTTGTTGCTTTTTTAGAACTTTTGGTCGAAGTGGCAGTCGATATATACAACCCGGCCAACGACAGGGAGATCAACAATGTTGAGATGAAATGACGAGATCGTGAAAGAGGGGAGTGACCATCACCCCCTTCAAAAGGATGAGATGAGGTGGAGAGAAGAAAATCAAACGGCCATAACAGGAAGCCGGAAGACGGGGACTGTTATATAGAGGCCGTCGATGAAGGGTGAGGTGCTTGCAGTCTGCAGGGGTGTGACTCACTATAACTGGAATTTACCATAAGGGTACGGAAAAGCAGAGGTGGAAACTTGACATCGGACGAAAGAAGATCCCCTATGCCAGAGGCTGCCAGTTCCACAAAGTAAAGTTCTAGACGGCCGGGATCGCTCATCTCAAAGTGCGATGGTGAAAAATGTCCTCATGGGGGGAGCACATCACGTACTCCGGCCTCGGATCCCTTGAGTCATCGGGGAGTCATCCACCCATCACTTGACTTCCATCTGAAGATATTTCTACTATACCTGTATATTGGATCTAGAGAAGATGAGCTCTACGGAGTACCAACACATCGGGTCCTGAAAATTCTCTAGCGTTGAATCTGACAACTTTCGCATCTGCAAGCTTGAAACAGATTACAGGGATCTGGCTGCATGCAGATCAGGAGACGTTGACCGAACAAAAAAAAAAAAAAAAAAAAAAAAAAGAAAAAAAAAAAAAGAAAAATGGTATGACGGCATCTCTGGTCTGGGGCCGAGAAGGAAAAACTCGGAGTGAGGGCTTCCATGACAATACAATACTTCTCCGTAATTCCTTGATCGGCCCTGGAAAGGGGAAATTTCTGTCTGCCGTACGGGCCGATCGGGATGGTGACCAGTCCGATACACACGTCATGCAAGATTTATGAAATCAGGAGATGACGGTTATCCTCCATCCCGAGACGGCGTTAGGGATTTTTTTTTTTTAATCTCCTGCCCCTTTGTCCTTGATCTTTCTTCAGCAGTATGGGGCAATGATCTCATCGGCCTTGTCTAGACAAGGACTGGCGAGAATTTCTTTCAAGCGGAAGATGCGTTTCAGACTGTCGAGTTCTTTCATCACCGTCGTTGATTCCAGGCTTAGCTGGAATGTGCTGGTCAATCTTTACTTCAGCTCGATCGAACAATGCCGGGATTTCCCTAGTGTCATGCACCTCTGCTAGCCCATTAAGGAGTTGGTGTTAGGTAGCAACCTACGGAGTAGTACTAAGAATAAAAGTAGTCTAATCACCGCTTGACACCTGGTGGTGCATGACGGACCCGGTATAGTTCCACTTCGCTAGACGACCAGCCCACCGATTTACTCCATTATTGACTTGAGATCTGAAAACTCTTTCCTTACTCCTTTAATGGAGACTGACCGCAAATTGCAGCAGAATTAGCGCGAGGCAACGCAGAAACATGACAGTCTACGTTATGCGAATTATAGTCCAGCAGTGCATTTGCTGTCCTTGGGTTATACGCATCGCAGGTCAGGCCCAAACTACGTCTAGCACAGCCAGAACAAATTCAAGTGCCTTGAGGGTCTAGACGGGGAATATGCTACTCCGAATCAAAACTCCACACACGGATGAAACGAATTGAAGAACAAAATCGCGCGCGTGCCAAGATCTGCAGATGTGAAATTTAAGGCTGTTCAATTGTCGATCGCCCTGCGGATGATCTCCAACATCTCCTCCCCTTTAGGTGCCGTCGTCAAGTTTTCATAACCGGAGTGTGTGACCAGGATGTCGTCCTCGATGCGCACGCCACCAATGGGGATGTATTTCTCGGCCACGTCAAAGTTGATGTACTTCGCCAGGGGCTGTTTCCGCGCGTTTGCGATGGCCAGTTCAGAGAAGTAGACACCGGGTTCGATCGTCACCACCATTCCTGGTTCCAAGCCCGGACTGCTCTGGGTAGCCATCGGCACGAAGAAGGTTTGCCTGGGGCCCTCTGCCGCAGCACTGGCGGCGTTCGGCTGCACCGAGACATCGTGAACCTCGAGGCCCACATGATGGCCTAGTCCATGAGGGAAAAAGACGGCCGATGCTCCTGAGTGGAATATTTCCAAGACATCGTAGTCATGAAGTACCCCAAGGTCCTTGAGTCCCTGGATCGCAATGAAATGGGCCGAGTCCTGCAGCGACTTCATTGTCACACCTCGCCGAATCTGCGAGATACAGGTCTCCTGCATCTTCTCTACGAGACAGTAGATATTCCTGACGTACTCACTCGCCCAGTCCGGCCCCAGGGGAATAGTCCGGGTGACGTCGCTCGCATAGCAATCCCACTCGGCGCCCGCATCCAGGCAGACCAGCTGCCTTCCATGGAGCGGCTCGTTATTCTTTACGTAGTGGAGTGTCGCTGCATTTTTTCCTGAGCCGGCAATGATTTCGTAGGATTGGTTCTTCGCCCCGTGGGACACACACGTGGCGAGAAACAAACCTTCGATTTCCGTCTCGTTGGTCATGCGATGAATATTCTCGAGCACCTTGCGATGGGCCAAGGCGGAGATCTGGTTCGCCTTGCGTATCATCCGGATCTCGTAGTCGTCTTTGACCATGCGAGCTGCGTCCATCGCGGGAAGGAGATGCTCGCCGTCTAAGTAGACATTCTCTCTGGACGGGACATGGGGCTTCTGGGTATCATGGAGAATGTAGATGGGGCTCGAGTTGTTGTGCTTGTCGATCCATGACTCAAGGTGTCCCTGGAGAGAAGAAAAGTAGCACACGCGGTCAACATCGTACCGATGTCGGGCCTCGTCGATGGTAAGCGTCGGACCCATCCATATGGCGTGGCGGAGGTCAAAGTCTGGGACGTAAAGGGTCAATAAATCGCTATGAATGTCGTAAGTTAGGTAACAGTCCGCTTCGTCTACCCCACTGAGGTAGTAGAAGTATCGCCTTTGGCGGAACGGACGCGGTTGGTCAGAGTCTCCCCAGTTGATGGTAGGCTGGCCGACCAGGTAAACAAGACCGGCGGAGACTCCCAGTTTCATGGCGGCCCGGCGGGCATGTTGTTTGGCTGTGTTTGTGTTAGCATATGGTAAAATAACAGCTCCCTTTAAGAGGGATCTTTTGTGGCTGCGAGGAGTCTAGGTACCTGGATACTTGTCTCCATCGTTGCCTGTAATGGTCAGGCGGATGTCGTAGGTATCAGGCACAAGGCACCGATCATGCGTGGAAAGAGGAGCACGCATGCTGTCAGGGCATATAGTATGTACAGATGACAATGATGAGGAAATGGGATAAGGTAACTACTAATCTAGGAGAGGTAGTACGCAGGAGAGCATGTAAGGGGACAAATCACTAGAGAGGAGGGGAGCAATGCAGGGGAGGTTAGGTAGGTACCTACCAGCTTGGGTACGCCGAATACAGAATGATACTGATTACAAGGTGTTATCGCGGGCGGTGTTGCTGAAATGGGTGGTAATTATAGTATCAATCTGGTAATCGCGTGGACCTAGGTACGGTGATAGGAGGCAAGGTACATCCGCCCAGGAGTTCTCTAGGTACCGCATTTTGACTCTCATTAGACTTCTTCAAAAATGGATGGTGTTGATAGTCTGTCCTAGTCTGGGTTACTACCTTATCTTTCACTTATCGTATAGCGTACCCAACAAATCTCAGACATACCACAGGGGACGGATCGATTGTTATCGAGTACGAGATATATATCGTTGTCCTATTATCTTGACTCATTCAGAGTCCTTTGACCCGATTACAATGGCTAATGAATGGGAACACGAGCCTTGATCAGTCTAGTGCCATGCGCTTATCCCTGTCGAAAGGATCGAATGTTGACGACGTTGTATGGAAGGGAAGATCCCCTCCATTACATCATTCCTAGGTATACAAGCGGTGAGATCAAACACTACGCACCCGATATTCTTACTTCCACGCCACAGGCACAACTACTACTGAATTAGAAGCGAGGCATGATTCTCCCTTTCCTGGGAGGTTCTTAACAAGGGAAAAGGTAATTAAAACTAGAGGATACTCTCTCTTTAAGAGGCATATAGAGAAACACTCCAGGAAAAGTGGTGAAGGCATGTCATGTCATATAAACTGGGCCTAGGCCATCCGAACGCATCGACCGGAAGCGTCGCTGCGCCTCCCCACATGCGCCCGTCTTAGTCTTTTTCCCTCTCACTCTCTCCATCTCACCACCACTCACTGCCTTTTCCATCTTCATCGTTCTACTGCCTCCCCCCTCCATCTCTCCCATCTACCGTCGTCGTTCTTTTTTGTCTTTTCAATCATATCGTTTGGTTTCCTAGCAGTCTAGCTGACGAGTCAATGAACGATGCGGGGATTTGAGGCTTCGGGGCCTGGCGCCCTCTGGGCCGCTCCCTCGACCCTCACTACCTCCGTCATATCCAGTACCACCGGTCTTCCCACAACCTCCTCTTCCATCCCTTCCACCGACACCGATCTTGTCGCATCAAATATCGAACATGTTCTGCTGGCAATAACGTCGCGGAATCAGGATGGTGGCCTGGCAAGTGTCGGTGGCAACACGTCGGGTTCCACCGGCAAGGGCATCTTGATTGGCATCCTCTCCGCCTTTGGCTCTGCCGCCGTTGCCGTCGTCATTTTAGCGGTGTTCTTTTTCTTCAAGTATACTCGACGTGGTCGGATTATTCTGGATCGGATTGGGCGACCAGGTGAATACGATGACGAACAGGCGTTTTTGCGCGAGGAAGCGGAGGCCCTGGAGGCCATGGACGACTTGTCGCGATCCGAGTATGCAAGAGCAAAGGGTAAGTGCGAGCTCGTTTTGGGCCTTGAACAGCGATGTTGTTTGGCCTGCAAGAGACTGTCAAGTACTAATAATGGCTGCAGCTTTTATCGAAGCCAACCCCCCCGAGTCGATGCAAACCGACATCTCGCTGTCTCAGTTCCTTGCGATCCAAGAAAAAGGTGTATCCGCGTGGGAGTTCCAGCCGGAACTGGAAATTGCCAATTGTTTCGTGGAGGCCAGGACCGAGATTGAGTTTTACGACTCGGAATGTAGCGTCCAGACGAACCTGCCCGTACCCAAGCAGAATGATGTCTACTACTGGGAAGCGAAGATCTACGATAAACCCGAACACACTCTTATCAGCATTGGCATGGCTACAAAACCGTACCCTCTGTTTCGCTTGCCAGGTATGTCGATGGGTGCAATCTGTCGTTGGTGATCGTTGTCGTGTGAGAGCTAATGTTGATCGTCCTGCGCTCAGGTTTCCATAAGACGTCGGTCGCTTATCAGTCCACGGGTCATCGGCGATACAATCAGCCATTCACTCCAACTCTATACGGTCCGCCGCTCCTTCAGGGCGATGTAATCGGTGTCGGATACCGCCCCCGTTCCGGTACGATATTCTTCACGCGCAACGGGAAGAAACTAGAAGAAGTAGTCCATGGTCAGAAGACGCAGAATTTCTTCCCTACAGTCGGTGCGAATGGTCCGTGTACCGTCCACGTCAACTTCGGTCAGATGGGTTTCGTGTTCATTGAAGCCAATGTCAAGAAATGGGGGTTGGCTCCGATGACTGGAAGCCTGGCTCCACCGCCGCCGTACGGAAGCGAACAGGGCAGCATCCTGCTGGAATCGGGGCGCGAGAGCGCAGCCCAGATTTCCAATCGGGTCTATCAAGATGCAAGCAATGCCCGGACAAGCTCGACTGTGAGAATCGCGCCGGCGCCGAGTCCTGGCCCGGTGCGGTCTCCAACCGACATTTCGCTCGCGCAGCTGGCCCATATTCCGTCAAACGAAGATGTTGGAGAAGGATCAAGTCGCGGCCATATCGCAGATGGGGAGCAGGCGCCCCTGTTGAGCACGCACGATATCGAGCAAGGGCCTCCTCCAGAGTACTCCAGCCCGGATGGCAGCCGCAGAGGCAGCGATGCGGGGGATTTCCCACCGGGAGATCAGCCACCGATACCCAGCTACGATGCCGCGGTGGGTAATCACGATGGCCAACATTCTCATTCGGAGGGGGGCAATTGATCTGTCCCATAAACTTTCCTCCACTTCTTGGTCAGCTCATTGACAGCTATGATATATGTATACGGTATCTGAGCCATTCAATATGTGGGCGTCATTTCTTTTATCTGTTTCAGCGAACCACGGTTGGCGTTTAACTGGGTGGGAATGAATTATGCTCTTTTCTCAAGGTATTTCCTGGCGATGGTATGGATTACGTATATAGCGCTCAGGAATGTCGTCGGTGGTTTTCTTTCACCTGTTTCTATATCCGAGAGTTCGCAGGTCTGCGGAGGATTGATTTCCTTTGTTGCTCTATGCGGCTTTGCTCGACCAATGTTTCACTATCTCTTGAAATGATATCCCATTTCCTCTTTGCGCCGGTGTTTATGTACTATGGCTTACCGTTGATAAGGGTAGGTGCCTGGTCTCGTGGACTCCATCTGCAGGGAAGCGTCTGCATCTATTTTGTGTACCTGCAGGTAGATCAAGGTATGACGACAACCAAGTGTAGCTGGTCATCGGCAATTATCAATCTTATTGTAGTGATCTTTGGATGATTGTTTCTTAACTCTCGGTATGTATCCATTGGCGCACCAAACCCCAGCTGGAATTGCAATTTCGACCACAGAGTGGGAGAATTCAGGAACGCACGGGGAAAGTGGATCCTCATCGATCGATCTCACATTCCTTTTTCCACGATCATTGTCTGTTTTGGTCATGTCCTGCGATGCTAAAAATGGGTGCTGTTAAGCTTATCGATAGCGGATTGCCGCATTCGGCCATCCTCACGTCATCGTCTTCCCCACGCCATAATGAACGAGGTCGTCAACTCTCTTTCTTTTCGCTTTCAGCACCGTCTGCCTTTGTATGAAGCGTCTATCTATCCTCTCTAGTCGAGTCGCAATGGACCACAGTCGGCCAATTGGTTAGACTCAAATCGGAATTCGCCGCAGTCACCCTTCGGTTTTCGGTTCGCGAGTCGTGCATACATCGCTTGCAGTTACCGAGCATCCTTCCCTCGCCTTAGGCCCGTTGGTCGATCCCAGCCTGTATAACTTCCCGGTGGAATCTGATTCGGCTGCTGGATCTAAAAACGCTCCAGCTCTCTCTGCTCGGAGGCGTACAGCCACCGGAACCGCGGTGCGCCCGACAACTCCGCGAATGGCCCAAGGCAAAGGACACGGAAGAAAAGGGTGCAGAAGACACATCATCCCTGACTTGTAGGGTTCATCGGTGCATGACCAACCTTTGTCGTGTAACAGAAGCCCTATCGGAAGCTCCAGGTAAAGGGATGCGATCTGATTGACCGGGCGCGACCTCTGGATGCCAATCATCGCGTGCGCATGGACCCTCATCCTTTGACAACCCCGTTCGGTTCTAGAAGATCTTCTTTCTGCACTTATCAACGTCCTGTCGGCTTTGAGCGAATGCTTTGTTTGGCTTGGGCATAGGGTCTTTCACCGACGTCTGCCTCGTTCCAGACAAAGAAAGGAAAAGGAAACATTCTCGGGTAAGACGTCGGACGGTGTGGACTACTCCTTGTCCCGCTTCTCTCTGTGCCCGGCCGTGCCTTTTCTTTCGACCTCAGCTGCACTCACCTTTTATGTGTGACTCAAAAGCCTTGTTCCTGCGTCTTTCCTCATCCGCTTGGGCACCTCTTTCTTTTTCTTTTCTGGCCGTTTCTTGCTCCCGCCAGAACAATGAGATTGTCCTTGGCCGATTGGAAGGGACCTCCATAGTGTGTTGACGCCTGCCATAAGAGCCGCCAGCCGCGCCGCGCCTCATTCTCCCATCCCATCCATCTCTTTCTTCACCTCATATCGGGGACAGCCCTGCCGAATTCTGAAGCTGTACTCTGTATAACTCCTCTGAAACATATTGCTCCCCCGGCATCTTACACACAGCCAATCATACCCCTTTCCGATCTACCTCGTTTCGCCTCGCCTGGCGACAAACAACATGCCGCCAAAAAAGAAACGTGTGGCTTCTGAGACCGCAGGAGCGGGCTCGTCCAAGAAACGAGCTGGTAAAAAACCCGTCCATGAAGAGATCGAGAGTTCCTCACATCTTTCAGAACCAGCCCCAGGGAGTGATGAGCACGAAGCGCCAGAAGAGAACCCTCAATTCGACAATGAACCCGATGAAGGCTTGCAGGTGATCGTCTTGGTAAGCCACAGTCCTATAACGATATAACGGCAGCTGACATGTTTCAAAAGGGCTCCTCGGGAGGTCCTTTTGAGGATCGAACCTCTAGCTTTCTGGTCCGGTCCCTGTCCACCAATTGGCGCGAGAAATCCATGATTGCCATCGACGCGGGTTCCCTGCTTGCTGGAATATTGCACGTTCTGGAAACGTCAGTAAAGGGTGGGCCAGGGCCTTTCGCGGACCTACCAATGGACGAGATACAGACCAACATCGGACGTGCATTACACATCTTCCGGAATATTATCGGATCGATTTGTATCACCCACCCTCATATGGATCACATTGCCGGCCTCGTAATCAACACCCAGGCCCTCCAGAATACAAGTAGCCCGAAAACCGTCGCCTGCTTGCAGAGTGTGATCGATGCACTCAAGCAATATGTGTTCAACGGGGTTCTGTGGCCCAACCTCACCGATGACCAGGGAGCAGGTCTCATCACTTTCCACACTTTGATCGAAGGGGGGAACCCAATGCTGGGATCAGAAGACCAGATTGGTTACGATGAGCTGTGCGAGAAGTTGTTGATCAAGTGCTATAAGGTCACCCATGGAGAATGCGCGCAAACATATGACTCAATGGAGAGACGGTGGCGCCGAAGAAGCAGCGTGTGCCCCCACCATGCTCATCAGCAACCAGATCCAGCGTAAGTGAACACCATCCTACCTTGGACTCTAGGAAGTATCTCACCCCGGACCAGGGCCGCAGAGGAGCAACCCTTGACGGGACTTCATGATAGAACCGAAAGCTCGGCGTTCTTTATACGCGACAGAGTTTCAAACAAGGAAATCATTATATTTGGGGACATTGAGCCTGACTCAGTCTCTCATGGAGAGTGGAACAAACGAGTCTGGAAGGAAGCCGCGGCAAGTTTGTCCAGCGGCGCTTTACAGGCTATCTTCATCGAGTGCTCGTACGATGATAGCGTCTCGGACCAATATCTGTATGGTCACCTGTGCCCTCGGCATCTGGTTGCAGAGTTGAGAACGTTGGCCGGGTTTGTAGAACATGGCGACGAAACTCTGTCCGACCTAGTCGTATTTATCACCCATGTGAAGGTGAAGGACAACGTTGGCACAGACGACACCCCCGGGGTAGATATTCTCAAGCAGGTCCGACAGCACTGCAGCGATGCCAAATTGGAGTGCAGAATTGAGCTTGCACTTCGTGGCGTGGGCTACTATTTCTAAGTTCCCGAAGATGAAGAGGGTTCCGGACTCGAACATGTCGCGAGAAGCACGATCTACAAGTATACCACAGGCCACGAAGCACATTTGCGGATTTGATCATCGTTGTTATCATGTTTACCCTTTCCATACCGCCGGATGTCCGATTGTGGGACACAGCGTTTTCTATGTTACCGCTGCAGGGCAGTGGGACCACGCGGATTAGATAGGTATGCACAATCGCCGGTTTATGTACTTATAGGGTTCACTGTTCTGTCAAAGAACAATCACAATTTTATCACTCCAAAGATATACCCTGCTCAGTAGTAAATGACAAATATACGAAGTGGAAGGCATCTCAGGCGTAATCTACTGCGTCGCCGTTGCAATGACATCCTCCCAGCGGGAGCTGTTCCCATGGGGAACTCTCAATCCAGATGACTGCTCCGAGGAATCGTCCTTGGTATGGGGCTGATTCTCCGGGAGATCCAGAATCGCCTCCCCGTCTCTGGCAAAGGCGATGAGTTCCTCTTCAGTGCCCCATTCGCCCATGGCCATCACACCGATAGGAACACCGGCATTAGAGTATCCCGCGGGACAGTTGATAGCGGGACATCCGGTGAAATTGGCCAGCCACACATACTCCATGTTGCGCACAGAGGCCTTGCCGTCGGACAAGCCGCGCGACAGGTCGGCCTCACCGCCGTCGATCTTCCAGCCGGCAATGGGCGTGGTGGGTGAGAAGATCAGCAGGCCGGGGTATTTCTGGAAGAGATGGGCGAGATGAGCCATGAGGAGGTTGCGCAGGCGCTGGGCGGCAAGGACATCCTGGCCGGTGATCTGCCACATGCCCATGGAGACGAGCACCTTGTTGGGGGCAGTGAGGCTGCGGATCTGGCGCGGCGACAGCGCCGACGCGATCTCGGTCATAATGGTGAGGACGTGCGCGCGCTGGCCCTCGGGCAGATACGGGATAGCGATCTCCACCACCGTATAGCCTTGTTTACGGTAGAAGTCCAGCGTGGCGTCGAACACGCGCCGCACCTCAGGCTCGGCACGGTCGATCCACTCCGGTATGATGCCAATCATCTTTGGCCGGTCCGCAGGCACCGCCAGCGTGCGCAGCGGCGACGGGAACGCGGCCGACATCGGGTCGTCCGCGGCGGGCGCCGGCGCCGCCATCACTCGGTACGCCAGCGCCAGGTCGTCGATGCTCGCGGCCATCGGCCCGTTCACCCCGACGGTCGTCGCGAGCGAGACCGTGGGCGTGCCACTGACGCGACCATGCGACGGTTTCAGCCCCCAGATGCCGCAGAACGACGACGGGATGCGGATTGAGCCGCCGCCGTCCGCGCCGAGCGCGATGGGCACCAGCCCTGCGGCGACGGCGTAGCCCGACCCGCCCGACGAGCCGCCGCAGTAGTACTTCTCGTTGTGCGGGTTGCGCGGCGTGCCGTAGTTGGGGTTGTTGTTGTTGGTATCTGCTGGGTCAGTTTCGTTTCCCAGATAGAGATGGTTCTGAGGGCTGGTGCTGCGTCTATCTTCCTTGGAGCGCGACTCACCCAGTCCGAGCTCATGCATCGTCGTCTTGCCGACGACAATCGCGCCCGCCTCCTCCCACTTCTTCACACACCACGACGTGCCCTCCACGCCGTTGGTGAAATCCAGCTTACTCCCCAGCGTGCGCTTGTAGCCCTCCATGTTCAGCTCGTCCTTCACGGCAACGGGCACCCCGTCCAGCGGGCCCAGCGGCGTGCCGTCCCGGTACCGCTGCGCAGACGCCTCCGCCGCGGCGCGCACCCTGGCCACATTGCTTTCCAGGAACGCGACCGAGTGCGCGCCGGCCGGCGTGGCGTCGCGGCGGATCAGCGGCAGGAGGGCCTCGACGACCGCCACGGGGGACAGGGAGCCGGCCTTGTAGAGCGCGTGGTAGTCGGCGGAAGTGTAGTAGGCCGTCGGGCCGGCGCGTCTCTGCGTGGGCGCGGGGAGCGCATCCGCGGTGACGGTGTCCGGCACGACGGGGATGACAGTGGGATCGTAGCGGGCGGTGTATTCGTGGAGGTGGGGGATGTTGCGGATGACGTCGAAGCCGGCGTTGCGCCAGAAGAAGCTCTGGATGAAACCGACGTTGTGGATTCTGCGGGACGCGTTAGTGTGATGCTGGCTGGGATTACGCGGAGACGGAATGAATGAATGCAGGCATGCGTACAGTGATGCGCCGATGGCGAGCGGAGCGCCGCGGAGGACGGGGATCGATTGATCCTCGTTCTTGTAAGGGACGGAGGGTCCCTCACGGACTTCCGGGTAGTGGAAGAAGCGCAGCTCGTCGGTATTGCTGCGAGGACCCATTTTGAGGGATCTCGTTCGAGGGGTGGTAAGAGAGGAGGAGAGGAGGGGGTTGGGGAGAGATGAAGAGGAGGTGAGGTTGGAGCTTGGTTTGATTGACCAAGCTCTAACATGAGCCGCGGTCCAGCATGTGCCAGTTCATTAGGTAAACTTCGAGCCTAATCTTTCACAACTGTATGGAGGATGCGACTTTTCTACTTTTACTACAATTCTAGAGATCTGACTATACATGAATATTTACATAGTCTAAATAGATACCCATTCCGCAGCTTTTAAAGGACCAGCTTGATGTTGGCCTTGTCCAATCCCAGCGCAACGCCAGATAACACGGCGGCATATCCGATCAGGATCCCCGTGGCTTGCGCCGCGCCGACATCCAACGTCGGAATGCTCAGATTGACAGCGCCGGTCAGCAAGTTCGCGACGAGGAAGATTGCGAGCCCGTTCTTGTTGAACGCTGTCATGATGCGGCTGGTCGCAAACGACACCCGGTCGGTCTCTCCATCCTTGCTAGGCGCACGGTGGACGGAGGGGAAGAAAAGAGTCTCCAGCAGACAAAACAGGAAGAGCTGCGCATTGTTGAAGGCTGACACCCAGAGTACGTAGGGCATGTTCGCGAGGCGTCGGGAAACAGGGATATTGGCGCCGTAACCCAGCGCGTATGTCGAGTTCAGCGCAAAGAGCGCCGTCCATGCGGCGGTTTGAACGCCTAGACTGAGGAGTACACTCTTTCGAGCCTGCGATGCAGATTTCGTCGGCGATGTCCCCCGCGGAATGACCCGAATCCCCACAGCGCGACCAGCCAGGAAGATTGCAAGATAGCCGAGAAATGAGAACACGCCCTCACGGTTCTTTGAAAGCAAGTCGGGCCCGCGAGGGGACACAAGGATGTAGCTTTTTAGGTCAGTGGACTCGAGAGCGATCTGGTATAGGACTGAGATGCCTAGCGCCAGCGCCTCGTACGAAGGAATGAGAGTCGCCAGGGCATCGAAGATCTCCACAAAGGGAGGCAACAATCCTAGTGTGAAGAAGAAGTTCCAGTGAACGCCGTACTCTGTTACATGTTCGGCGTAGTCGAGGCCTTTCACGCTATAGAGTCGTATCAACCCCAGCACCAGGAGGGGGATGGAGTGACGCGTCGACGCTTTCAGTCTGAGCAACAAGGACGTTCGCACGGCCTGATTCTGCCGGCCTTTCAGGATCGAACGCGCAGAAACTACCCCCGACGAGAACACAAACGACCCAACTCCCAAGTCCATTAGAGAGGTGCCCCAGTTCTCCACCTTGGCGAATCGGCGGGGGAAGACACGAAAATCCACAGCTAAGATGGCAATGCAAGTGACGATCATCATGGCTGCACGGTATGTCGTGAGAAAAGGATGGATCGGTAGGGACTGGTCTGAGCCCGACGCCGGGTGGGAGGCATTCTGGTCGGCTGCAGTGGGTTGGCGTGGCGGTTTAGCCTTGTGCTGGGTCCGGGCGGGCTTCGAGTTCAGTAGAAGTAGCAGCGCCGGTGAAACCAGGAGGAGGTTGAGCGTCCATGGTGCAGACGAATAGAGCGTGGTTGCGAATAGGATGGCGAGGACGTTCAGCAAAAAGTCGACAACTAGTGCCGGTGGGCTGTAAGGAGTAAAGAAGGACAGGCGAGCTTGGAGTACCGACCAGAGTAGCACCGAGGCCTAGACAACGTTCAGAAAGGTGATTAGCGGAGAGGTACAGGTTCCCCAGAGCTATGCATGATTGCTTCCTACCGGCGCAACCAGAGTGACTGCGTTGATCTCGAGAATGCTTCCTCCTGCCAGATTGGAGACAAACGCTTCCTTCCGAGCTTTATAACTCGGATCCATGACGGTGCCGCGACTGTTGAGACCCACTGAGACAAGCTATTCTTGCGATGAAGAGAACAATCCGGGGGTAGGCGGGCCAATGATTGACGGAAAGGTCAAGGTGAATTCGGGATTTGGATTTAGTGATGGGTTGTTTGATAAGAAGGACAACTGGCCGCGGGCGGTATGCGGAGTACCGGTTTTTGTACGGAAACTCCGCATAGACGGTATTGTATGTGGTAATCCTATAACCACCCCCAACAGAGGATGGACTCCTTCCAAATGAGGAAATGCGTCTCAATCTCCGACGACAAACAAACTTCCCATCACGACTCCCCCCTCTCCTCCGTACAATTTCCACGAATCAGTCTATGGACAGCATCGCGAAGGTGCAAACGCCGGCGACCAACGATCCCTGGCATGCATGGTCACTACGTTTAGTGAGCCGATTTCGCCAAAGAGCCCTCCGAAAATCCGCAACCACCAAACGATAGAAAGAAGAGGAGAATAAACCGAGATTACATATTTCGTACATGACACTGGAACTTCCTCGATCAACTTCATCCTACCATTGGATTGGAATCAGCTACGCCTCTTCGAAAAATACGGCATATCCCGAACTTTACTCGAACAAGTTCCCATATGATAGGTGGGCCCGCTAAAGCCTTGCGTGGCCGATGCATGGAGCTGCCTTAGACCTTTTTAAAACCAACGAGAGCCACCACTCGGCAGCGATATGCTGAATAGATCTAGGCGACGAAAGATGGGTCGACAGACGACGGAAGATACCGACATCATCGATGCCCCCGAATAAGGGTACCAATATTCTGAGACGGACATGATTCAGATCACTGTGCGGTCGTTGGCATTGGCAATTATGCCTAGATAAGACATCAAGGTGGGAACTATGAGTCGGTAGAAGTCTCCTTTCAGTCCCAAGGAAACTACGCGGGGACACGGACTAGTGCCGACGCTTCTAGAAATGTACTCCGTACATGTACATGCAGGTGACCCCTTCTCCATCTTACCACCGCGTTACCAACAATAGGCAATGTTATGTTGTGCAGTTACCAGATTTCAGAGACCCACAAAGTGTGCCTTTCGCACAGCTGGCTGCATACGCCTAGCAGCCAAAGTTTCTTCGCCCGGCATGGGGAATATCCGACCTTGTCAACGACCGAGTTTCATCGAATCAATGGGCATGATCTCCTGGACATCTCCGCGGGTCACGAAAAACAGATCAAAATTAAATATGGAGACGTTTTCCAAGCCCGCAATGCCGTCGGCAATTGAGGCAGGGTGAGGGTCCAAAACGATAAGAAATCAAGAGAAAGTCAGAAAACTGTGAGTAATGTGCCCCATCCGAGCATTTTAGCAGTTCCCTGCTAACCGTGGTAAGGCACAGCGTGCGTCATTCATCAGCCAGCCAGCCTTCTTGATGGCACACTGAGACGGCCTCGTATTCCGTTGGTTTCCTCCTTAGTTTATTTACTCCGTACGGTGTATTCTGGATCCCTCCCCGGCAAAGTGCTGCCGGGCCCTTGGTCTCCAATATGAATCCGGTTCAAACCAACAACACTACTCAGACCCATTGGGAGGACCGACTAGGACGCCCCAGGGGTTCCTCTCCATTTCTCCCGCTTTATCCCACAAATTGTAGGCTGTTTCGGAAACCACTATTGGAAGGAGTGGAGTCAATCTCCCTTTACCTCGTGGCCAGGACCGCCCGGAGTACCAAACTTTCCAAGTGCTGACCGATCCAAGATCTGAGATGGTTTACCATGGTACGGGTGAACACAGGTATCCTTCTTGGGCATAGGCGCCCTCTGGCGCTAGCCGAAATATGGAGGATGTGCGATTCACTAGGCCCTAAAACACTCGGGGGCCATTCTTAATATCTGGTCGTCGCCAAGAACGGCAGATCCTGAGGTTCATGATTCCAAATACTACATCCAGAGGGCCTGAAGATCACCTCTTTCTTTCCTCAGTCCAGGGGTTCGCGGTTGCAAATACTATTCCTATCGTCAAACCGCATTGTCACCAGCTGAGCGCACATCGCACGGCCCAATGTGTCCTGTGTGGTGGTTCCCTTGCATAATTCTCAGCTGTCCAATTCTCCGGTCTCCGCTCTTGATCTGGCCTCGAAATACCGAGATGGCCAGGCGGGTCGAAGCCTTCGGAACCCAATCTTTTTTCTTTTTTTTTTTTTTTTTTCCTTTTGAGTCTGGACGACCTTATTGGGTTCACCATGTGGCCCGGATATACTAGGGTCCACCGAACTGATTAAACCGCCGTATATTGTACGCTACTCGATAGAATTCGCGAATCGCTTCCGATATGGGGGTCACTGGCGGCCGGAAGTGCCCACTTACGGCAGCCACTGATTGATACAGAAAAGCAATTCTTCTGGTACCGAGTCCGCATATGACTGGATGCTGGTCAGGTAATGCCAGCATTACAGCCATTGATGGCCGCTGTCGCTACAGCCCGGCTAGGCTGTCGGATCTTTCCCCAATTGCGAACTAGAGCGTCGACACTCCTTGTAGGTCGGGAGGGTCGGTAAGACAGGGAAGGGAAAAAAAAAAAAAGTGCTCATAGCGCAGACCCATAGTAATAACTTCCTGGAGCACGGCACCATGCCTCCAATCGCCCCTCCCACAGGGATTCTCTCGGACTTGCCGTGTGCCCATTGGCGTGCTAAACGGCAAAGGTCACCCTTTGGTAAGCAGGGCTCCTATATTGCTGGGAGTTAATCTGGTGCGGAACTGTTCTCCCTAGCATTTGACAACGATCTGGAGTGGGAGATATTTTAGGCCCACGCGCGCCTGATAGCCGGAACCCCAGGCCTATATCGAAGTTCACGACTCGTCCGCGGGCTTCGAATGAGTCTTCTTGGCTATCTTCGAAATATAGATGGATGGTTCCAGTCGATCTCTCCACTCGCTTTGTTTATATCAAGTGGCTCTTTGCCGTATCTTTCTTGCACGCATCGCAGGCTTAGCGCGACCCACGCACTTGGAACGACTATAGTCACATATTCAGAGCCGATTTCAAGTCTTTTTTGAGGAACCACACAATCCTGGCATGCATCGCGCGCAAATTCATGTCCATATTTATTCCCCACGGACATCTTCCCCTCTCTTTCTGAATACCCCGTCGAGTCAGCCCGCCAGGACAGCCGCAGCATGAGCCCCCAGCCGGAATCCTCCCAGCCCAAGAAACGAGAATCTCGTGCTGGCACGCGGAAAGTCACATCCCTTTCTGCAGAACAGCTGGAAAGGAAACGTGCGAATGATCGGGAGGCCCAGAGAACGATCCGTCAGCGGACTAGGGAACATATCGAGCGCTTGGAACATCAAGTGGCTGAGCTGAAAGCCAAGGGGGAACAATACGACGACGTGGTCCGAAGAAATGCCGTCCTGGAGAACGAAATCAGAGCTCTTCGACACCAACTTGCTCTGCTGAGTGGCCGACCTGATTATGGTCAGATGGGTGAGTGAGACGTGGGCAGCGTGCTATGTGCCCCATGCTGTATATCAGCCTTGTTCCACCGCTGACGGGGGTTTTCTCTCCTTTCCCCTTTTTGTGAAACAGCAGAGACAAGCTACAGTGCTACACCATCGGGGCCCATTCTATCTAGTTCCCAATACCCGGACCCTATATCCATGCATCCCGCGTCCAGGGCACCGTCTGCCCTCTCGAGTTCCAGCCAGGTTTCCGTCACCCCGGACTGGGCGCCGTACAGTTCCACCCGGTCCTCCTCCCTGTGCGATTCTTCAGATGCCGATTACTCCAGTCGAGCCGAGCCTTATGTTCTCGAGGGTCAGATCCGTACGCAAAACCCGATACCCCTTGCCACGCCCCAAGTCGAATTCCATGGCACAGTAAGCGCCCATCACCATGAACAGCCTCATTTTCAGCCATACACCCAGCTATACACTCCCTCAGGCTCGAATCAAGGACATGGGGAGGAAATACCGCATCAACAGGCCGTGGGGTTTGTGTCCATCCCGCGGTCGACGTCGGTCCCGACCGTCCCATCGCCGGCGAATCGGGAACCTCGGGCTTATGCTGTTTTACCAAACAATCAGCAATACCAGCAACACACGGGACAGCCGCCGCAAACTTATCATTGGGTGCCGCGACCTTAGTTGCAGCCGTGCCACTCGTCAGGGCGACGAGGCTCTCCACATAGGTGACATACTGGCTGTTCACGCCAGGTGATTGAGGGATAGTCTTTGTGGCGTGTGCACTATGCGCCAGCAATCTGTTCGAATCACGTCAGGATCGAAGGTTTGTTCTTTCTTAGGCGAAGGAGTACGTGGAACTTAGGATCCATATACATGATTTAGGGCTAACTTTGTTTTTAGCACAGACTCTACGCCGACACCCTCCGCCACTTCCTCCACCTTTGCGAATCACCCATCCATAAGGTCGACACCGGGGCTTTTGCGGCTGGCGCGCTAATCCTGTTGGAAGATTGACTAGGCGGACAAGCCTATATGGTCGGACATTTGCTCTGCAACTCTCCGGCAGCTAGGTAGCCTGATGGTCCGTCGGGGTATCAATGGCTTACTTCGAGAAGTAAGCCAGAGCTTGTTAAGTTGTTCTTCGGGACAATTTGGAAATATTCGGTTCCACGTATTCCGGGTCATTTGTATTAAAACGGGGAAGAGGCACAAGAAGAGGGCATTCCACAAAAATATCAAGGAGAGAAGATAAAATTTACGAATGATGATTGAACGGTCATGTCTATGAAGTACAGGGCATATCTCTGAATGTAGCATATTTCTTGCGAGTACTCTTCGTTGTGCACGATGCGGTTGATGTTCACTCAATGGCTAATTATACTTCTCAAGACCACCATCGCCATTCTACGCCTGGTACCTGCTCTGATAAGACGCTAGTGGGCTTCTGCCTGCAACTATCTTAAGCATAAAGCCGCTTCCACGTTTTGTCCCCATAATCTAATCGGTCCTTGGATCTATTGGCCTAGGATATCGGAGTTTGATTCCGGTTGATGCTCGAATCACGGCGCGTTTTCTTCGTCTTAACCAAAGGTGGGTAGGGCAGAGGGAGTTACAGGGGATGGGCTCAGAACAGCGGAGCTTGAAACGCAAAATTCTTCTTTCTATATCTGAAAGCGGCTTATCATACAAATGATCGTCATGCATATTCAGTTACTCCAACCCTCAATTTAGTGCCGAACACCGCTCATGACTATTCGAAAGAACTTTCACCGGGTGTACTGCTTCTGGAGAAGCTTGGCAATGGTTTGCAGCTGGATGTTGCTGGTTCCCTCGTAGATAGCGCCGATCTTGCTGTCGCGGAACATCTTCTCGGCAATGCCCTCACGCACGAAGCCCATGCCACCCATCCACTCGACGGCCGAGCTGGCCACCCGGCCGGCAACCTGGGAGGCGTAGAGCTTGGCCATGGCGGCGTCTTGGACGAAGTCCTGGCCAGCCTCCTTCTTGCGCGCGGCGTTGTAGACAAGGGCGCGAGCGGCAGCAATCTCCGTGTAGGCCTGGGCAATTTGGTGCTGCATGCCTTGGAAGTTTCCAATAAGCTGGCCGAACTGCTTACGGTCGTTCCAGACATAGCTGTCGTCGGTTATCAGCCTGAGCGGTCTTGTGCCGGAGAGATGAAGATTACTTACCTTGCGGCATTCTCCCACGCACCAAGCGCTAGACCGGTCATCTGGGCGGCAATACCGATGCGCCCCTCGTTAAGAAGGTTAATGGCGTACTTGTAGCCCTGGCCCTCCTCGCCCAGAAGGTTGGCCTTGGGGATGACGACGTCGTCGAAGTTGAGCACGCAGGTGCTGCTGGCGCGGATGCCCAGCTTCTTCTCCTTCTTGGCGATAGAGAAGCCGGGGGTGTCCTTCTCGACGATGAAGGCGGTGATACCCTTGTACCCGGCGCTGGGGTTGAGGTTGGCGAAGACAATGAACACGCCGGCCTCCATGGAGTTAGTGATCCACATCTTGGAGCCGTTGATTTTGTAGCCGTCGGCGGTCTTCTCGGCCTTAGTCTGCAGGGCGAAGGCATCGGAGCCGGACGCCGGCTCGGACAAACAGAACGAGCCGACGGTGCCGGTGGCCAGCTGCGGCAGCCACGTGCGCTTGACCTGGGCATCGCCGTACTTCAGGAACGCGGTGTTGACGAGCGTGTTGTGCACGTCGACCAGCACGCTGACGCTGGGGTCGATGCGCGCCAGCTCCTCAATTGCCACGATGCCCGCCGTGAAGTTCATCCCGGCGCCGCCGAACTCCTCCGGGATCTCGATGCCCATCAGACCCTGCTCGAACAGCTGCTCCACGATTGCCGGGTCCATCGTCTCCGCCTCGTCCATCTCGCGCACCTTCGGTCCGATCTGCTCCTGTGCGAACTTGGACACCGTCTCCGCCATGAGCGACTCCGTCTCCGACAGAAGCGTGATCGGCGTCGGGGTCAGGCTGGACAGGTCGACATCCCGCCGGCGGGAGGTGGTCGAGAATGCATGGGTGGTGCTGTAGGGGGGTCAATTGTGGTTCGGAGCATTTGAGAAAGCAGGTACTTGTAGCACGGGTGAGATGAGCGTACCTGGGGGTGAAACGGTGAGGCAGTGACCGTCTGGCGGCCAAGCGGAAGGAGGTCGAAGCAGTGCGGGACAGAGGCCGCAACGCGCGGGTGATAGACGCCATCGCAGGGGTAGTAGTGAAAGATTATTCGGCCAAAAGAAAGATGTAATCCTGAACGGCACGGCAACGGGAAGAAAGAGGGAAGAAAAGTCGGAGAGGGCGAGAATGTGAAGGAGGAGGGCGGCGGGCAGGTGAAATCACGAGGAGAGTCCAGAAGTGCCTCGGTTAACCGCGGCTATCGATGACCTCCGGGGTACAACAACCACCGATAACCACAACTACAAACTATCGATGCCAACCGCAAATTAAGTACTGAAGGATGTTTCTAGCTTGGATCTTCAGATGTTCGGCGAATATTCTTATGACTGATATGTTCTCCGTCCATCAGATGTCAACCACTTTGCTCACATCAAACCCCGCCGCCTGAGCGAAGTAATACCCTCGCTGGTTCGTCATGACCCGTTTGCCCGTCGGCTCATCCACATAATCGCAATTGTAATGAGTATGTCCGAACGCCCACAACCGAACCTGAGCAGCCTGCCAGCAGGAACTACCGGATAAGTCGGTCGCAAACCCCGAAGAGATGGGACTATTGGTGTGGACGGGATTGACCGCCGGGGCGGCGACGGTGGGACTATGGTGCGTGAAGATGGCGATCCTGCGATGAGGTTCTGACGCAGCAATGTCGGTAACTTGTTGATTGAGCCATGCGCAGTCAGCTTCATGGGCCACTCTGTGGTCGTCAACGGTCCAGTCTTGGATGTGATAAAAATCATTGAGCCCGAAGCTCACGCGCTCCTCCTGGTCTTTAAACACGTTGGAGTACAGTGTACAGCCGAGGAGCGTCACATCCGGACTCAAGTCAAAGCGCGTCCGATCAAGGAAGACGAATTGTCCCAGCCCTGGATCCTGCGAACATGTCCTGCTGATGCTGCCCGAGAAGTCCGCGACCTGCTTTCTCACGCTGGACCAGTTGGAATAGAATGGTTCATGATTTCCGAGGAGCAGGAAAACGATCTGGAAGTTGCGGAGCTGGGCTGTGATGAACGGGAAGAAACCCTCGTCTTGGACTACACCGATGTCACCTAGAAGCGCCAAGTACGGCGCTTGGGGCTCTATCACGAATACATCATAGGCTGTCGGGTTTTCTAGATGGAGGTCCGACACAATCTGGATACGCGCCATGTCAGACACCGGCGAAACGCCGCGCGGGAGCGAGGACGATTGAGTCGACAAAAATAACTGCACTGACGTACACCGCTGGTATTTCCCAATGGTTCTATCTGAGGCAAGAACCTTCCAGAGAGCGTTGGGAACGGAAATGTCCGATCGCCTCAATCTGGTGTTTGGACAAGACAAGAAATTCACATGAAAGAGGGACAATCAAAGACTGCTATCAAGCCACTTGTTTGGTTGGGAACAGTGGCGGTGCAGAATGATGAATGTGGCGCAGTCATCCCGCCAACCAAAAAGACCAAAGCAGGGGCGCGTAAGTGGCGCTTACCTAAGGCTGACACGTTTACTATGATTCGCAGCTGGACCCTGGACCCTCCCAAGACCACCAAGACTTTTGCCTGCAAGATAGTATATAATTAGGACTCTCCCACATCCCCCACGGAGGCCAGCGTTCGTCTTTCAACTTGTTTCAACTCTCCGGTTCTTTTTGGGACTCCTGTCTGCTTCAATCACCACCTCCCCTGTTGTTCCCACACACATACGCTACGACACCTAGGCGCCGGACCTCTACTATTTTACACCCCGCATCTTCCATCCATCCCCGCTTTGGGTGATAAACTACGTCAGGGCTCTCCTCTCCTTTTTTCGCTCCCCAACCACACGCCGATCATGACTTCTACCGTTCACGACCCTCGACTTCTTTTCAGCGTCAACAACATTCTTGCTTTCCATATTCAGAATGGCGAAGAATCCGAACTCACCCCGTCGGGACCCCAGACGCTGTCTCTGTTAATGGTGCCGACAACCACATCTGCCGCTCAAGGGCAAGATGCACCGCCCGAAGAAGATTTCTACCTTCATATGCACCTCCCACCAGAGCTGGACATGGCGCTGCCTGCGACCACCCAGATCTACCACCAACCCCCCAACAGCTACTTGATCCCTCGTTGGGATCTCGGACCCGACGCCGGCGCTTTCATTCGTATCCAGTTCCCATCCATCGGAAGCGGACCTGATAAAGTCACTCAGGAGGATGTCGACACATTTGAGACCATTCTTGCCCAATGCACCGCATTCCTCGAACGTGCCTCTGTGCCGAAGGACCATGCGGCCTACAACCCGGCCGACTTTGCTCCTGGGGAGGCATATGTTTCTTCCCCCGCCGCTGATAGGAAAGACCCACATGGGCGCATTGTGCTGGTCGATGAGGAGAATGGAAGCGTGGTTGGTGAGATGGAAGGATATGATGTGGTTGAAGGACCCGGCGTCAAACCGGGCTCGAAAAGTACGCTGCATTGGACCCCTCTCACAACGCGTACCGTGACTGACCGTTTTGTCAATGTAGGGCCTGTGGAAGTTCAACTCCCTGCAGAAGGTGAGGGCAACCAAGTCAATGTCAACAATGTGTCAGAGGAGTACCTGGCGACAGCCCGACATCCCGCATACAAGGACTCTACTCTCGTCCAGACATCTGCTACTGCTTCACGATTGATTGTCACCGGGTCAACGTACCTGGCCAATGCAATGGCCAGTGGAGCTGACAGCTTCACACGGAAGACAAAGCCCAACCCGAAGCCTATGACCTTCTCTGAGACCACTCATGCCAGAGTCCGGAAGGTTGGAACTTTCTCCCAGGGTGCAGCCGGTGTCTCCTCTCGCACGGTAGGACAGGTGGGGAAATATGCGCAGAACTTCGGGGCCTCCTTGTCTCGCCGCAAAGATAACAACAGCAAGGGCAAGAGCCTTGACCAGGGGCACAGACCCGGCATGCTGAACAAGTCTATGATCGCCTTCTCAACACTGGCCGATGGTATCGAGCAGGGCGCTCGAAACGTGCTGACTTCCGGATCTGCGGCGGCCAGTACTATGATCGGACATCGTTATGGTGCGGAGGCGGGGGCGGTGGCTACCGATCTGACGGGAGGGGTCAAGAACGTCGGGTTGGTGTACATCGACGCCTCTGGAGTCAGCCGCAAAGCGCTTCTGAAGTCTGTGGCGAAAGGCATGGTTGTGGGACGGATGAAGGATGGGAAGCAGGTCGTTGTTGGTGGTGGTCCGGCACCCTCCACGCCACCTGGACCTGCCGGCCTGAACCAGCCTGGGTATTCGTCTGGCGGGAACCCTCAGATGCGACGCCCATCTCCAACCCCAACGCCCCCTCCCGCATATGGTGCTCCTAACACCATGTCTCTGGGGGGTACCTCCATGTCAGGGGGCAAGCGATGATCGAGCGTGGTGATCTCTTCGCGTGGAGCCGGTACGACTCTCTCTGCTTGGTTTTTGGTATCAGCGACGTTTGCTAGGATGCTCTGTATTCGCCTCAACTCTGGTTCATTGGGTTGAAATCGGCTGGTACGACGGATGTCCCGGTTATTGGCGTGTTTGCTTGAGCTTGTTGAGGGTTTTCGGTAGGAAGTTTCTATAGACATGGAATGTGAATAGTGATGAGTGATATGAATGAGATGCAGCTGTCTCGGTTCTCTGAATGCACTCAATAGTCCAGGCGGTTTGTTGTCAGACGCACCAGCCATGGCGCTGCCATGGAAACGGCGGGTTACAGGGATCGGAGAGACGAGATTGCCTTCAAACGCGCCAGGATGACCCTTGTTGCGGGCCGACCGATGAATAATGGCCTTGGCTGCAATCTACTATACGAGAACAAGGTAATATGCGGGTTACCTATAGAGTACTCCGTACACAAATTGGCAATAAGTCCCGAGAGCTGGAGGGCTGCGGAATCTCGATCCAGAGCTAATTGAGAATTTTCGGATTCGCCTTCCGGATTGCTGGTTGAGTATAAACTTTCATTCGTCCGGTGGCAGCTTACGCCCAGCCCGCTGGTGCCGCGCCTACGCAGCAATATATTACTCGGATGACGGAGGGTGGAAGGGAAGGGATGAGCTCCCGAGTTCCGCCGCCAGAACTGAGAAGGCGACCACTGCGAGGGGTTGGGAGGAATTGGATGGTTACTTGGGATACGGTTGTTCATCGAGAGATAGTACCTAGGGACTCCGTAGATTCGATAGCCTCTGCGGGGGAGAAATCGATGGAGAAATCCTCACATGCATACCTACCACATTGCCGCGTTTGCGATCGGGGCGGGGATGCAAGGTATCTATCTTATCCGTCTTTTGAGAGGTGGCGGATAGAGTTTAGGAGAATTTGATGGGTAAATAGTGGGATTGATAGTTGATCGTCAGTGCATGGCGTGTATGGAGGGTCTGTCTATCTACATAACTATAACTATGTATCCGTCTTCCGGAGGATGCCTCGCTTAGATGACGACGTGGATGGAAAATAGTGTTCCGGGATTTTGATTGCTTTTTGTGCTCCGTACTCTGTAGGATAATTATAGCTATGGAGCTATGATGCATTGGGCATTGCTTTTTCCCATGGTCCCTAGCCATCTTGTCTTCTGACAGGGCGGCTAACTTGGTCCTGTCTGGGGAAGAGAGTGGAATACGGCGCTCCAGATAAGATCTGGAGAAAGACTATCAATGTGATGCATAAACGCAGGGAGCGATCGATTAAGCTTCAGTGTATCCTGAGGCACGCTGATTAGTTAGTTAGCTCCGCTGGTCGGTTGCACCGCCAGAGAACCCTGGGCCCGCGGGTATCCCTACCGTGGTTGGGGTGGAGATGGAGTCAGGAAAGGGGCAAAAGGGGCAAGAAGGGATTGATTTCTTTTCCCAGGGGGGTTGTTTTGTTTGGTTTCTTTCTTTTTGTCGGGGAATCGGACAGGGAATGTAGTTTGCTGCTCCCGATGCTCCCATCACGGACCTCGTAAGCACCGGATGCACCTGATAGACGCTTAACGAAAAGAACGGTATATGGACCGGCTGGGGGGCCAATGGCAACCCGGCGAACGGCCGCACTGGCGGTTCTTGATGACGATCGCTGGTCCCCAGAGGGCCTTGGATGAAACAGTGGTTAGGTTGGACCCCCTGATGACTTGGCAGTTGGCCAACAGTTGTCAGTGTTATGATGATTACTATTATTGACGCGATCCGTAGTGCTCCGTACTGTAGGTATCTTCTGATCAGATGTGTTATGTTGAAAGAAACTGGTGATAGCATATTCGAGTATGATGAAAGAATAGCTATCCATGGTAGAACCCTTGATAATCATCATCATCACCAACGGACGGTCCTCCGTTGTAATTGAAGCTATTTTTAATGTCGGGTCCAGCGACCCGCTCTACGATGCCTAAATCACCATCACCGCCATCATCATCATCATCAACAACATCATCATCGGAAGCCAACGAGGACACTACTCGGAGTATTACCTGGATTGTTTCTTCCTCGCTTGCGTTGTCCCATTCATCCCCCTTCCGTCCATTTCATTGATTTCTCTCGTCAACGAGTTTCTATTTTCCCATTGAAAGCTCCCTCGCGCCAACCCCCTGTCCGATCCAGCTGGTTGAACCTCCACCGCCGCCCCTCTTACGCCGCCCAAACTAAACTAAACTAAACTACTCCTACACTACTACTACTCCGTACTATCCATTCTTCCGCCAGACAGTTCCATCCGTCTCTCCTTCATTTTCCTTTCTTTTCTAATTTCCTACCTCGTCAGTCGATCATGCTCTTCTGCGCGACCCTCATTCTGCCTCGTTTCTTCGTTCCGCGGTGTTGAGCCATTAAAGCGCTGGGGCCCTCCCGACGTGGTCGTCGCGACAATCGCTCTTGGGGACCTTAGCTCAGGAGGTCAGAAGTGGGTAACCTCGCGTCTCCCGAGGCTGCTGCTTCTTCTTCCCGCCCGCGTCTGCTCGACGTCTTCACATTCCTTCCACCCCGTCATCCCCTCCCCATTACCTATCTGGGTAGCGGATATTCCTCTGGTGAGGTCAACGACGAGAGTCAATCCGTTCTGCAGTGCAGAGGTTTTCCATTTGGTTTGGGTGTCTTTCTTTCCCTCCTACGATAATTCGAAAAAAAAAAATCCAAAAAAAAGGAGAGTCCTCGTCAACACGGGAAAACAACAAGCGACCGAGACTCCTCCCCGCGCATTTCTTCTCCTTTGATCTTCTTCTTTCTTTCGTTGGATGACTTTTATCATTTCTTCCTTCTTATTACTTCGTCGACCTGGTGTCTTGGATAGCCTCACGAAGTCCTGGATTGTTGGATTCCGCTGGTTGCAGAAGTGGTTCGTGGTCAGTCGTCCTTAACAAACGCTGTCGCCCCTTATCGGCGGTCCCCAAATGCATACCCCGACCAGCGAAAAACTAATGTGAGACGAGTGCTTAGCTGGCCGACCCAACAACCGACAACAGCCGATCGATCGTTTGCTGTCACGAACAAAATTTATCAAAAAAAGAACAATTCTGACAACATCGCCGACTGCGGGATCACATTCGTCCCCGGAAGACTTTTGACAAGTCGGAACTTCGCTTCGTCGATCGCAATTGGTCAACCGGATCGAATTGATCTGATCGCCCATACCAATCTCTCTCTTCCACGCGTGCCTGGCGAGGCTGACGGGTCTCGGACCGTAACGCGGCAGTACTGTTTCCCTCGCAGTCCTGCCGCGCCTTCCTCGATCGAAGGTATGTCATCCGCGGCCCTGCAAACGATTTCCTCTGTCTGCACCTTCCCATCCCGCTGTTTTCTCTCCTTCTTCCTTCCGCCCGTCAACTTCCTTCGCGCATCAGTCATGAGAAGTCGCATCCCGCCCGATCTTACCTCAGACCCATCCCGCGGTCGCCACGGTTTCCTGACTCACACTTGACTACTAGCGACAGTGCGCTAAATTCTCCGCAGCAGCAGTCCTTTTCTGTCCCGGTCCCGACAGCTTCTTCGGCTATGAGCGACTCCCAATCGCAGCCCCTGCCGCGCACCACCCATGCATCTCCGGCTCTGACCTCCGCGGCGCCTTCGCCGGCCCAGCAGAATAACCGCTCGCCCATATACCCCGATCTCCTGGGAACGCCGCCGATCCCTCCGCCGCGAACATCCTCGAACCACCGAAGCCAACGCAGCTCCCCGGAGAAGGCATCCCGCAATGGAAAGAATCGAAGTGACCGCGAGAGGAAAGGGGACGAATCAAGGTCGCGACGGCACGCTGGCAAACCATCGGAGGATCCGTCCAGGAGCGCAGGAGACACTCGAACCGAAGTAGCCTCCGCTTCCGCCAACCATCCGGGAGAAGTTATGGAGGTGACGCCCGGCTCCGGGACGTTGGTCAAGGAGTCGAGCACGGTGATCAACCAGGTGCTGGTGAGTGATCCGTCGGTGGACATCGAACGCGAACAAGTGCGACAAACCGGTGCCTCCCCTTCGACAGACAGCACTCCTACTCCGGGATTGGGTTTGGTGGGCAGCGAGGGCGTAGATGATGGAGGTCGCGGTGGGCTACGAAGTCGGCATGACTACACCGAGAATACCGTCAAGCGCAAGGAGACGACCTTTGGGCAGTATATTCTGGGTCAAACTGTAGGCGAGGGTGAGTTTGGTAAGGTCAAGCTGGGCTGGAAGAGGGATGGCACAATTGAAGTCGCCATCAAGCTGATTCGGAGGGAGACGCTCGGGTCTAACCCGAGTCGACTGCCCAAGATCTACCGCGAGATCTCGATCCTGCGCGACCTGTCCCATCCCAACATTGTGCGGCTTCACGAGATGGTGGAGACGGATCGCCACATTGGTATCATCATGGAGTACGCATCCGGAGGCGAGCTCTTCGATTACATTTTGAACAATCGGTACCTCAAAGACAACAGTGCCCGGCGACTGTTCGCGCAGCTGGTCTCTGGGGTGGGCTATCTCCACAAGAAGGGTATTGTGCACCGTGACCTCAAGCTGGAAAACTTGCTGTTGGACCGCAATCGCAACATCATTATCACCGACTTCGGATTCGCCAATACGTTCGACCCTACTGATGAGCTGAGTGAGGAGATCGAGTACAATCTCACGAACAAGGATTATGTCAAACGAATGCGACTGGACAAGCAGAATTCGAAGGGAATGCGGCGCGGGGATCTGATGCAGACCAGCTGCGGAAGTCCCTGCTATGCTGCACCAGAACTGGTCGTGAGTGACTCGCTGTACACCGGGCGTAAGGTCGACGTATGGAGTTGTGGAGTTATCCTGGTGAGTATCGGACTCCTTGGTACCCTTCCTTCTCCCCTTCCACCTGCTTACCCAACTAGTATGCAATGCTCGCGGGCTATCTCCCTTTCGACGATGATCCTGCAAACCCGGACGGCGATAACATCAACCTCCTCTACAAGTACATTGTCACGACGCCTCTTACTTTCCCCGAATATGTCACTCCTCATGCTCGCGACCTCCTGAGACGGATATTGGTGCCAGATCCTCGCAAACGAGCAGATCTCTTCGAGGTCGCTCGACACAGTTGGCTCAGCGAGTACTCCCATGTGGTTTCACACATCACCAGCAGCACGACGAAGGTGGCTGATATCGTTGCTGCGACCATCCCGAGTGGTACGAATGCCCAAGACAGCTCCCAGGAGCGTACTGATCCCCCGAAATTGGCAGAGCGTCAAAAGGAAGCCCCGTCCCTTGCACGGAGTGCGTCGGTCAGGGAACCTCCAAAGACATACCAAAGTACAATTCCTTCCGTGGGTGGGCTTGTCCATCACTCAGGGGATGTTTCCCAAGACCAATCGCCCAAATCTTCTCGGGATACAAAGCGCCGTACTGTCCAGGTCGAATATGTGGCCCCCCAGTCGCAGACCACTCGGGGTGACTCGTCTATTATGGATTCCACCCGCGCAGCCCCGTCAGGCCCATCGGAATCGGCACCACTCACAAGGTCGGGCACCAGGGATGCGGGGAGCAGCCAGCCGATTCAGGCCACATCGCAAGACGCACCAAGCGCGCCACACACAGAGCGTACCTCTACCAAAACAGCCCCCACCCCAACAGCAGGGCACTTGCCTCGCTCCACTTCAGATAATGCTGCTCTCACCGGCTCGACAACAATGCCTCCAACTAGTAACGTGCGACCCACCACCGGCGCCTCCATGGCTTCATTTAACACCGGGCGTTTGCCGTCGCGAGGCTCCTATGGTCAGCCTGTGGCACCGACCGTTGCTGCAACCAATGCTCAGGGCCGCTTAGCCCAGCCGAAGAGCAAGCAGTATGTGATTTCGCCTCCAATGACTCAGGATCCCTCTCAGTCTTCGATTGGTCGCCCGAGTACGCAGAACCTACCTTCCAAGTTCAATACGACACCCCGGCAGGAACCGCCAAAGGGCCACAAGAGGTCCAACACGGTGTCCAGTCTGGGAGAGAAGCTATTTGGACGATCTGGTTCCATCTTTGGAGGACGTGGTGGTCAGGGCAATGCAGCTCGTCAAAGAACTGGCAAGCGTTATCCTCCTACGAGTATGAAGGACCCTTATGGTGGCGATGACACGAGGATGTCCATGGATTCCAGACGTTCGATGCAGTATGGATACAACCGAAAGATGAGCGAGACCGGCACCGAGGGTCGGCCCCGCCGGTTCTCTCTCTTGCCCGCATCATTCTCGTTGAAGGGCCTCGCCTCTTCTAGCAGATCCCAGACGCCCGACGAAGAACTGCAAGGAGATCGCTCGACAGACAACCGAGTGCAGCAAAGACCGTCTACGGGAGCAATCCGACCTCCCGCGCGCTCTACCAGCTACGGGACGCAAGATACGATGGCAATGGCGCCCGAAGGTGCTCCGTCAGACGAGGTGCACCTGGCCGACGAACCGGACAACTACCAGGCTCGTATCGACCAGCAGTTTGCGGTATTACATGGAACCCAACAGGATGCTTATCAGCCGACGTCCTATAACAGTGTCTCTGCCGAACATGTGTATGCGAACGATAACGACAACTACTACCGTCACCAGTACGCCAACAACTCGACTCCCAACTACTACGATGAGTACAACCGTCCGTATGATAGCGCTCCGCGGCAGTCTGTGCAAGCCGGCCGATCAGGAAGAGGAACCGGTGTGCTTCAGAAGAATCACCGAAAGTTTGCCGATGCGTATGAATACGACGCACAACACTCGGGCAGTTCCGGTGCGGCACGAAAGGTGATGGACTTTTTCCGACGCCGAGCCAAGTCCCGGGCGGGAGATGATCGGTAGAAGCGATTCCTGTCCACTAATAATCTTCTTCTATACTCCTTTCTATGTTCTTCGATCGATGCGCCTGGGCGTTATCACCTTGATACGGAACTCCCCGGGAGGCCGAAGAGCAGGACCGTTTGGGTCGATGAGTCGACTCGCCTTTTGTTTTCGGGAATTGAATATATGGAAGGCCCGACAGACCTCGAAGTCATTCGGGTTGATCGAGGCGCGGCAATGTCCTCAGCAGCTCTGGACATCCTGGAAGCAGATGGAGGGACCAAACCCCGTGTCGATGTGTAGCGTTTATTCTGAAGGAGGATCCGAGCCCATTAGGCTCTATGTTTTTCGCATCTTGAGAGAGAGCAGAGAGGTCATTTGGATACCCCGTGATACCCAGCAGCTTTCGTCCCCTTCCGTTGCTTGCAGCTTTCGGTTTGTCCTCATTAGCACCCGCAACCCTTTCTCGCATACATATTCATATCGAGCCTTTTTTGTTTCTTTTATATTTTCCTTTGTTGAGAATAAATTTTATTTCCTTTGTTCCCATTTCGTTCGATTCCTGCCACTTGCCACTATACCTCGAATTGTAAATTGATTATTGTTGCTTGGCGATGTTGTATTGAGCCAGGGGTGGACTGACCGGGCCTCTTGATAGTAATTGTTTATTACCTATGTATGACCATTGGATGGGGTATCTTGTCTTGTGTATGATTCTCGTCTTGTTGGGGGAGGGTGCGTTGAGAGTAGTCTTGATTCTTCCATCGTCTAGAGTTCATTGACTAGGTGATATCACTCCTACCTCCTTATTCTACTCCGGAGTAGCTGCTCTCATGGTGGGGTGCACCCACATTCTTCGTCCTGTAAGCCAAGCCTGGCTGGTGATCACCGTAGCGAGCCAAGAGGCAATGCAGGAGGCGGAGTCGACGGGGCGTAACCATCGAGGGAAGGGATACCACCGGCGGCTGGTCAGCTGCAGAATCCCTCCCGGACCGGGGGGGAGCGGATTGGGCTGGTGCTTGTGTTCGCTGGTGCAAGCCAAGATTCCGGCCAAGACCATGATCGGCCAGGGATGGTCTTGGTATTGGTTTCACCCTCTTCATACCTGTAGTTATCTAGGCAGGTAGATTCTTGCAGATAGATGGTTATGCAAGACTGCAGAGTTGAGAATACAATCCTAGTATGTATACCCAGAGCTGTGGACAACCTGTTTGAGCCCCGGTGTCTGTGAGATCTTAATCCGAATCAGATACGAGATAAGCAATGACAGCTCCCGTGGATCGGGATCCCCACATCGACCCCAACCCCGACGAGCTAAAAGGCAAATGGTCTGCGACACCATTACGGTCTATTGATCCCACCACATGACCTCTTCCTCATCGGCGGTCTTCCGCTTGGCCAAGATCTCAGGGGCTGGTTACACGGCGTATCTCTCTTCCAGCCGGCGGGATGGGGATCCGTCCGTCAGTCCGCGGGGTTCTTATCAGTGGGGGGGAGTACGGTGTACGGAGTAAGGGGGAAAGGGAAGGGATCTACCTCATCTACGTAGGTGTCTTGATGTAGTATTCCGTATGGGGCTATAGATATGAGGTGGAGGTGTGATATTGAAACCGTCGTCGGTGTAAAGGAAGGAGGTAGTGCTCGCTCGATGTACTCCGTACCTTGTGTATCGGAGTACCTAAGTAGGTAGGTAGGTAGGTAGTAAACTCAAATCTTGCGGGTGGCTATTCCGGATGGAGTCCATTCCCCTTCTTGCCTCGGTGTGTGCGGTTCTAGAATCCCTTCTCCCTTTTCTCACCGGCAGGGTGGAACCCAGGGTGTGGTTTTGTCAGCGTGCGGGCCAACGTGGAGGCATGCTGGCATGCTACAGGCTACGGAGAAGGGGAGATAGTTAGGCTACAGGACCAGCAGAAGGTTGGTCGATCATCCATTATCATTTGCTTGGCGGTGTAACGCCAGCTGCAGTTTATCAGATTGCACACGGCTTGGCAGGTATCAACACAGCACCCCCGGGTCCTCTGTCCTCTCGCCCCTCGCCTTGCCAATTGGTTTTCTCATCGGGCAGCAACGGCTGTCAGCAGGATGAGGTGGTATCATTCGTGCCGTGGTGTGGTTCCCACGTTCAAACAGAGCAGAATCAAATCAAAGCATGAAGAGAAAGGAAATCATCAATTGAAAGACAACAAGAATTGCATGCTCGTCTGGAGGCAAGTGGATGTGTCCCGCGCGATCCACCGTAGATTGGCTGGCCAGACGATTTAGTTCTTTCCATTGGTGTCGTGGCCAAGGTAGAGGAAGCCGCTTGGTAGAGACGACACGACGTCGCCGGTCTGGGAAACGGCTGTGGCGGTGGAGGACTGGCTGTCGGAGCGTTCGCGCACGGCGGCGAGGGCCTGCTCCGATGTGAGTTCGGGTTGCGAGGTGATGTCGATGGAGCGAGGGCCCGACTGGATGGGCGCCAGGACGAGGAACTTGTGGGTGGGAGTGTACGAGTACATGATGGCTGTGGGAGAGGTTGTTTATGTGGTAAGAGATGAGTGAGATGTTGGTAAGGTGGCGCGGTCTGGATAAGCTCTTTGCGTCAGGAGGAGTAAGATGCTGGACAAGAGTACCCCTGGGGGGATTCAACGACCTATTTATACATGTGAAGGAGGTCACTCTCGAAGAGGGGTTGTCAGGTTTCATGGATGGATTCCGAAAGGACGTCGATCCAGAGCTAGACCCCGATGCGAGAGATAGTGGAGAGACGAGAGGCGTCCAATGTGCGTGGTGCAAACACGCCGGACTTCACATGTTGGAGCATTCTCACGCATCCAGGGCGGGGCGGAGGACGTCATTATTGGAAGATCGCCCCCCGTTCCTATGCATATCGTGAGGAACTTCGTAATACCCGAGCCCGCCGCGGAGAGACTGATACGGAGCAAAATCTGGATGATAGATCACTTCTGCATGGGGGAAGCTCGCCAAGCCAGCAAGCCTCATCCCTTCCCCCGATATGGTTGCGCGAAGAAAAAGGACTGAGAGTAACAATAATGCATCCCCATAGCACCAAGCACCATCGCACAAGCAAATTGGGCCGACGCGACCCGAAATTGAGCCTCGGGTGATCCGCACCCAGGAGCTTCCAGAGCCAAGCAACGTGCCGGGACCATGCACTCGTCCCATCTCGTCCCATCCACGGGTGTTCATCTTCGGGTAACCAAGGGATGTTGGATGATGTACCTGGCCGGTGGAAGAGTCTAGGCGCGCATTCTTTCCTCGACATTGGCCTTCCGCATGACCCCGTCCGGTATGCTGGTTCGCTTGGCAGCGTTATCTGTGCATGTTGTCGGTGTCCTCTGGAACCTGGGGGTTTCGTTTTCTAGAACACGCTCGCATCCTCGGGCGCATGATGGAACCGGAGGACGTAAGGGGTTCTGGCACTGTTCTGGTCGAGGGGTCTTAGCATGATGCGGAGAGAAGACGGACGGACGGGTTGCAAGCCAGTGTGACGTTTGTCGTATCGGAAGGAAGGATGCGCCTTCGGGATGTGAGACTGAACGTGTCTGGGACTCTGGGTAGAGACGGGTGGACTCGGACATATGGTCTGGCGATGGTATTGAGTGGAGTTGCGTGCACTGGTAGTCTGGCACCACCATGACCGTTGACGAGTCGATCCATCGTCTCTTCTTCTCTCTCTACCCGACAAGCACAAACCAAATCAACGCGAACAGTCGCGAAAGTTGCAGCGTTTGTGCAGAACACCCCGGTCACGTGTCCATCCACGTCGGACAACCAACAACATCAACAACCATCGTCATCTTCGCCCTCATCTTTTTCCCTTTCCCTTTTTAACTCCCCATGGGGACGCCTGGGCTGCTGCCTTATCCTGACAGCCCTCGCTTGGGCCCACGAGCCAACGGCGGCTATGTTGAGCACTCACCTTCCACCTTCAGCCTATGATTTTCGGCCTGTTTAGCGCCCCCAGTCTTCGCGCCGTATCGCTCGGCCCTTCATCCTGTGGCGCGAATGCTCAGCGGCTGAAGAGGCGACGAGGAGCCGTCGTAGCCACAGAATTTCCGCCCTCTCCTCTTTCGAGAGCGCCGCAAGTGCTGTGCCCCCGTCCGGTCGGGTGCCTGGCCCGTCAGTTGAGATCCTGTCGCCCCCCGCCCGCCAACAGGGCGGATTGTGAAGAGGGCCGGAAAATTGATAGGTAAAGATTGTTCCTCTCTGCTCAGAAATAAGTTAGCCGACTGTCAGGGCTCAATGTGGCCGGCATCACACCAACATTGCCGGCAGATAGGGCTCTCACAAGGCATTATGGACGGACCCATTGCGGCACATGATGAGTACGTCCTGCAGGCTCACATATCGTCAACTACAGAGATATGTCACTGCAGAAGGTGGCACTTTGCGAAATGAAAACTTTGAAAAAGAAAAGAACAAAAAAAATATTTGAGGATTCGACATTGAACTCGCAGCCATCACCAACTGCGTCAAGGTCTCTGGCCCCACACATTGGCCGGCCCTGCGAGACACACAAGTCGACTGTGTGATGGCTGTGCGGTTCCTGCATATTGTTCCTCTCAACTCGCAGACGTGAAGTCGCCGCCGGGGTTGATTTATGCCTTGGCTGATTTCTGGGCATGTTGCGCATGTCGGACAACGATGTGCTCGGGAGCTGTGGCGCCGCAGTTTTTCCAGTCGACGCCGCGACCCTTGCTCTAGAAGCTGCGCGGAATACGAATGAAAGGGAAAGGAAAAAGCCTTGTGTCGGGTCCGGGCTTTGATATCGGCTCTATCGTTCAATCAAATGGGGTTGCTCTGTAACACCCTTGTTGTTCCCTCCCCAACGACGCCCTTGGGGTGCGCATGATAGAGCGAAGACTGTGACTGAGGTTAGGAGTCATCGATAATGGGAAGACCAGAAAAATTTCTCTCCCGGCTGCGTGACATTTGTCAGATGCGCAGTTTGGAGCAGTGAATGGCTGCGGCATGACCCCCGAACGGCGTGAACACTGTTGGCCGGCTACGGGAAGTGATTTGATAACGCGGAAATCTCTGCCCTTTCACCTGCATATGTGACCGGAGGCTCCTGCGATCATGCCGCAGTGTCTTCAAGATGATGTCAAGGCCTCCCGTGATGCATCTGCGGAAGTCTAATGATCTCACGAACCTCGGGGGCCGGGGCCAGAGGTATCCAACCGATGACATTGCTCATCACTCTGTCCGACTTACTGCACGGGGTAAAGATATCACCATCTAGACTCTCGTCGGACGGACGCCACTGGACAGATGATCCACAAGACCGCCAATCCTGTCTTGGGCAGGAGAGGTCTAACGCAGTAGTTCTTGAGATGCGATGGCCTCCGTTTTCCTACTCGGGTAATGTGTTGGAATGTCTCGCCTTCGCCCGCAATGTAGACCCGGTCACCAACTCCGTCGGCGCAATTCGATATGCCCGGTTTCTGTGACGGAGGGCCTGAGAGAAGGCGCAAAAAAGAGATGACTGCATGCGTAGCTAGTTCGGCCCTCTTCCCTGACTAACCTTCTTCTTCCTTCCCGTTGTTGTCTCCTGTCAACCTTCCTTTTATTTTCCCCGATAATAATTTTCGTGCCCACTCAGCCCCTGTCTGGCTGACCATCTGTTATTTTTTCTGTAGACAGTGTTGTTGCGGCACAGTCATCCGCAGCGACAGTTTCTATCATCTTGGATGTTACGCAGGGCCGCGATTGACTTATTTAAAGCCCTCTTTGAACCCGTTGAACCTCCTCAGAACATCGCCAGCAACATCGCGACCATCTTCTCTCTGGATCTCTCTCCAGCTTCGCAAAACAGCTCATCTTTCTGAAGTTCTTTGACTTTGCGCCTTTGAGGCAATCCTTCGTCTATTCCGCACCGGTTACCCGTGTTCTTTGTCCATCTGTCTTTGCGGGGCACTAGATTGCCATCATGTGTTCGCAGTACTTCTACAAATACGACTGCGGGTGCACCCACCCGGAGGGCGACGTTGTCTACTGTGCCAAACGAGGTACTTCCTGCACCGGGGTGCGACAGCAGGTCCGCCGGCGAGAGGGATACAACTGCCCGTTGCATGGTGGTTAGATATGGACTCGAGGTTAGTGAGTGGACACATGTCTGGGCGCGAGCTCCACCGCGGATGAAAGAGTCGGGGACTCGAAAGGACAAAGCAATTTCTTACTGACAATTTTAGTCCCCAGCACCAGCCGATCTGATCCGGTTGAGCACTACCTTCTTGTTGTTTTGTTCTTTCGCCGTGGTGCTCGCGTGCGGAGATGGATCGACTTCGACGTTGAGCGTTCTGTTGGGGGTTTCCGCTTGTTCGCACTGAATCTCGGCCGCCTCGATCCTTCCGAGCTGATCTAGTCGAGGTGGTCAGGGCTTCTGCGGGACCTCCAACAGGAACATCTATACTTGGTTTTTTATGTCTTCGCGTCCCCCGTCTCTCCTTATTGCATATGCATTGTCTTGCTGTGTGGTTTTTTGTGTGTGTTCTTTACTGTACTTGTCTCATGAACCTTCCATCGAACCAAGGGACTGAAAGGTGGTTTCGGTAGTCCTTCCAGCTCTTGGTTCCTGCATCCGTCTGTCAAGCGTTTTGTGAGATTAGTTAGCTGCTTCGTTATCTTCATTCCTTGAATCTTTGAACAATTGTCCTCTCAGTGCACCGCTCGCTCAATTCTCATGTAGTTCGTACCCCGTAGTCCCAGGATCCATCCGACGTTGTTTCGGCGTTTCCCGAGTCCCGGGCGTCGGATAGGCAGAACCCTGTCAGTCGGTTGCACAGTATATAAAACTACTTGCTATATACTGACTCACATCGACGTGTGCTTGCGGAAGTCGCTTACCCACGCCGCAACGGGCGCAGACCAAGAATTTTCTGCCTCGAGTCCCTGAACGGACGTGATTCGCACTGTCCATCGGGGGGTGCATTAGCACCGCAGACGCCTCTCGTCACCTGATCGGGATCATCGAATCAGACAAAGAAGTCCCGCGGCACAGACGCAGATGCCAACGAACACGGGGGAAGTCTCAAGAGCGAATGATGGACGCTGTTGGAACAAGTTGTTGGTTCCTGTGGCGTGTGCGAGGAGAATCTTCGGGGCTTCACTAGTTCAAGTGCCGAAGATAAGCCCTCAGCGAATGAATCAAGTACTATATGAACATACCAGAGAGAAGGGTTCCCTGCGGTGGGAGATTGTATCCAGATATTTGACGCAAGGCTGATCATGGCGCAAACGCAGGGTGCCTTGCTGGGGTTGAAGATAGGGGGATATTGACATACATTCTAGGTGCCTAGTAGGTGTGGACTACTGCCGTTGCCACTGTTCTTCCCACATTCACCTCCTTTCTCTTATTTTCTTCCATCTTTGCCATATTTTGACCCCCTTCATCGCTTTTATTTATCTCTTTCATCGTCTAATATACTTTCTCCGTGTCATCTCTGCGATATCAGGAACATGACTCCACGTCCTACTTGCAATGAGCGCACTATCTCAATGCGCTGTGGTGTCTTCATTGTCTGTTTCCAGGTAAACAGTGTGCAAGCCGATAAGCGCTCCTACTGGAATCGTAGCAAGCGTCGCACAGGAAAATCTGGGCAGACAGCTGCTCAGGACATACCATCGCTCCCAGATCATGTGTAGTGTGTGATATCTCGCTAATTCTATTGTTTGAACTCGCATGTTTCGCAAAAACGACGCTTTATGTATCTCATCCTTTTATGATCTACATGGTTTAATCACCATACTGTCTTCCACAGTGATTCGAAGAAAGCTGCCCAAGAGGAGCGTTGGCTGTCTGGAAAGCCATCTCAGTAAACACAAATGCTAGCTTGGAAGAGGACTTGCGGCAATCTTCTCGTTATTAAAGGGAACTGTCTCTAATATCTTGGTTCTAGGGTCAGATTCTGGTCCAACAGACCGTTTGCTACATTGATATACCTGTCGCATAACGGAAAGGTCCCTATATGCGTGCTTTGAACCCGACGAACTGTACCCTGAAATGGCGCCGCAAGATACATACAAGCACAATCCAGGCCTAGGGATTGTTCTATAGGTGCTTGGATGCATATGCTGGAGACAAGGACACTGCAGCGGGTGGAATTGGAGGAGATACAGGAACAGGGCTTGTGACAGTCGGCTGGCTCCGCGACCCGGTCTGACAACGAGAGAAATCACTCCTAAGTAGGTAACTTGGCATTGCTGGTTGCGTAGTGGTCTTTCTTGCCAATACGTTGCAGCTATAGTTAGATAAGATGGAACTATATTCTTGAAGGCTGGTCGTCCGAAATGAGAAATCATTCCTAGCTTTTGGTAGACTTCCACTTTTCGCACTACATTATAGCCACTTATTTTATCATAGATTCCTAAATCATCAAACATAACGCTTCTTAGGACAGCCAAATAGAACAATCATCGTTGACCCAAATATGTTCCAGCTATCTTCATAGATCTCGTGGAGATTCACGTGATCTACTGACATACAGCTCCGCGGCGAATCCGTAGACTTCCCAAATCCTACTATTTCCCCATATTTCTTCCTCTTCCCTCCATCCTTACAGATCGACCTCCGCCTTTTACTTCAATCCGGAATTCCGCACATGTGATGTCCATAGAAGTCGACTGGAAGACAGCCACCTCGGGCCCAGACGGTGAAGCCCTCGCGGAGCGCATCCGCTCCTTCATCCACGACAAGTTCCAACAGGTGGCCCTTCCACGGTTCATTCGCTCCGTCCAAGTACATTCGTTTGACTTCGGCACGGTCCCCCCAGATCTTGAGATCAAGGACTTCTGCGAACCATTCGCCGACTTTTACGAGGAGGACGAAGATGACGAAACCTCGGAGGTCTCAGAGGAGCTCGTCTCCGCGCACGGCAATCAATGGCACAGAACGCATTCCGAGCTCAACGAGCCTCCCTATCGCGACGAAGTGACGATGAATCAACCGCTCCGGGACCCGTTCGATGAGGGATTCCACCCCTCTCCTCTCCGCTCGCCAATGGAACACCTGAACCCCCATTTCCTCCCGCGCGCCGGCACCCCCGGCATCCCCGGCGGCACCTCGACGATAGGCTACCACCTAATGTCTCTCGGCGGTCTGTCCGGAACACAAACCCCGCTCGCGGCGGTCGCTGGCGGCACGCCTTTCGCAAATGGCTGGACAGACCATAACTTGGGACCCGGAAATCGTGGGCATGCGTCTGGTCCCGCTGCAGGGGCAATGCGCCAGCACCGTCCAGAAGATATCGACAGCAGCAATCCGACCTCGCGACCGTCAACCTCCAGCACACTTCCCTCCCACCCGTCGGGCTCCAACAGAAACAGCGGAGACGGATCTCATCCCGAGGAAGAACATTTGGATGACCCAGCCGAGCCAGACCACCCCTTTCGGTTCCCGAAAATGCGCGAGCGGCGTCCTGAAGACTTTCAGGTTATGTGCCGCGCCAAGTATGCGGGCGACGTGCGACTGTCGCTAACGGCGGAGATCCTTCTGGACTACCCCATGCCCAGCTTCGTGGGCCTGCCGCTAAAGCTGAATATCACTGGAGTCACATTCGACGGAGTCGCCGTCGTCGCGTATATCCGGAAACGTGTGAATTTCTGCTTCCTCTCGGCCGAAGATGCGGATGCGTTGATCGGCGCGGACGACCAGGAAACGAGAGACAAAGATGACCATCCGCGCAGCGGTCTGGATCCCACGACGTCCCCGAAACGCCAGGGTGGGCTGCTCCGGGAGATCCGGGTCGAAAGCGAAATTGGCCGGAAAGAAGACGGGAAGCAAGTGTTGAAGAACGTAGGCAAGGTTGAGCGGTTTGTGCTCGCTCAGGTGCGCCGGATCTTCGAGGAGGAACTTGTATTTCCCAGTTTCTGGACTTTCTTAATATAGATTATGAGTTTACGAGGATGATCTTGTTATGTCCGACATCTTGGCCTGGAGCTTGCATATGTCACTGTATAATATTGTTGTATCGTTTTGTCAATTTTGTTCAAGACGAAGATTCTCGATCATGTGAATTCGACAATCACTCAACTGCCTCACTAGTTGGAGACGAATAAAACTTATACTCGGAAGAAAGCGTTACTCGTACAGATCCACGCTCAATTCAAGACTATTTCCGTTGAAGTAAAACAACATGAAACATTCGAAGACGCATTAGCTCTAGCTCTCCCTTTCGCTCTTTCGACATCCACTTTCTTCCCCAGCGCCACACGCCACACGCAACGGAACAGTCACGCAAATTGCATGCCCTAAGCCGGTCAACATTCCCGCCAGACTATAGCAGCACCTGCCCCATGACAGCACACAACTCCATCAACATGCTTCAGGCGACGCACCACACCAGCAGCAACCGTTCACAGGTCCTTCTTGGAGTCATCGTCAGACTTGCCAGAGACCTTATCGCCGAGGCTGTGGTATTCGCGGGTGAGGCCCTCGCACTGCTTCTTCAGAGTCTCGATGTCGCGGTCCTTGGCCTCCAGCTCCTTCTTCAGTCGTCCGATCTCGCCCATGTCACCAGCCTGCGCGAGGCGCGCAGAGTCCTTTCCACCGGCCTTCTTGTCGCCCTCGAGGAGCTTGACCTTCTCTTCGAGACGGAGCACCTCCAGGATCATGGTGTAGGTGCGGTTGAGGATCAGAGACAGGAACAGCGTGAAGCCGCAGAGGTACATGTTGCGCTGGGAGTAGAACTTGCGGGCCTGGACTTCCATGCGGTCGGTGCCGATCGTTGCTCTAGTTTCACTTATTGTCAGTTTCGAGGTATGTAGGGAATGGTTGCGGAGTGAGTGGGGAATGGCTCACCCCATGCCGCCACCTTCCTTGTGGAAGGCAGCCACCTCCAGCTGCACGCGGTACACGCGGTTGACACTGTCAATGAACAGGATCAGGATGAATATGAACGTGATCTGGCAATGTATTGGTTAGATCTAGGACGGCGCGAGAAGTGACATTGTCAGTAGAAAACCAACCTTCAACCCGTATTGTAGTTTGGCTACTATGGGGCTCTCCGAGATGAAGGTGAACAGCTTCCGCTTGATGGTGAAGGGAAGCGGGACGATGAGGCCCATGAAGACCGCCATCTCCAGCACCAGGAGGCAGAAAACCTGCACATATCGAGTCAGTTTTGCGGATTTTTGGGCGAATTCAATGTCTAGAGGGGCATGTTGTGCAGCATCGCCCGGAAGACGTAGGCTTCGACGGATTGGGTGCCGAAGCTCCCGACCGACAGAATTCGAGGAGGAAGAGCGACATGCACGTACAAGACTGTAGTAGAGCGTCATTCTGCCGGTGATGATGCAGAATCAACTTCTGATGCACGGTTTCTGCTAGGAGGATATAGGGGTTGCAGCTGCAGTGCACTTGTGGGGGGTTGTTGCAAAATGTAAACAAAAGATGACGGAGTGCCAAGGATAGACACTGAACGTTTGATAGGGAGTATGCGAGGCGAGATTTATATCCCGAGGCTTGATACTAAAGGCCGATGTAGTTAATGCCAGGGATGAGGTCACCGGCTGAAGTTGGCGAGAGAGTCGAGGAGTGAGGTGGTCTCTTTGCAGCTGCTGGCAGGAGGAAGACGTCATCACCACCGACAGTCAGAAGCACGTGATACGGTTCCCAGCTTGACTAATCTGACGTCACGTGCGATGGGCACTTTTGTTGCTCTCTGTTCTACAGGAACTTACCACCGGGTAAAAGGCAATAACGCACGCCAGTCTATCTAATGAGGCTCGCCTGTCGCACGAACTTCTTTAGTCTCGAACATAATGTATTCGCTACCCTCTGTCTACTATGGCAGCGGGATAACCAACTCTCTGCACACTTCTATGTTCGTCTATATCGCTTTCTATCCTTCAGTTTCGTAGGCGTTGGACTTATGCTTGGGCTCAAACTTGAAATCCTTGTGCGCCGGTCCGAGGAACATCTCCCTGTGAAAAGGTCAGTTAGGCGTATGCAGGACCAGTGTCAGGAAACACTTACGTGATCTTAATCCAGTCCTTGTAGTGGTCACTGGCAAGGAGGGTCTCCATCTCATTCCTGCCCCTCCATGCTGGCGGACGATCCTGGATATTCGGTGGAAGATATTCGAGCAGACCGACGGGCACATACCGACGGTGGAAGCTCAACCACTCCAGCAAGAAGCGACGTGTGATTCCGACACCATACTCGTCCGAGCCCCAGGTATCAAGGCCGTACTTGGCAAATTTTTCCACAAGAGACAGACGCTCCGATGCGGACTTGTCCAGGTACTGGCCCGTCTGAATCTCCTCAAAGAGCCAAGGTTTGATCAATGCGCCTCGGCCAATCATCACGCTGTCGACGCCAGCATTGTTGATATGATCATCGTAATCCTGGTGGGAGAAACAATCTCCATTTCCGAGGAAGTACACCTTCCCACCATTCGGCAGCATGCGTTCATCCGGTTCGTAAATGGTGTCTGTCAACTCATCCTTCCTCTTGTTGAGGTTCTTGATGAGAGCGGCGGTTTCGGCGATGTAACCCCAGTCGGCTTGTTTCGTGTACCTCTGCTGTCGACTACGTCCGTGGAGAGTAATCGCCGCAGTGCCGCACGGCCCAAGGCCAAGCAAGTGGGATTCGTGTCCTCCCAGGACCAGACGCTCCACGAGCTTCTGGGCGTTCGGTGCGTTGTCTCGCACGCCCAGGCGGATTTTGACACTAATGGGGATCTCTTCCGACACTGCATTCATGCCACGGAGGATCTTCTCCAACTTCGAGTGATGTTCGAGAAGCGCCGATCCAGCACCTTCGCGGAAGAGAAGATCGATGGGGCATCCGCAGTTAAGGTCGATGACACGAAGGTTAGGCGTGAACTTGGATAGCACCTCCGTAGCTTTTAGTGCCTGCCAGGGTTTGTTTGCGGCAATCTGAGCGCCAAACTTCATATCCTTGGAGTTGTCGTAACCTTGCACAATCTTATCACTTGGGGAGATGGTCGGTGGGGTCAATTCAGTTTCGTGGGATCTCAACAAAGCCCATTCTGATTTCGTTCCTTGGATCAATGGCATGCTCATTGCCATTTCAGAGTAGACGAACTGGGCCCCAAGTTCTACGCAGAGCCTCCGGAAGGGCAGATTACCCTGCGTAGTCAATGGCGCCAAAGTCGGAGTTTCAGGGCCAAAGTATAGGCGGCGCTTCTCGGAAGGCAAAAATGGAGGCTCGGTATAGTTGGCCCTTTGCTCCTCTCGCTCTTCCTTCGTAAACTCAACTACCCCGCCGTCGTTCTGGCGTCTGCCGTGGAGAGTCTTTTCCAGCTGCTTGGATGTCTTGTCAAGCCAAGACGAGTATGCATCGGCGCGCGGGGTCTTGATCTTTTTCCTGGACAACGCGTTCCTATCGTCCACCGAGATAGTGTTTGCGAGGCCTTCCTCGCTTGCATAGGGGACCAGGCGCGGCGATTTCTTCTTGCGCTCCTCGTCTTCGACCAAAACCAGTTCCTTTCTTCCATCCGGAGTGTCGCGCTCGGTCATGTGAGAGCCAACAAAACGGCATTTCCACCCTGCATAGCATTTCCCCCGCGCATCCCACACGGGGCACACACCACCAAAGGTCGTGAGATCCTCGCGCTTGTGTTCTTTCAGATAGGTGCGCAGGTCGTGCTCGAAGCGGCACTTGTCGCCGAATCTGCATTCTCCAGGGGAGAACTCAGGCGCAAATACTCTGCTGGGGCAGAGTCCCTTCTCATCCTGGTACCTTCCAAAAGTTCGATTCGTATTCTGGCCTCTGATCTTTGGCTTCTTCTTCTTGTCGTCTTCGCGCTCCTCGTGATGCGCCGCTTCGGCGGCATCGTCTGTATTTTCCTCTGGCGCAGATACGGGAATGGCGTTGATATCGACAAGGTATCTAGTGAGAGATATTGGTTAGCGACTTCAACAAGGGACTTGTCGCACTGTACATACTCCGCCTTGATGGGAGCAACGCCCTTCCTGCGGGGAGGTTTATCGCCATTGAGCGTGAAAGGTTCGTCGAGTTTTGCCTTCTTCAAAGGTGGTTCTCCAGTATTGTCGGTAACGTGAGTATCGTTCTGGGGTTCGTGTGCCGGTGCCGGTGCCCCTCCAGAAGCCGGCTCTTGTCCATTGCTAGTCGCGGAGGTCATTATGGAGACCGCCGAGTCGCGGAAAGGGTCCAAAGGGTTTCACAGGACAATGTATCAGAATTTGTAGTGCCGGAAGACTTTTCTATCTCAATTTCTTCCGGAAAGCAAAATAATGTATCTTGTAAGCCACGCGACAAACCTTTCTTGCAGTCGTCTGTAGACGAAATTTTTGTCCAGTTCGCCGCACACACCGAGGGCGGAGAGGAACGGCAGTTTGCATAGTTTGCATGGTGGGTCTGTGGGGTTCATTGGTGCCTGAGGAATATAATTTCTTCAGAGTATACAGAGGCTCATATGGACTCTTTGTATTCCCCTCGAACGCGAGTGAATGATGGCTAAAGCCTATTACAGTAAACAGGTAAAAATCAAAGTCATATACTGGAGTGACTTGGATTTAGTACAGTAGATGTAGACCATGCCATGGAATTTGCGCGCCATTCAATGTTGTAGGTCATTGTTATGGTAGGGGAAAACAACTGCAGTCCTGATTGCTGCTATCCAACGTTTCAGGTCCATTCATTCACTGATGTTTATGTTTTCTCTGTTCTTCCTCTCGAAGACTATCTTTACGCCCTCTTATGGCCACACTCCTGTCCAGTCATTCTTATTCTGTTCAGTCAACATAACTTCAACCATATCAGCTCTTCCTCTACCACAACAACATGGATCAAGCTGAGCAGGCTGTACGCGCATTCGAAAGCACAAACGCATCGCAATATGAAAGATCCCCAAGGGCCGTCCACTGGCTGATCCCTCACCTCATCTACGCTTTCAACATCAACAACTATCTGCGTGGGATGCGACGACACCTCAGACGTTTGAACTATACCGCAGCCCGGCAATATGTGCTTAAGAAGCTCGTCTCGTCTTACGTACAGGAGACAGAACATCCCTTGGATAGGGAGCAATTCGACATGGCGATCTTCTACTTCGAAGGGTACTTTGTCTGGTTTTTGGAATACGAGAAAAGGATGAGGGCGCAGGGGAACAATCCCTGGCAGAGAAAGGCCCAATGGAGGCGACTTCGCTATGTTTTCAGGTATGGATGAGGTTTCCTTTGACCAGTTATGGATATGCCTTGCGCAGGTGTCTGTACTGATTCACTCAAACCTTCTAGCCGGAAGTGATAGCAATGATCAGGAACAAAACTGTGGCATACAGATAGAGTGCATTTCAGGAGGTTGCAGATGATATCCAGGCTATTCCACTAAGTGTGGTGAGCAGAATGTATCTAGGCACTCAGAGGGTTCCACGCTGAACAAGACGGTGGGACTGTTTTCTTTACTGCTGAGGATTGGGGTGTGAAGTAGACAGTTCCTTGAATCAAGGGTACCTCACTGGGCTATTTCTCAATTGCTAAATACAGGTAACGCATTTCTGTACTCGCATCCGCGGATAATAAGGGCCATGATATCATTTCCGCTTTTTGGGGTAGTGTGATCAAAGAAATATGTACAAAGTCATACTTGGTTAACAGACATCATTCAATAGAGAGTAGCCTCTTTGTGCCACATAATCCGTCATACTGCATGTCACGCCACAAACACAATTCTTGTGCCTTATATACATTCATACATGGGTGTAGGCTCGTCTGATGATACACGCTGCTGGAGCTACTACATAGGTAATGTACCTAGAGCCTCATGCGGGTCTCGATCCTTGGTTCCATTGGACTTACGCACCCTGCATCAGTTTACGCATAATATAGGGGCATTAAGAATGGGGAAGACACCAATTTCAACGTCCTACAGCGACGCGCAAAAGTGATCAAGCCTGAACCCGTCAAGCCTGTCTCACGACCCGACTGTGATGTAGATATGTTAAGCGGGTTATCGCAGCGATTCTCGTAGTAAGACTCGTGGGCAGCAGCATTAACATCCGGGAAGGTTATCGTGATGACAGCTTGCACTGAGAATGGGAAGTTTCTTTGGCCAGTGATGCGCAACAGCTCCCAGACGAGGGTCCATTCGGATATGCCCATCACGACAACACACGTTTGTTGAGAATAAGAGGTATATAGAACCCAGCAATGATCAGGTCTTTGCACTAACTCCCGAGGCCCGTCTTTGGGAGCCATCTAGAATGACACTCCTCGTTTACAGTCATCGTCATGAGTTGTGTACCGATCATCTTCAGGAATTACCTTCGTGAGTAACGGTTTAGCTGGGATCATAACTTGACCAGATGATTAAACTCTTCCTGTCTTAGTCGGATCTTACGTGTCTGGCTTCTCACTGAAGTACGTGAGCGCAGAGATTCTCGACTCCGAGACACTCGAGAACGACATTGATCGCTTCCACGTCGCTCGGGGCGTTTGAAGGCGGCCGCCTCCCTCTGGCCTTACTATCAAACCCTGGGCGCCCAAAACTCTCTCCAGTAGAAGGGCATTGGGTGCGTGGTTACTGCGCCATGGGACAGCCACCACAGGTAACTTGAGATAGCTTATCTCGATGCCAAGTTGGGATGGCTCCGACTCATGTTGCAGAGGAAAGTGGAATGTTTCACTGACATGCATGGGCGGCTCATTTCCGACTCAGTAACACTCCCTAGGACAAAAACTCACCTGGAATGATAGGGGTCACCAAATTCATCCAATCCGGAAGTTCACCGCTGCATTTTACTGGTACCATTCCTTACCCCTACTCCGTACACTTACTCAGTACGTCTCCAACAGTAGCTCCAACAGCAGGTGCCGTCCCACCATGCGGTGTCCACCGCAGATTTCTACGTGTCTTCCAGAAACATTCCCTTCCGGGCAGGGACTGGGTCCCCTGATGGGGGTCCTTCCCTTCGCATGAGCGGCCTTGACTTAGTCGGGGCTAAAAGTCGTACCTAGACCGCATCTTGCATAGTGCGCCCGGGATGCATCCTGCCGGCCGAAGATCAATTGTGGATAGATAGGAGGGGGATGCGATGCGGGTGTGAAGACGGGGCGCGTTGGTGCTGCGACGGAGGATTTACTATCGATTCTTGTCTTGGCTAGTGAGGTCCGCCCTGGGTCATCTGTTGGGGGGACGGGTGCGACAGGCGAGGGTATGGCGGTGTGCAGAAGACAACAGGTAGGGATGTGTTCAAAACTACCGAGGCCAGACACGTTGTGATCAGGGCTGTCGGAAGATTACTCCAGATCAGGGATGCTGTCGTACGGTGCGACCTCCCGCTGTCCTAAGCACAGCCAGGCACCGCCCGAAAATCATATGGGGGGGGAACTCGCTCGTCCGGTTGGTCGTGGTACGATTAATCATGCTCCTGTTTGTTGAGAAAGAAGTCGAAACATATGGCCCCGGGGAGCAAATGCCGCGCCCCTCCTGAGATCCCGGTCAGAGGACTGGCTTCTCCTGCATGCTCAGCTTGTCAGATAGCGTCATTCTCCAGCCACACAGGCTCTCCTCCGAAGCCCCCTGAATTCTGCGTGGCTCGGCCGGCACTAGTAAAGGCAAATCATCCGACTAAAACGAGTCTCGCAGCGTGGGGCCGACGGAGGCAATTGATTCACCACCAACACGGACACTTGCAGGGATGTCGACAAAGTAATTCACGACAATCGTTGACTATTCTGGTATGTAGTTATGGGAAGAGACGGGGAGAATCCAGATCGTCTTCTTTAGTAAACAGGCAGACTGGTATGTAAGTATCTTGACTCATTCCCCTCTTGAGGGTGTCAGATGATCGATACCTGGCCGGCGATACGTCCTGAAACAAACCAGCTCCGTACGGAGGCAGTAATCGAGTACCTCCCGATTCGGCTCTCAACTGGCCATCCAAACGGTCCGGTCACCAGCGGAGATCAAAACATCCTGGTTCCCTCTGTGTACCGTTGTGCATAGCATGGTAGAACAGGGGCCACCAGGGGACTTGAGCACCACCGTCTGGCCGGGGCGGGTGACGCAGCCACAACGGCAGGGAGGTCTTCGAAAGCTTCCATCATCCTTCCGAAATGTTTCTAGAAGGTCTCCGGAAGCCCGGACGGCCTTGGCGGGCCAACGAAGTGGCTGTCGGGGCCCGTTAGCGTGGGTATTGGTGGGGAAAAAGAAAGCCCCCCTTTCTCATTGCAGGAAGTGCAGGGCAGGGAAAAGGAGATGAGAAGGGGGCAATACTATAATTATTATTAGTATTACTCGGATTGTCTAAGGGGGTGGGAACGTAGCCTCCTCCGTCAGGCCCGCTGAACTAGCAGCGCTAGAGAGATTTAGTCGCAGCACTATGCTGAGCGGTCTCCACGGCAGGAGGGTGACTGACGATTCTGCCTGCGACGGGACTCGGATGACGGTATTTTCTCTCGTCGCGGATGGTAAATGTGCGATATTTCGGATCGCAGACCCGCGGGGACGTATCCCGGATCTTGCAGGAACCCAGTGGTCCGCATGCGATCCAGTCTGACAGGTTCCCGTCCTCCGTACAGCATGGATGGATCCCCCGAGGCGTATGCACTTACCACCCTCCCCAATAAAAACATAGTGCGGCCCAAGTGTCCCGCCGCGTCCGGGATGATGGACAATTCCCCATTGTTCGAAACTTTCTAGAAGGAAATTAGCTTCCCACCGTTGGTTTATCCACTCGTGAAAGGGGGGTCAAATCATATCCATCCAGATGACGGTCTTCACGTTCGCCCTGAAGGTAAGTTCGTATTGCTCGGGGGTTATGCGGCGAACCTAGGTAGACGCCATTCCCCCCGGGGTGTATTGTGCTGTTCTCCCATCTCCTTAGAGGCGCTGAATAATACCCACTGGTCCGATGAGAAGAGGACTGGTAATGTTGGTCTGTTGTATGTCGCACGATAGGCTTAGGGGGTGTTTAGGAGTCTCATGCATGCAGGTCGGCATACATGGCCGCCTCCGTCAAGAGCCATCGCGTTTGAGAATTGTTTTTTTTTTTTTTTTTTTTTTTTTTTAAATATCTTTTCTTCGGAGGGTTCTGGTTGGAAGATGACGCCTATGGGTTGGTTGTTCTTGGCTTGGAGCGATGGTCACCCGCGGTAAATTGGTCGGGAGAAGGTTTCTGGGGTAGTTCAGATCCTGCCTTCACCGTGATGGTTCCTGACGGGTGGTCTGTATCCATGGTCAGGGACCCTGTCTGTTTTGCGTCATACAGCATCATTCTCCCGATGATGTCTCGAGAGATCGCTTGGATGGATGCTATCCCATCCTATGCGTCCATGTCAGTTTATCTTCCTATCAATATCCGGGATGCATGATTGTTCCCCCCACTACGGATAGGCTCCGACTCAACCGTGTCAGCCGCCTCAAAAGAGACCCAAAAAAGAAACGAAAACAGGAATCTTCTGAGTACGCATTCCGTAGATTCGTTATTCAGATCGGCAGTAGACCGGGGGTCCACTGGATGGTTGCACGGCCAGCGAGAGACGGGGAAAGCCACGTTGTGGAGCCGGGAGAGAGACAGCGAGGATTAGAAGGGGACCGTCTGGTGGTCCATGTCGGGTGGAAACGTGCGGTGATGATGGTGATGCTGAGGATTCTAGTCAAGTCAATCCTGAACTAGTTAGTGGGCAGTAATAAGACGAACAGAGCTAGTAATAGTAATCGGGGGTAATTTCACCAGCGCCCAAGAGGAAGGAGTTGGACGATTTCCTCCCCGTTGTTCCAGTTGAAGCCTTATACCGATCGATACGATTGATACCAATTTTACCCCCCGAAGGGAAAAAAATAAAAATAAAAAAATAGAAAAATCCCCATAAAAATAATAATAATAAAATAAAAAAAAAACATCCGCTGACTTCATAGAGAGGATTATTTTCATTTGATTATTTTTTGCGCATTTTAAAATCCCTATAATAAAAATAACATCACCAACCAGAACGAGATATCTTTTGCTGGTGGTCTCCCTCCTTATTCTTCTTCTGCCTGCTCCTCTCCTCATCACGTTCCTCCATCCTTCTCTCTTCTCTTCGACAACTCTTCATCCTCCTCTCGACCGTTAGACTCTCGTCCCCTCTCCGACCTCTCCCCTCATTCCTTACATACGAACTGCTGGAAAGGCCCGTGTTCTCGGTATGTATTCTTCCCTCTTGTTCCGTCCCTCTCGTCCTGTTGGGGGTGGCACTTTTTGATGAACTCCCCGCGTCTCGTTCCGATGACGCAGTCCGCTATCTTACTCCCTCGGTCGATGGCTTGGGCCATCGCAAACAAACCCGCGTGGGCGCTTGTGATCTCCCTCCTTCGCTAAGCGCAGTGTAGCTTTGCGAAGGCCCTTCTTTCTCCCAAACACCCTAAAAACTCGCTGGAGATGTCGGGAGTTGGACGGATTGCTGGAGTCCATCTCGGTCGGACACTGGAAACCTTGCTAATCTCTTTTTGTCTTTCGATCAGGACCGACCTATTTGTCACCGTCCTGGTCTGAAACCTCATCCTATCCGTCCTTCCTTACCACTTGGGATTGTTCCCTCCGGTCCTTTGTGAACCTCGACTGCTTCTCACGAGCCGACACACCTGCGACGACCTGCCTCAACCTCCCACGGGCGACCCGCTGCACCCTCATCGATACATCCCGAGTTCGCGTGGAGGTGGCGACAGACAAGAACCAGGAGAACCGTCGCGGAATACCTCTGACACCGGGGGGTTTGCTGGCTCCACGTACTTTGTCGCCAGACCGATCTCGACTGACTCTTGCGCTGCAACCACCCGGCGAGGCTTGAGCCAGTGTCTTAGCCGCATTGCGATCAAGCGACGCTTGTTTGATACACGAAACACGCGGGCGAATCGTCGCAACGAAGAAACAAAGAGCTTGAGTAGTCGACAGCGGGATTTGGTCATCCCCTGCTCACATTCCTGATTACCAAACTCCGGCTAGCTCGCTCACGTTACACTCTTTCGCGGGTCGATCTCTCCCCTCGTCCTTGAAACAAGTGAGTCCGTATTGACCCGTCTTTGAAAGAAATCGCCGTCCTGGGATCGCTCTAGGGAATGCGATGTCGACCCGTTCGAGACTTGCGCTGACTGCCTTGTTCCTAGCTGTCTGTCGGTCACACAACGTCGCCAGCTGCGTTGCCTCCCGCGGCAAATTGCTCGAGTGATAGTGCCGTGGAGATTATTCTGCGGTTGCGTGTTCAGACAATTCCCGGACTTCGGAGCCGTCCTTGACAACCGTCCCTCAGCTCTCCCGCTGAGTCGGGTCATGGACATCACAACTATTTTGAACAGAAAAGGTTCTGCTGCCATGGTCGATTTCGATCAACAGCAGTTTCTGCAAAACCACCAAAGTCTGGACAACCCCCCGACCCCAAAAATGAAGTCGGAGCCCGGCGTGACCGAAAGTGCGGATCAACCGGTCCTTTCGTACCCTCCGCACGCCCCTCTGCCGAGCATGCCCCAAGACGTGCGATACGCTCCCCAATCCCATCCAGCTCCCGGCATGCCCCTCATGCAAACCCCGTATGTCCCCGGAGGATACGCGAGCGGTGCGCCCATGCACAACGGTGCGGCTCCGCCCCCCAGGACCGAACCTCCGCCGAAAACTTTCCACTGCGGAACCTGTGGCAAGGGGTTCGCTCGGCGCAGCGACCTCGCGAGACATGGTAAGAAACTACGATTGTTGATATCAGAGAAGCGATCCAACTGACCGGACTAGAGCGCATTCACTCCGGCATCCGTCCACACGCCTGCGACTGGCCCGGCTGTGGCAAGCAGTTTATCCAGCGATCGGCGCTAACTGTGCACTCGCGAGTTCATACCGGCGAAAAACCGCATATGTGTGAAAGATGTGGAAAGGTATGCCATGGACCATGAGGCAAAACTTCATTCGCATAGCTAACGCCTCTCCGTAGCCTTTTAGTGATTCGTCTTCCCTCGCCCGACACCGTCGAATTCACTCCGGGAAGCGGCCGTACAAGTGCCCATACGCGAATTGCCAGAAGACTTTCACCCGTCGCACCACGCTGACGCGTCATCAAAACCATCATACGGGGACTATTGAGGAGGCCGCGGCCGAAACGGAAGCCAATCTTCGGCAGAACAAAGAGCGCTCAAGGGGCCCTGGCGAACCCATGTTCTCGGATCACGCATCGGTCCATTCAACGCCATCTCCTGCGCATTCAGGGATCTCGGCTGGCGGTGAACTCCCGCCGTTAAACATGCCTCGTTCGACCGGTGATTACTACATGGGCAGTGGCTCTATCCCGCCTCATGTTCGCGGGGATTTCTCACAGGCGAGCCCTCGTGCTTCACCAACGGCGACCTCTCCTTCACTGTCCAGCTTCGGTAGCGCTCCCCACAGCCGACCTTCGATGACTTCTCACCCCACTGGATATGGGCCTCCTCAGCCGCTTGAGCCGCCGGCGAACAACGATCACCGCCCCAACAGCGTCAGCGGAAGTCCCCATATGCCCACCTTGGGTTGGGCTTCCCCTTCGCATGGTAGCATCCCATCCCCGGGCTCGGCGAATGACTTTCCGTACCCGGAACCTGGTGCTCCCGCGTATCCGAGTTCAGTGCCTCCTCACATGTACTTTTCCCATTCTGCGGGCCGCCGCCCTACCAGCACCGAACCCGAAAACTACGAAATGAAGCCCAAAATGGGCGACAACTCCTGGTCGACCCCGGTCTAAGGACTCACAAGCAATGACGGCAGGACCGATGACTTGGTGCAGATCCCGATCGTCGTACCAGCACAGGCTCTAGTCGAGCAAAAGCTCTCCATCGTTAAATAATTTCCTTTGTACAATCTCCTTTGTCCTTCGTTTTCGCATCAGCATCGTGTCTGCGTCTTTGTTCGTCTCCTCTATACACCGTTGTTTTTTGTTACTATCTTTGCATTTCCTTTGGCATAAGCGCGTGGAAGGAGTCCGGGCTAGCTGATTCGTCCCATTGTTTGGATTGTTCTCTATTTGTTCCTGTCTAATGTTCGATATGATGAGGACGAAGCATCAATAGAGAGCGGAAAAGGGTTACCATGGCTAGGTTGGACGGGGTTCTGGGAATGGGGTCAATGGTCGGTCTGGTTTCTGTATCTTGTTCTTTTTCTGTGTGCATTGTCCTGTCTGCTGTTTCTCACCGTTTGATATCACTAATCTCTGATATTCCCCTGTCGCGTGTCGTGTACAATCTTTTGTGCCGAGTTGTGTACTCGATTTCCTGTCTAATACCAATCTTGCATTTGTAGATCACTGCTTCGTGTATGATAGATTGTCGTTATTAATCAACTGCATACTCACTTGCATTTAATTCCTATTCACGGGTTCCTTGCGGTGTTTTCGACTTCATCATCACTCTCGGAGAAAGAAATATCACCCGGATCCGCGAGGAAATCTTCCTCCTGCTGCCCTCGTGTCCACCATAAGAACACCGGCGTGAACCATTCGAATAGTCGTGCTCTGATGGCCCCCAAATCATGATTCGACATCCACCCGTTGGAAGACACTTTATAAGCATCTTCAATCTTCTTCCGTTGCGCGGATTCATATGCACGAAAGCTCCGAATGGGATCCTCAATCCCATAATGACCCAGAACACGGGCGAATTTGACAGCATCTTCGAGGGCATGTCCGATGCTTTCGCCCTTTGGTGGCATCTGTGATAGCCAGTCAGCTTACTGAACCTGTCCGGACAGAAGGCAACATACTGCATGCGCAGCATCACCAAGTAGCATGACCCGATCGGTAAACCATCGTCCGTTCGGCGGGAGGATATAGACTGGATACAGAGTCCAATCCTGTACCCCCTCGATCATCTCCACAAGATCCGGGATCGCCGCCTCCTGCGTTCTACGAAGGCCCTCAGTCCGCACCATCTCCTGGTCGTGACCCATGGACTTCCATCCCTCACGAGACAGCTGCGCCTCTGCAGGCATCAGCAACACGACATAGATCAGTTCCCGGTCATAGTCGCAGAATGTCGCTAGCGTCGACCCGTACCGCGACATGGCCAGCGCCGTATCCTTGAAGAACGGCGTGCCCTGCGCCCCCAGCACAGTTTTCGCCTCGACGAATCCATACGCCGACACAATCCCCGAGTACGACGGCACGCGCTCCGGCTCGACAAACTCACTCCGCACCGCCGAATGGATCCCATCACACCCGAGAACGATGTCACCTGTCGCGCTCGTCCCATCCTCAAACCGCACGCGCACCTTCTTCCCCTGGATGTCTTCTTCCACACGCGTGACTTTCTTCCCATACTGCACCGTCACGCTCTCCAGCCGCTCCACGACCCGCAACAGAGCCCGCAGCAGGTCGTACCGCTTCACCCGCCGCCCCTTGTACCCGCCAAACCCCGTCCCCTCGCGCCCCGTGTAGTCGATGGTGGCGAGCTCCTGGCCCGTCCGCAGAGAGAATATCTGGATGGCGTCGACCTCGCAGCCGGCGTGCATCTGTGTGAGCTCGGCGAGCACGCCCAGCATGTCGAGACAGCGCAGCGCTTTGGGCGTCAGGTTGACCGGGCCGCCGAGCGTGCTGGGTACGTCGCGCAGCTCGTAGACGGTGATTTGGGGTGGGTTGGTGTGCGAGGCGAATTGCTGGACGAGGGCGATGGCTGAGGCGAGGCCGCTGATGCCACCGCCAATGATTAGTATGTGGGGGGTCATTTTGTCTGGGTTATGTGTTGTATTGGGGTGGAATATGGTATGGGGAGGAGGGTCTAACTTATAGCTGGGCTGGAGGTGATATGATGCTTATACGAGCTTGATATGCTTGAATACGAGTCGTGGCTGAGGACTCTGGCAATACCAGTGGTGAACTACAGATGGATGAAAGTATGTTAAACTATCCGTATTTCGTTGGGTCTCATTGGACTGTCGTCACCAGGACATGAGACTGGGTGTTCAGACCAACTGACTTAAGTGTTCTAATCTTGTTCCTTTCTTAGGACTTCAATCTATGCGGAACAGTGTCAATCCAAATATTGGAAAGTGAGCACTATCACCAACCACCAACCACCAACCGATCAACAACCCAGCTTGCTGCCAGTCTTCTGTACCCAGATATTCTTTGACAGTCTCTCACAGTATGACGATGAACTTGGTGATAAATTCCAAGCCAGTTATTGACAGAGAACAGTCATGTGCATTAGTAGCTTTCGATGAGTGATAGATGGCAGGGCGGTCTACCTTATTGATTGTAATAAGAAGTGGGGTTGTCATTGTCACAACTTCAACCCTTAGTTAATAAACAGCAGTTGGTGGAATAGACTGCTTACAATCGTTCCTATCCCTACTGAATACTAGACAACACACAAAATTGTTCGTCCACGATGTATCCTCCCCCTCAGTCACCCATCTTCATGGAGGAGCGTATGAGTTTCGATGATGGTCGCATGGGATCAATGCGATGCCGTCTTTGCAGCTTGGAAGAAGAGACTCTTCAATGAACACATCTTCAGGGAAATCGGTGCCTTGATCATTAAGCATAGGGGAGGCCCTGCGGATGAACTCTTTTCCCCACAAAAGGGCGCGTTCAACGCCATACTCCGCATGGAATTCCTCGACAGTGGTTCGGCGATTATCAGATTCCCAGCTCCTGGTATTCAGTGTTTCCAGAAGAGAAGGTTAGGAGGGAGTTCTCTGTCATGCGGTTCATTGAACAGCATACTTCAATTCGTGTTCCCCACGTCCTTTACCACGGGATGACCGAGGGGAGCCCAGCCGGCTTGGGCCCATTCATCGTCATGGAATATATCGAAAATGACTCCGACCTCGTTGATGCTTTGAACATTCCAGGCCGGACAGACAACGACAGACCTATCCTGGACCCCAACATCACCGAAGACAGACTGCGATCAGTGTACAGTCAAATGGCAGAAATTCTACTGCAACTGGGAAGGTATCCCTTCCGCGAGATTGGTTGCATATCAAGCAAAGACGATGATGACGACTACGGCGAATATGTCGTGACGCACCGTCCTTTGACCATCAACATGAACGAGCTTGTCCAGCTGGGTGGATTTCCTCCGCACCTCCTACCACAGACCTCGTTCAAGACAGCGTCATCTTATTTCCTGGCGCTTGCCGAGATGCACATGACACACCTCGAGTCCCAGCGCAACAATGCCGTTACGTCCGCGGAGGACTGCAGAAGGAAATACATTGCGCGATGTCTGTTCCGGAAGCTTGCACGCGAGAATCGACTGTGCCAGCATGAACACGGCCCGTTCAGGCTCTTTTGTGACGACTTCCGTCCGGCAAACGTCCTGGCAAATTCCCAGTTCATCTACGCTGTGGTTGGAGCTATAGACTGGGAGTCTTCATATGCTGCGCCTGCCGAGTTCGTGTACAGTCCACCGTCCTGGCTCTTGCTGGAGCGCCCAGAGTACTGGGAAGGGGGACTTGACGACTGGGCACGCGTCTACGATCAACGTCTGCTAGTGTTTCTGGAAGAGCTTCGCATGCGGGAAGATGTCACTGTTGAGCGAGGAATTATCTCCGAGGCTGACCGCCTGTCGGACCGTATGAAGGATAGCTGGGTGAGCGGAGACTTCTGGGTTACCCATGTCTCACGCAGAAGCTGGGCTTTTGATAAGATATACTGGGCGAAGATTGATCGTCGACTCTATGGAAATGGTGGTGTGGAAGATCGAATGGGTCTGTTGACACCGGGAGAGAGAGGGCAGATGGAGGAATTCGTGCAGAGGCGAATGGCCGAGGAGAGTGTGATTAAGATGGCTCTGCTTGACCGCTGATGGAGGTTCCTATATTGTAACGTGCCATCTATAGAGACACGTTCTTACATTTTCCCTGAATAACTGCCATTTCTAGGAAGTAGGACTGTCCGGTAGTGGTTGGACAGATGGCTAGTTGAAGAAGACGGGAAGATGCCGTTCTCTTGGACAGCCAGGGCCAGCTCATAGAAAAACCATTCGTTGCATGGCAATTGCCCTATGCAATTGGAGAAGATCTAGATCAATGGCCTTGGGAATGTAGTATGAGACGTCAGGTCGACAGGAGCAGTCTATCCTCCGAAAGAAACAACCAAAATAAACAGTCTGTTTATTCTAGAACCTCAGTGTCTTCCACATTGCGAGGCCTTACTGCGAGTTTCACAACCCTTTCCTGAGAGCTGAGCGGCAAGGCATGTGCGAGGACCCGACGCGCGAATCACCAACGATAGCTCTATGTAAGGCGACAAACCTTCACCGCTCCTTGCACTGGGGGATAACCTTTTCATTGAATTGAGACTTTCATCTTTTCATATATATATATGCACGCGGAGGTCCGCAACCCCCATTCATTGTCACGCATTCACACCTTCTACTATCCATGGACGACTCCATTCACCAGATCCGCAACCACATCCTGGGCCAAATCAGGGAGGTCTTGTTCGAGTTGCCTGAAGAGGATGTTACCGGAACGATGCGAATACTGGGTGTTACCTCAAATAGGGTTCTTGATCCGAACGATTATTTAGAATCGATCCGTCCATTTGCCTTGGAGGTGCAGGATGGTCTCCGTGCGCGCCATGGGAGTAACACGACTCGTTTGCTGGCGGTCACGATTCACCCCGACAAGCATTCCTATTTCGTTGTCGACCTTAACAATGCTGACTATGACTACCAAACCGCCCACGAATGCAAGACACTGGTACCGGTCTATGCCCTCCGCTTATCATCGAAAAGAAAACCCACGATCAGTCGACAAAGACTGCTGGATTCAGTAATCGCAGAGACTCTTCGGAAGCTGCACGATAACCATGGCCAGGACCCCCTCCCTTTGTTTGACAATCACTACGACAAGAATCGTTATTACGGCAATCCAAGGAGCCTCCAGCATTGATCTTGGCATATTCAGGCTTGCAGCACATAGAATGCGGTGATAATAAGTTCCTATCTACATCGTCTGCGTATCTCGCTTTAATTGAGGCAACGCCCATTTGACCATCCACTCCGACTGTAGGACCTCCTTGATTGTTGGCCGTTCTTCGGGCCGAATTACCAACATTCGGCGAAACAAATCAATGATGGCAGTTGCTTCTTCCTTGTCAAACTCACAACCACGTTCTCGTCGATACTCCTGTACACATCCCTCAAAAGCCAATTCAATTCCAGACCAGACATAGCGCCCCTCTTTTGGGCGCCCGTTGCTGTCAAAAAATTGGCTTCGCTCCTGCCAGCGCATCCACCAATCCGAGGGTAAAGGTCCTAGCACATCAATTTGTTGTGATATTAGTTCATCTGCAGACATAAATGAAGTGCTGAAAATCGGCTGCATGCCAAGAATTTCCCAGATCGCTATGGCCAAGCTCCAGATGTCCGCTGAATATGAGAGAGGTGCCTCTGGTTCAAACTGGGCTTCTGGAGGTCGCATTGCTAACGGTGTGTGGCAGTCTTTACCGCGACGAGGGTCCAGGTCTGGGGCAAATGCCTCACCAGAATCACAGAGGAGTACGTGCGTGTCAGGCAGCTCAAAATCCTCTGCATTTTTCCCAAGATAAAGAGGGATTACTGCCTTCGATGGAGCATTTGGTGGAAGCTGCTTCCCATCACGTCGTGTGATGGAAATTGTCTCAGGCTCGCCATACTCTTCATATAGCTGCTCAACCGAAAAGTGATCAAAACCCGATGGCAATTTAACCAGGATATTGCGAAGATGAATATCTGATGAAGGAACCATAAGCATCAGTATCTCAAAGAAAAACCCGGGCCACCAAGAAATTCGATAATTAGCAGCACTCACCTCCATGAACGTAGCCCCGTGAGTGCATGTAAGCAATAACCAGTGTGAGGCGGCCTGATAGCGCACGCGTAACTTCGAGAGAGAAAAGGCGACTGAAAGACGCTTCTCGAAGATTGCACTGCGCGGGTATCATGGTATAGCATAGATGTGTTCCATTGGGCCCATTGAGCTCAAACTCATCTAATGGGATGGGGATAGAATCGTGTCCTGGGCTTGCGAGAGCTCGGAGAATCTTGGTTTCTTGCATAGAAGAACACGCTGTACCGACTTTAACAGCAACATAGCGGTGCAGACAAGTATCCAGGGCTAGCCAAACAGTTAAGTAACCTCCAAAACCCAGCTTATCAACGATCCGGTACCGCCCGCGAAGCACGTCGCCTATCATAATAGGGTGAAAACCTCCTGGACAGTAATTTTCAAGTGACTCTGCGCCGTCAATCCAGTTGTATTCGAAATGACAGCCTCCTAAATGTTCTTTGTTATGAGACTTTTTGGTTGAATAAGGGGCACTCGGTCGCGCGAGACAAGCCTGAGGATTGCGAGGACAGAGAATAGGCAACGGGTGTGGTGATAGAATAGAAAATCGGAGGACACTTGGCGATGGAAAACGAAGAACTTTTCGAAGGACTGTCTTGGGGCAGCGCGTCATGATGGATAGTAGTTGATGTCAAGGGGTGACTTGAGCGTGGAGTACCACATATCAGAGGGGAATCGAGAAGAATGCAAGGATCGGGAGATCTGATACATTGAAATGCTGAGCGAGCGACTGGGTTAAATACATGAGAAAGGCAGAAGAACTAAGTCGAGAGAGGAAGTAGAGGTGGAGATTCTGCAGATATCACTGTGATACAGCTTCATCACCGTAGGATTGCACAAGTTCGATGAGGTGACCCCTACGTGAGCGTTTTGTATAGAGAAAGATCGACCAATTGCTGTATGCAGGTTGGATGCCTGTCGGAGGCATGCATGAATATTGAAGGCTGTACAACCGCATTGAAGAGGAGTTGAGCCGCGAGATGCCTATCTCCAAAGGGCCAAGTTAATTACTAGCTTCAGACGTGTTCATGGGGGCAGAAATACCAACATATCTAGCTAGTAGAGTTTCATACCCCGGGCGACCGAAACAGGCGAATGACCGTCAATATTGTAGCATTGCTTGGAGTGGAAATAGTCTCCGTTATAAGAGTACGTGTCATATAAGAATGAGTTCGCACTGCAGCTGGGTTGGTTGTAGAACGCAATTCTCTGCCCGTTCCTCTCTCCCCATCCATTTTCCTTGTAAGACTGGAATGGTTGGGTTTTGGTAGAGCAGGCTGCATTATTATCGACCTTAACATCTTGTACCGTCCCCGTACAGTCACGACCGCTGTAGGTCAAGACATTGACTGCAAGGCTCCCTTGAACGCAGAGGGCGGCGACGGCGGCAAGGATCTTGGGGAAATGCATTTTCAGAGGTTCAAAGTACCAAAAAAGCTTTTGACAAATGTAAGATCGAAAGAATGATTTCAGTGATATGGGGAACTGTTCGACTTTGGTAAATGAAGGATACTCTTGACTGAGATCTGGAGGATGGTTTATATATCTACAGTCGTAACATTTTCATCTTGCAAGCCTCTAGATATCGATTTATCAGAGCGTATTCAGCCTCCAGAGCGTATTCAGCCTCCACAGCGTATTCGGCTTTCACAGGGTAGTCAGCCTAGAGCGTAGTCAGCTTAGAGAGCGTATTCAGCCTGCTGGGGTCCTCGAATTACTAACGAATTCGAGCACATCTCCTATTGTGGCTAGTTTGTTGTTCTTTCTTTGTCTGTGGTTTCTGTACCTATGCAACTACCTAATTCAACCCCATTTCAGTAAGTAGGAGAACATAATCCTGACCTGCGTAACAGTAGCTGTAGTTAGTACGCCAACTTGACAATTGTGATATATAGAATCTTATAATTCGTACTATATACTTCCTATCTGCAGTGCAACATAATATCCTAATGAATTCAGAACCTCTTCAGGGCCACTAATGGCACGGTTTCTTGGTGCTCTAAGGTAGATTCCCCTCCACGTTCACCCGACGCTCCAAGCCCCATTTATCTGGATGAAAAGCAAGTAGCGACATTAGACCTAGCAAATGCTTGAACTACAAATGCCCACCATTGCATGCCATGACAAAATATGAATTGAGTGGGTACATACAACGCTTCAACACCTTGTTCCACAAGTAACAATACTTATCAAATCCCCCCTACCTCAACAAAGCCAACACATTAATTATTCAACACATCACAAATTGCAGGACTCGGCTTCACGGGATCAGGCTGCGGGTTCGGCGGTGGAGGCGGTTTAACGTGCGGCGTGGGCGTGCCCCGATGATTGCACACATAGGCACTCGAGCACCACTTGCCATCATCAAGCTTATAAACCTTATCCTTATGATAGCTATAGCACTTGAGTGGCAAATTCATCTCGTACATATGCCATGCGTCGCCCGCAGCAATAGGGTCCTTGATGCTCGGATTAATGTGCACGGTAAATACGTCGCCGTTGGGCAAGCGTGCGGACACGCCGCCCTTTTGGCCCCAGGGATATGAACCGGACCAGGGGACGTTGACCATCATTGTCGGTCTGTTGGTGTCGTCGCCGTTGCCTGTCCAGACGTCGCCGGGGTAGTAGATCATCTCGCGGGAGGTGGAGCCGCCGTTGACGCCGAGGCCGATACCGCAGTCAGCGAGGACGAGATTTTCGTTGGGGGTCCTTTGTGATGTCGCGAGGTGGAGGAGGGAGAGTAGACTCGTGAGGAGGAGGAGGATGTTGCTTTGTTTGAGTGTCGCCATTTTGGAGGTGGAGCAGGCAGGCAGTGTTAGGATGAGCAAGAGCACTTGCTATTACAACGGGCGAGGGTTCTTCTTTAACATTCATCGGGCACCCGGCGCTGAAACTGCGACAAGTTATAGACCTGCGTAATATTGAATGGATGATTTATGGAGCAGAAAACCCTGCATACGCCCGGAGTGCATTTCAGCTGTCGGGGTTCTCCGGCATTCTGTGCAGCACTGTCGGCTGTTTTCTCCCCCAAATTTCACCGCATCGTACACTGCAGTACTTGTCAGCTGTATGATCATGCCATGACTGCTTGGAGTAGTGGCGCTGGCTGCGAATTGCGAAGTGTGCAAACGGAACCGCCGATACGAGGATGACGTGGGGGGGTCTGAGAAGCATCTAGGGCTGACAATCTCTCCGGGGAATTGTAGCTGAACACATATGGCTAGTTCTTGGCTAGTTCTAGGCGCTTACTGGAAGGACCCTGAAGACCCTGAATGGACAAAGAGAACGCCAGTCTAGAATTACCTCTGCTGATGTATGCATAAAGGGCGAAATAGCCGACGGAATGTCGGGCTTGAGGCCAGCCACGTAGCTAGGGCTGAATGTAACATCTCCGCCAACACGGCCTGTGTGTTAGATGAAGCTCCGCCTCTTTCGCAGCGCGTTGCAAAATCAATCGTATTCAGCTGGCGGCGACAAGCATGGCGTCTCCGAATGCAGGACAGCAGGTGGAATGGTATATCAAGCGGTTGGGAGCGCTTCAGAAACCCACGATTCTACAAGTTCAGCTTGCAGACCAAACTCCCAGCCTCAGCACTCGCAAGAATGCTGTCCCTCAACCTTTTTCAATTAGTTCTGTTCATTCCGCTTCTAGGAACCTGCCTAGCAGAGCTCCTCACCCCGCTCCCAGACACCGCCAGCGACCTCGCCATCAAGTTCCAACCCGTCCTCGACTTTGACAAGGACAGCTGCTATCAGACTGCGGCCATCGGCAAAGACTACAAGGTCAATGCTGGTATCGACCCGCCCCTCGCTCCACCCCGTCCTCCAGGCCCAGGGCCGATTCCTCGAGCCGGCACCGACGAGCAAGTCGTCTTCGCGGCCAACGCCAGCGACAGCGAGAGCGAGATTGGGATCCGCTCGGGCGGCCCTTATGCACCCTTTGGATGCCGCAACAGGGACCGACTAGACCACAGCCAGACGTACGTCCGGGAGCGCTGCAATCACGGCTGGTGCGCGTATCTGTACGGGTACTACTTTGAAACCGACACTGGCTTTTTAAACGCCCACAAGCACGACTGGGAGCACGTCATCGTGTGGACGCTCAACGACCAAGTGTTTTTCGTCTCGTGGTCCGCGCACGGCGACTACACGACGCACTACTGGTCCACGGTCCGGTTCGAGGGCTCGCACCCGAAGATTGTCTACCACCTCGGTTCGGGGGGCACGCACTCGCTGCGCAAGGCCGAGGCCAAGGACGATAAGATCGAGAACGATACCGGGCGGTGGTTTCGGGCGCCGCTTGTTTCGCTGGAGAAGATGCCCTGCGAGTTCAATCGGAAGCTGCTGAATAATAATTGGGGCAGTGCGCACAGTGATTTGAATCGGCTTGGGGAGAAGCTGGATAAGTGGATGCCGTGGGACGCGAGGCATAATGAGCATTTTAACCCGTGGGAGCCCAAGGTACCTTCGTGGGCTGTGGGGGCGTGAATTTGAGATAGACCATAGCTATCCGGTTCGTACCAATATCAAATCGACCGTTGTTAATTGGAATCGTGGTTGTGTTCTTGTGTACTCCAGAGTATGCCGAGCGGAAACTAATCGCGGCCCGATGGCGGCTCCGCCTGCGGGTGCTCCCGAGAACCCTGAAACTTCAGGACTCTGCTGGGGCTGGTGGTAGGACAAATCATGGTTTTTAGAGGTATACCGTAATCAAACATCGAAAGTAACCCGACCTCGAATCGACTCGAATCGAAGGTGCAGAATCGGCCGAGTCATCCGATGGTTCACATGAGCCTCATTTACCAGGGTCTAGATCCCGCCAAGTCGATCATCTTTTCCTCAGCTTCTCCAGAGTTCGTCTGTGGCGGTCGACAGGTCAGCTGGTGTCAGCCAAGGTGTAGCTTTCAGCACGCCATGGTAAGACCATCAACACCATACACGATGGACAAGGTCAATTACTATCGCTTGACTCTTTTGTTACATGATACCAGAGAAGGCGCAAGGTATATATGGCTCAAGTATCCCTGACGATATTCGTATGACGGTCATAGCCAGCTTCCACCAAACCAATTTTACAAACTCCCTGATGTCGGGAGAAGCCTGCCACTTCAATGGGTCACCAGACCTTTATGGGTTTGGCATCAGACTCGGCATTTACTTGCAGTGGACGGCTGCATGGATTGCGAATAGCTGGGAGCTCGAGTCCGCTTTCAGCATGCTTTGGACGAACGGCATATTCCTTGTTTCAACTTTTGCTGCAGTCCTCAGAGTTACTGCAACGCATACCATGAACGCAGCAGAGATGATTCCATTGATTAATATCCTTCTTTCATATTTCGCGACAGTATTCCCTATCATTGGGTTGCGCTTAACATTTCAGACAAGGAAGCCCCTTATTCCTGTAACGTCTATAATGAGTATGTTGCTGAGAGCTATGTTATTGTCGGCTTCTTGTGCTTATTTATGCTGGTATTGGTTTCATGGAATCAACTCACGCCATGTATCTGGATGCCCAATCTTTGTCTTTTTGCTCTTTAAGGCCAATGCTTTGGGCAGTGTAAAAGCAGCTTTTCAAACCTTTGCTGTCTTCCTAAGCGTTGGCACCGCGTTGCAATTCCTGAATATTTTGTTCTTCTTGTTGCGCACTTTGAAGGTTTCATTCTTGCACGTGAAGCCGGAGACGTTCAATCAACGGCAGTCGTCTTTCAACTTTACCGTCAAGTCGTGGATCTATCTCAACTTTTACCCCATCAGTGAAAACGATTTGATGTCGTATTGGGTTGACGAAACAGTGAAGTGAGTTGTGCCATTTGGTTTACGCAAGCAGACTGGCATTTCTAATGCTAATACCTTCAAGGCCGATCTTGCCATTGGTTAATCAACAGCAAATCCGAACAGTATCACAAATTTTCTATGCTGTCAGCATCTGTTCAGGTATACTCGCCGTTGAACTCGGCATCACCTGGAATTCGTTGACTGGAGTGGGACCACATGACATCCTGTCCACGAGCCAGTTAATCCCATTCCTTGTTGGCTGTTTTAGTCTGTTCCAGGTCGTCTCTGATTTGAGCTTGAAAAAGTACAATGTACGCTTTCCCCATTAATGGTAAAACAAAAAATTATCATGCTAACGGTATCCAAGGTTTTGGACCAAGAGGAAATGATGACCCAGGCATCAGAGGCAGAAAAATCTGGCTACACTCCATATGAGCCGGAAGATGACACACATCTCAATCAACTTGTTCAGCGCTATAGCCAGAACCTTGTCGTTGGTGAGGAGTCAAATGCAAATGGCAAGGAACGCGCAAAGCAGCATAATCGACTGGCCCTTGCACTTGGCTCTAGGTACGAACGACATGGCTATACTGCGGATTTCGACGAAGCAATTACCCATTCAGCAAAGGCAATCAGCCTAGACGATGAATCCATGGATTATCATATGAATATGGGTGTTCTTCTTCGTGTTCGTTGGCAAAAGACGAACGATCTTCAGGACTTGGACAAGGCGATTGCTCGTCTCGAGTTCATGAAGAGGAGGCAAGGTCTAACTCGTGCTGAGTTAGTCAATATCCTAGATGACCTGATTCGTTTAAAAAAGGAAAGAAGAACAGCAACTGACGAGGGACCAGACAGCCTCATAGAGCCTATGGAAGAGCTCTATTCCCTGATGTGGCACGAGTACTCTAGAAAGGCACCGGATTGTTTGATCCTCTCGGAGCTGTATTGGGAAAAGTACGAGAAGGGAGTAGGGGAGGTGGTTGTACTGAAGAAGGCAATCTTTTACGCGAAGGAATCCGTCAAAGCCACCGGTGACAGCTTCTTGGACAAGGCAATGAGACTGAACTCTTGGACGCAAAAATTACTCGACAGCTACCGGTCGACAAGGAAGGGCATCCTGTTAAAAAGAGCGATCGAATATGAGAAAAGGGCGGAATCCTCGCTGACATATGGCCAATCTCAAGGAGCAGATGATTATTATTGGCTAGGCAAGCTCCTGGCAGAATTGTACGAGAAGGAAAGGGACGGCCACATAATAAAAGAGGCTATAAGGTATGGCGAGTTTGCTGTGGACAGCCTTGAAACGGAAGATAGTCGTTATGGTCGATATTTCGCTGATGTCGAGAGATGGAAAGCTAGAAGGGAGCGTACATAATGTAACTTTTGGTTAGCCAAAACACCAAACAACGCTATTAGATTTTCGCGAGGCAGGACGTGTTAACCGCTACTAACCTCACCAATAGACAGAATAACATATAACAGTCGGGATTCGCTAGTAATTATCTACCTAACTACTAATTAGCCAGTAAGTAGCTTAAATACGGCTGGGCAGACAGGAAGCTCTATTTTCTACTCTCTATCTCTAAATATTAAACTAGCATAGAATCTATAGCTGTATAGACTGAAGTTTTAAAGTCTTGTTCTGCTAAATGTTAGTGTACATGCGATTGATATTCGCCGACGACGCAAACCAAATACTATAGGAATGTATGAAGAGCAGGGCTCCTTAAGAAGGTGCTTGCATGAGATGGTATGAACGGATCAGTTTAGCAAGCGACTTTTCAACAAAGGAAAAACTCATTGAAGTCAGCAAGCGTAGGGGCTTGATCAATTTCATATCGACACCATCATTCAATTTCCGATAGTTCTTCCTACAGTCTCATGTTTGCAACTCATGCAAATGCGGTGAGCATTTCGAGAGAAGGAGTTACATTGGATTAGCTGGTGCTGGTAAAGAAAGCCAGGGTGTAGGGTCATAGAAATATACCTACCTTGAATCCATTTTGTTGCTCTTATTATGAATATGTTACACTAGTGGACAAGTTCGGATCTGTTTTTGCAACACTATACTCTGCATGTCAAATAACCATGAAGGACGGGCCAAGCCCTTACTCCTTAACTGACCCAGTGGCTATATCCGCGATCATATCGCATAGAATTCCGACGATCGAGTCTGCCTCTTTCTGACACATGACATGATTGGATACGGCAATTGAAACATCCAGTGTAGAGTCGGAGGGAACCACACAGACATTTGCGGTCTCACGCGGCTGATTCGGAATCTTAATCTGATGCATCTGGCAAGGAATGTCTCCCAGACGGCAGACAGGATGCATATCGAAGTTCTGGCACCGGACAAAGCTCCCAAATGGCGTACCCGGTGGCCATGATGTGCAGTTACGCACGATCTGATCATATTCAGTATTCCAGCACTCGATCGTATCACGGTGCTGCTGCTGGACCTGGCTAAGAAGGGCCCATTTTGTCAGGGTCCCACATACGCGGACACGCACGGGGATGATGTTCAGACACGGTCCAACTATGCGATCTTCATGCGGGATTCCTAGCAGCCGGCCATTAACTACCTGGCCAAACACAATATCGCGGGGCGCGGCATCTGGAAAAGTACGTGCGAGAGTCAATGCCCAAGCCGCTTTCACGATTGTAGCCAGTGTGAATTCTGCAGGAAGCTCAACATGAGCTACCTTCTTGCTTGATGTTATTAGTCGAGGAGAGTCTATTGTGCGTTGTCCCGCGGTCGGTTGGCGCGGTGTGACCTTCGCAATGTTTGACGACCGACTATTCAACCTTGTCATGGATGAGCCTGCTAACAGCTTTCTCCAGACTGCGTACGCTTCAGGCCCGTTGCTGTCCCGTGCGACACGGGCATGCACAGAGAATGGAGTCGTAGGAGCGAGCGGCTGGCCGTTGTATGAAGCGGATAAATCTTGGCAGACAATCGCCCAGGAGAGGCCGTCCATCTGAGCATGCACATGCCGAATAAGGAGGGTATCTGTACCATCTGGTAGTGCCACTATCTGCATCTGTAACGGAGGCAAGCCATTGGTAGGCGGAGTAGCCAGACCAGCCGAGTCGTCGTGGCAATGCTGGTCGAGACTGTCGGCAGACAGGCACTGGAATCCAACCCTCATCCGTTTGAGCACAACTTGTACTATCTCCTGGCGGCCATTTTTGGTCGCAGTGAGAAAGACTGTGCGCAGACTGGAGTGATGATCTACCAGTGCTTGACAGGACTTTAAGAGCCTGCACCGGTCGACCTCGGTGGGCAACGGGATGCTAAGATAGCGGTAGTTCATAGTGTGAAGACTCCAGCTTTGAAATGCCGTCGTGTGGACAATCTCAAGCACATTCTCTGATATGTGAGGAAGTAGTACCGTGCACAACTCCTCGCAGACTGTTGTCTGTTCACGAGTGTCCACTGTGTTTTCTTGCCTCTGGACAAGCTTCCGGGCTGGAGTAAGCTCGTGGCAGACCGCAACGAGATCGGATAGAACAGGGTGATCGTAAAGATCGGTGATCGTAGTCTTGATCCCTTGGTGTCGGGCTGCTCTCACCACATCCATTGCCGTCATAGAATCTATCCCCGCAGATAAGATATTCGTGCTCGGATGAATGTTTCCAGGCTCAAGCCCCAAGAGATCTGCTACAATGCATTTCATCGTGTTCAGCTGGCGAGCTTTCTCCGGGGGGCGAATTGTAACGTCAGACTTGACGGAGATATGATGTAGCGGCTGCTGCTGAGGGTTGCACTTCATCCAGTGCTCATGTGTAGTCTGACATCTAGCCGCTCTTTCTAGCAATGGAATGCGATCCACCTTACCTGATAATTTCCGGGGCAGATCCTGCATAAAGATAAAATCTGCGGGAACGAGATTCGGTGGTAGCTTCACACTGAGCTCTTGTCTAATGGCGGAGACTGTTTGCCAACATTTGTCTCTAGGAACCTCCAACGCTCCATCCCGATCTACCAATATCGAGTGATCCCGCGAAAGTCTGCTACCTCCAATAAAAGCAACCAGTTTGGTAGTGCAATCCCCATCCATGCGAGATTTGGCCGGGATGACGGCCACACACGACATCTGGAGCCTCCGGGCCTCACGACAGCTTGTAAGGCAGTTCTCTATCTCATGGACGTCTATCAATTGGCCATTCGCTTTAACAACCTGCGCCTTTCGTCCAAGGTATATAAGCGATCCATCAGAAGTGTACCTGACGAGGTCACCCGTCTTGTAGAGACGGCCGCAGTTCTGAGTTGGGCCATCGACGAGGCGACACTGCCATTTGAGCGCATCTGGAAACTGGGAAGCAGTATCTTGTGGATTTTTTAGGTACTGCCTGCCAAGGCCTGTCCCCTGAAGCACTAGCTCCCCGACAGCGCCAATGGGCATCAATCTGTCATGGTTGTCCATATTAACCACCCAAAGACGAGAGTCGCAAGCCTTGCCGAGATTGCGTGGATCGTGGTCCGGGAGGCAGTTTCCGACCATTAACGCAATCCCTGCTGTCTCCGTCGCTCCAAAGCCTAGGATCAGCCGGACCTTGGGGGCCCAGAGTTTAATGAACTGAGGATCCGGGGACTCACCCCCAACCATCAGTGTCCGTAAACTTGGCACCGAGTCAGGGCTTGGGATGTTTGAGATGGAGGGGCAGAAATTGGCGAACGTGACCCGGTGACGATTGATAAACCCGGCAATATCGTTGATACGATCTCTTTCGGAAGGGATGCAAAGGCATCCGCCTAGGAACAGCATCGATAATATCTCTCGTACACTCATGGTGAAGGCGTATGAAGAGAACTGCAGGCGTCGCGTCTTCTCATTTAGGCCCAGAGCGGGGGCTGTCCTCAAAGTTGTTTCGCAACAGGCACGGTTCTCCATGATGACACACTTGGGTCCCTTGGTACTGCCTGAAGTAAAGACAGCGTACAGCGCACTGGACGGTGTGCATCGCGGCTGGGGTAACTGGGGAAGTGTTTCCGGATCAGGCCAACTGGAATCGAGACACACCACCTGCTCGACTAGTCCCTGTGCGGTGGGTTGACATTCGAGAGAAGAGACTATAACGCGCGCGCCCACTGTGTGGCATACTCGATGTAGGATCTTCATGGAGAAGTTAGCATCCATGAGAACAAAAGCTGCCCCTGTCTTGACCACAGCTACAATGGCCACGACGGCCCATTTGGACTTTTCGAAGTAGACTGGAACAATCTGCTCAGGCTCAACACCCAGCTCCAATAGGCGCAGGGCCAGGAGAGAAGATCGCCGGTCCAGTTCGCCGAATGTCATCTCACCGTCCCATGCGGAGATTGCGGTGGCATCCGGGGTTGCACAACATCGCGCAGCGATGATATCATAGGCACATTGTTCCTGCATCGACTGCAATCCAAAAGGAGCATTCCAGCTGCACATTCGATCGATATCCTCGTCACTACAGACGTCCATATCTTCCACGGTTTCACCTGGTTTCTGAATGATCTCAAGGATGGTTTGGTGCAGGGTATGCCCTAGCGCGTGGCCTTGTTCATCTGATAGCAGCGTTTTGCTGTACTTGATGGATAAAGAAACGACGTCAGCGTCGTGGTCTAAACCGAGGCAGACTGCGATTGGTACCTAGTAAGATAGTGAGTGAGTGGGGCCCACACATGCTGTACTATTCTTTCCAAGGGAATCAGTCACGTACACGTTCATCTCGCAAGATATCGCTCGTCTGACCCGCGTCTCGAGCAACGAAAACACAGGTGTTGGAAACTTGTTCCCAAGCCCCAGCATTTGCCTCCATGCCTCTACACGTACACCCACCGATCGCATCGTTCTCATTCTGCAGAAGTCGACGGACCACTACTGAACCGGTTATATGAGCCTCGTACGGCCTGTCGTCCTGACCATGAACCTGGAAGCAAACATGGTCGGCTCCCGTATAGGCCCTTAGCACCAGGGCCCATGCCGCTCGCAGAAGTGATATTGCATCCGTTCCTTCAGCCTCAAACCATTGAGATAGGACGCGGTGTCCGAGGCTTTCTAGACGCCGTGATGCGCGTCCGTATGAGTTTTCTACTGCCTGGACAGTAGAGGTAGACTTCTCGAAGGACGCCAACGCTGGGAAAAAGCATCGGGGTGGGTTCCGGATCGAATTCATGATTGGAGTCAAGTTGCCAAATATGGAAGAGTAATGATTGAGCTCTGGAATGGAAGTTGATGGCCAAGGGTGTGGGGAGCTTTTTTATACCCCAATAGCGCCAGATCAATCATAGCTCATGCACCTTACCGCCAGAGACTGGCGCTTTTGGCACCTAGCAAGGGATTCATGCAGTGTAACTGTGATGCAAACGTAGGTTTGACTAACTATTCTGCAAGGAATGGAGAATAGTTAGTCCTTGTTGGGATCAAATGCACAATTGCAAGCACATCTTGCACACACGAGTTGAGGACGTCACACCGCCATTAAACCTACATATCGATATATAGGTAGGAAACACTCGATAAACATTATCATACGCTCCCGATACGTCGAGCAATAGTAGGGATGTCACCTTGCCTTGGGATCATGCCCGGTGGATCTACTGGAGAAGTAGGTGTATAGCGTGTTCTCTTGATGCAGGCTTCCAACCACCTGTCTCTCGGCTTGTAAGGGACTGGTAGCTGTCGGCGATGTACGCGATCCAGTTGGCGATTGTCGCTCCAATTCCCTTTCCTAATGTATTGAGAAGGGCGATCAGTCTGTATTCCTTGGGCTGTGTGTAGCTGTCCTTTCCTGGCTTCCGCAAAGACGTGTGTGTGAGAGAATTCGTGGGCTGGTCCCCCGCCATCGGCGATATGCAGGGTCCCTCTCACCTATCTTACTATATACTTTCTCATTTGTCTCACGATGGCCCCTTCGAAAACAAGGGACGTGACTATCCATAACGAACAATCAAAAAGCGATTAAAAAAAAAAAAAAAACATACAACAGCCCCAAGTATGGTGGTAGTCACCAGGCGCTGCGTGGGAGGCTTGCCGCCCTATTCAGTGTTCCTTTAGGACACTTCAGGCCCCTGTTCACCTGAATACTACACACCCAAGCTATTTGGAAATCACATTTGCGCAAATGAGTCCAAGAAGTAGCACCAACCTCCTTAACCCCATAAGCGTGAAGACTTTGATATCTAGGTTGTCGGCCCTCTCTCTTTAAACCAATACCGCTCCGGAGTAATAACTGCATACTAAGACGTGGATAATATGGCAGGATAGGCGTATCAATTTTCGATCATATAATGAATCTAGATAAGTATAATAACTCTAAGATAGCTCCAGCGGTTCTCCTACGCACAAAAGGAAAGTATGCTTAAGCTCTTCGGAGATTGGATAAGTTAGTTATGTATAAACCTCTTTTAGAGCTAAAGACTGAAAACTAACTAGTTATAGATTCCTTACTATTTATCTAATAGCTGTATCCCTGTCTAATATCTAATTCTATAAAGAGTTTCTAGAATTTATAACTAAAAATATGAAAGGGACTTAGAAGCAAGGAAACCCTGATATTAGAAATAGTTAACGGATTATACAGAGATTTCAAGGCTACCTAGTCTTCTTTTATGTTAGGGTTACAATATACCGGAAACTGTCTCTACAACTGTCCGAGAGATCAGCATAGTTTTAAACTTATCGACTTTAATTAACTGTATTATAGTAGATAAAGCAAGATCTAAAAGAGAAAGCTAGTCTTTGTAAGGAGATAGAAAAAAATAGACTCTTGCCTAATAATCTTACTGTTCTTATAATACAAATGTCGTGTCATGATTGTAAAGAATACAGAGGAGCATGTCCTGATCCAAGTAGGGTACAACTAAATACAGCGATTCTTCTCTATCATTGCATTCATGATCTAGGAATGGTCTGTCTCCATCTCCCAGATCGGGAAAATGCAAATGGATGCCTCTTCTGTCTGATATCGCCGACAGTAATCGACACTCATCAACTTGATAGCATACTAGCCCAGGCTTATTCTCGATTCTTCCCAAACTTCCCTCTCGGACCGACAGTCAACAAGAGCCCTTCTTGAATCTCCGCCTTTCTCGCCTCCAATTCCTCCACATCCCAGTTGGCGTCGACATATCTCCCCGACAGGAAGCTCTTATCACCACTAGCCAGCCACACAGCTAAACCACCACTCAGCTCCGGCGTGTCCTTCATGAATGGGATGACAAATGGGATACTGTTCCCCATATCAGTCGACACTACTCCGGGGTTGACAGCGACCGTCGTGATGCTCGGATGCTCATCTTTCATGAACGTCGTGAGCTTAACAATCGCCACCTTGGTGAGGCTGTATGAGCTCATTCCGGGCGGCGTCATACCAGCCGACGTGGATGACAGATGGATAATGGTCGTTGGCGCCTCAGGCTCCCTCCCTGTTGTTGCCAGGAAGGCTTTAGTGACGATCATTGTCCCGCGGATGTTGATTTCCTGTTGCATATAATTAGAGAATTGATCACATCAACAAAAGCTAAGAAAGATGCTGACCTGTGTTCTCCACCAGGAATCGATGTCTTCATCGAAGATGGACTTCAATGCCCCCGTGACTCCCGCGTTGTTGATCAGCACATGCGGGGTGCCAAATCGCTCCACTATTTGGCGGAACGCGTCCTTGATGCCGGGCTCATCGACAACGTCCACCGCGAGCGACAGCACCTTTGTGGCCGGGTTGATTTCTTTGACCAGCTGTTCCGTCTCTGCGAGTTTGGACGCGTTGCGTGCGATCAGTACGATGGCTTCCGCCTTTGCGCGGGCAAATGATGCCGCAAAGCCCTGTTGCATCCTAGTATTAGGATCCAGCTCGTACACAAGGGTCGATGAGGGTACGTACCAGTTTACCGATTCCACGACTCGCACCGGTGATTACGACCACCTTTCCTGCCTGAGAGAGCTCCGGGCGAGTGGGATCGATTGCGGGATAGACATCCCGATAGGTCTTCTGCGTGAAGGCATCTTCACGGACAAAAAAATCAGAAGGGAGCTGGGAAACGTCCATTATGAGGGGTGCTTTCTTCGCGCAGTCGGATTATTGATTAATCAACAATCATGTCAGCTTGATGTGAGCTCCTACCCTACTTTTATACCTACAGTCTGCCAAATTGAACTAAAAGTCTCACATCATAGGCAGCTGTCAGCCTCCAACATGTTTGGTGGATCTTAGTGATATTAGCGGGCGTCTCCGCTATATTAGATGGACGAGAATGGTAATGATGAGAACAATGGTTGTCTGTGTCTGGCTAAGCCTGCCCAATGTTATCCATAATAAGGCCCCCCAAACCCACCAGACTAAGCCTCGGCTATCGTCCCCTCTATGTTGTGGGGCATCTTTTCCGTGGTCGTGTCTGCGACAAGACCCAAAAGCACGTCCGTGTCCTAGCGCGACGCCTTTTGTCTCTGGGATGATGAACGAGAAGAGACATGCCACGATGTTGAAAGTTCCGAACATCTGTCTATATGAGTCATGCCCTGTTTCAAGGGAGGGGATACTTACTATCTAGGTTTTCTAGCTAAAGTTCTGCACCGCAATGGGAGTGATTTCTACAACGTCAGTTAGGGACTACCAGTAACTGGGTGAGGGACGTACTCGACACATCGAAGTTCATGGCCCAGGTCACCATGACACAAGCCGACAAGCCGTAGTCGCGCATACGGATTGGAAAGATCCTACAGTGAGTCCTCAGTCATGGTAAATGGATGGAAACCACGACTAAGACTGTCCACACACGCTGGATAGTAGTCGATATGTCAGTCAAGTACCCTCTCCACCGGCAGACAAGAGGACTTGTGACTTCTTGTCCAGAAGCAACTGGTCGGCGAGCTGACTTATTCATAGACAGACGTCAAGAGTTTGTTTTTGGATCTCTGGAGGCATTGTTGAGGCTGCGTCCTGCAGCTGAACGATGCCAGCCACGTCAACCTTGGAACCACCTCAACCAGTGTCTTGGCTAGGGGTATGCTAAGATGGCCCACGCACAGCTCGTAATTCCAGCTGGCCACCATGTTATTGGCCCGGCCACGGCGGGTCCCAGTGTCAATTGCTGATGGCTGGAGAACTGCTCACAACTAACATCCTAACATCTACTGGGAACCAGTATAAAAGCAGTAACAATCTTGAAATACTATCAAGTCTCTATCAACAGGAGGACCCTACTAGATTTACCCTTGATACTCTTTGTTCAGCCCCCACTCGATGGCGGCAATCTGCAAAGCAAGAATGGGAGAGAACTGCCTCGACCAGAGGAAGCTGCCTGTCATGAACCAGAACCCTGGCATCCCAGTCGGTCTCCATACCTATGAGCGAAGAATGTTAGCACTGCCGAATGTGCAAGATAAGGGATACGCGAACTTACGCCCAATCGCTCCTGTTCCTCATCCAAGCTACAGATCTCGCCCACCTTGTCCATGACTCCCCGAGGCATGGTCCGCTCGATCCTCTTGTGCGTGCGTTCGAAGCCGGTGGCAAGGACAACCACATCCGACTCGACTTGAGTACCATCGGCTAGGGTGATACCGGTGGGATAATACTCCTGGACGCCTCCTGCACATCTCCGCACCTGAATCCGGCCATCGATGATCATCTCGCATGCCCCCTGGTCAACATAGAAATGACCCGCTTTGATAAGCTGGTGATCGACGATACTGTCGCCCTGGTCGCCCCTCTTGACTGCCAATCCGGCCTTCTCCAGCCCATCCAACATGTCCTTATCCAAAACTGACATCATCTGCGACGCCCCAACACCAAGCGTCCGAACCACAGCCGTCGGCAACGAGTTACCGAGAAGATCCGCATCCTCCGTACTCAAGCCTGGCGTATCCCACAGCTTCAATTGGAGCTCTTCCACGGACTTGGGAGACACAACGAAAATGGGACTGCGCTGCACTATGGTGACCGATTTTGCCCCGTGATTGGCAAAGTCCTGGGCGACGTCATGTGCGCTGGTCCCGGCGCCGATGATTGTTACTTTCTTGCTTTGCACGTCTGACACACAGCTTGCGGATTTATGAGCTACCGTGTGGTACAGCTGGCCCTTGAAATTTTCTTGACCGGGAAAGGCGGGCTGGATGGGGATATCGCTGAGTATGCCGGTGGCGAGGACAAGATGCTTGGTGTTGATGCTCTGTACACTGCCGTCGTTGGATTGGAGCTCGACAGTGTACTTCTGGGTCGACGCATGGTACTGAATATTCGTGGCCAGCGTGTCATGTCTGACATTGAGACCCATGATATCCTCGTAGTGCTCAATCCATTTGCTCATGTGCTCTCCGTCGAGGTAGCGCGGCCAATTGGTAGGGTATTTCAGGAACGGAAAGTGGTCTGTGTATATCGGGGTGTGTGCTTTGATTGAATCGTACCTGGCACGCCATGAGTCTCCCGGGCGGGATGTTTTGTCGACGACTAGATATTTGAGCCCGAGGTTTTGTAGGTGCGCGGCCAGAGCAAGGCCTGATTGACCTGGAACTTGGGGTTAATGGATTGCTCGTATGGTTGGGCTGTTTGATACTGTTAATTACCTGCTCCCACTATCAGAACTTGCAGACTACTGTCGTCAGTGGTCAATGGGGTTCCAGATCCACTTGACTGTACCCCGGCCTCCTCCGCTCTCTGTGCCTCCAGCTTCTCTTGTCCGTTCAGCCGCTCAAGCACAGTGAAGACCGTCCAGGCTTTCCACTCCTCGGGCCCCACGTTCGCCAGGCGAAGAACCCCCCTACCTTGGCCAAACTTGGTCGTGAACCGGAACCCAGCCTGGATGAAGCGCAGTCCCCCCAGGTCAGCCAGCCGCGGTTGCAATGCGCCTGGCTGGTCAAGTTTTGGGTCGGAAAACCCACTTGTAGAACTAGTGAGGTAGCTGGAGATGGCCTTGGACCCGTTCTGGCACGAAAAGTCCCATGAGAAGGCGATAATATCGCGCCACCAAGATTCCGTATCAAGGAAGAGGGGTTGGATATGGTCTGGACGGCCAGAGGAGAGGCTATTGGAGAAGGAGGCGAGCCATTCGTTGGCGATCTTGGCTGCACAGAGCCCTTCTGCATCAATGGATGGGTGTAGACTAAGTTGGGGAAGAGCAGCCAGCGGCGGGAATTCATCCGACAGTGATCCCATGATGGATGTAGTGATTGGGAGGGATATGCAAGAATAGCGAGGAATGTCTATGTTGCTGAAAAGTCAGACGGGGACCGCCCTTATGTAGCTGGAGAGCTGACAGCTATTACACTCCGGAGTACCGGTACTTCGGAGTCGGCCGTCAAATGCTTACTATGGAGTACAATACTTTAGAGTAGCGCTGATGGTCTCATACTCGATACTGCAGGACCAATGGGATCAAGCCGATCATCAAGCCCGCCCCCGGATTTGCCCAAAAAAGATTTAGCGGCGGGATAGGGTCGCCTATTCGTCCCAAAGAGGACAAGCGCAGCGGGCTCAAAGTTCGGCCGCTGTCAGATAAGTACCGCCGAACAGCCTCATTTGGGGGCCACAACAGACCATCACCACATGGGCGAAAATGCCGCACAAGGGATATACGCGAAGTAGAACCGGATGCCGCACTTGCAGGTTCCGCCACCTCCGATGCGACGAGCAGCGCCCATCTTGGTAAGGCAACTGGAGTGGATGCGGTCTAATACGCGACTTCCCCGCTAATGCTTCTTTTGCTAGCCAAACATGCCTGGCCAGTAACCGGCCATGCCACTATCCACTGGCGGTCATCCCTCTTCGGGACCGGAGGGTGTTGCAGAAGAACGCGCTCCTACCTGGCCAGCAGCCTCCTTGGGCCTTTGTCGAAACCCACAGTCTGACACGATGGAGATTACCCAGCAGCCCAATCATGGATCCATTCGATACACTCCCGGTGAAAATGCCACCAAAGTCTCGAGAATTATACAATTACTGTATGCGGATGGAAATCCGGCAACAATATGCTACTGACATCTCACGACAGTCTACCAAACCGGGGCAGCATTTGCAGCGGCTCCGCGAAACCCGAAAGATGACTGGTGGGTTTTGTTAATCGGTGTCTGACATATGCTAAAATTGCATCACCAGCGTTGCTCTAGCCATTCTCGATGAACACGCTCTGAGAAGCACCATCTTGATAGCCAGCGTGCACTACTCGTGGAACACGGGCAATCTACAGGCCTACGAGCCCGTCTATCTTCTCCACAAGGTTGAGAGCATACGCCTCATCAACACCTGGCTTGCAACTTACGACTCCGAGAGATTTGTCGTTTGTGTGAGACAGATTTTGACAATATGCCTAGCGGAGGTACATACCGCTTCCCATCATCCGACCTGTACCCTGGGCTAACACTCCAGATACATAGGCCTGTCTGGCTAACCTTGCAGTGGCAGAGACGCACCTTGATGGGGTGATGGCACTTTTTGATACACACGATGCAATGACGGGCACCGCTGGCGATATCGTTGGCGACCTAGACGGCGAGCTCGCTGATCACTACCTTCTTCTGTAAATACTACCCCAAGCAGAAAGCCTGATTCATCCTCTAACATTGCACGATCAGGACCTCATGTTTCGTTCTCGCCCTCAAGAGCCGCCTCGACGACTTCATCATGTTCCGCGCAACCAAGGGACTCCACTCGGATCACAATGACGACTCATCGCCCGACCAGGCCGTCAAGCACTACCAAGAATGGCACGGAATGGAGTATGCTGGCCTTGATAAGAGGCTGAGAGCCATGCGTCTGTTCCCCTATTTTTTCAGCCCACCTCCGACGAACATTCCGCGGAGCAAAACAGTCGTGGTCGACGCGCCTCCAATCATCGAGTGTCTTGCATCCACCACGGACTCCCTGGATCAAGTTCGAGCGAACCTGACTTCGGAGCACATGCACCGCGTGTGGAATGATGGTGGGCCGACGAGATTGCTTCTCGTCCTTGTTACTTCCCACGTATCGTGTTTTCTCGCGGACGACGAGCCAAAGAAGAATGCAAGCGGGTACCCGGGCAAGAGCGGGCATCGTGATAAAACATCCTGGGGCGGCATTACTGCAGCGGCGGAATTATACATGCACAGCGTGCTGGGCATTATGAACTCGGGGGCGCCAATCGAGTGTCGGCTCCTCTATCGCGTTCTAAGTATCCTTCAAAGGGATGTTGAGGATACAAAACACGATACCCTCAGCTACAAGCATGGATCACTGTCGAAGTCTCTCTGGTTTTGGAAAGTCTTCACAGGAATTATGGCCATCGCTCGGAGCCAGCACGCGGATGAGCTGGTCACCCGCCGCACAACCCGTCCGGACCCGCGCGTCAGATGCTCGTGCCTGTGCCAGGAGAGGTTATACGGGGTCTATACGGGGCTTCGAAACTGTGCACGGTCTTGGAGTGTGGTTTCGGGGATGACGAGGTGGGAAGATGTAGAACCTATCTTGACAGAGATAGCCTGGCCGCGTGTTTTACCTCGGGAGGATAGGGAGTTTGCAGCTGATACATGGGCTCGGGTATATCTATAAGAGGCTGTACCATAACCCGAAACCGAGATCAAATAGATTGAGTCAGACCAATGTGAAGAACAGCAGCGAATTTAGAAAAACAAGACAGCCTGCTTCCAAGGAGACGATGTTATTTCGGTTCAGTCTGCCTGAGGCAGATGCGGAACAAGGACTGGCAACGCTCTGAGGGAAGACTGAAAGGCGGCAGGCTGCCCATGCAGCGCCGGATAAGCACCACCAAACCTCTGCTATTGTGCTACTTGGGTCTCTTTCTCCTTTGCGTCTTATAGCCGGAGAGACACTGCATTGTAGCATTGCATATTGCGTGAAATAAGTGTATACAAACATGGCGTTTCAACCCGCCTCCATTCTGTATAAATAGGAGATATGAGACGTCCAGTAAGTGCCAACCAATACGAAAATCGCCACAGGGTCAGGTTTAGCAAGTGAGCTCGGGGTTGATGAACTTTATTCGAATATAAAGACGAAGGTATGAGAGTACACCTCGTAGTGGTAACTATCAATGTGGCAAGCAGAGTTCATAACATCAGTGGGATTAAAGAAGGAAAGAAGACGAGGACCATTAACCAAAAATAAACGTTCTGGAATCCAAACTGTGGTTCACTTTCTGGTCTATGTTCTCACATGAGCTGTGTTTCCGGGGAATGCCCTGTCAGGTCGGAAAACGGGCGACATCTGTATTCAAGCAAACTGTTCAACGCCGCGCAGACCTCTGACTGTGCGTGTTTGAGGTAAGGCTTCTTAGTGTGAAGAGGAGCACCCCTTGGCTTCGTATGCGCCGAAACCTTGGATGAGCTTGGCGGTGGAGAGGACTGAGGGGCATCAATGAGGCGGACGGTTCTCTTCAGGTTTGAATTGCTGTTTATATACTTGCACACCTTTGTTGTTGCTGTTGTTAGCGATCATACCTTCTTCCCCTTGTCTTTAGTATAGACCCAACTCATCACAGATCATGAGAAAGGATATCTAGAATAATTGATCGGTCGAGGCTTTTGCTTTCGCTGCGGTCAAATACCCATCGATGCCGATCTATAATGGAGTCCAATTCTATTCAAGCGTGTGTCAACGAAACGCTACCACGGACGGACGCTGCCACCCCACGTTGATACAGAATTTTTCAGTTCCTATTGACTCTTGGGCACGTGGGGTATAGACTTTCAAGAGACCGCGATAAAATACGTAGATCAATTTCCATAGTAATAAAAGGCTTGGGAGGCAGTGTTCTGTTCTGCAGGAAATTGATTGGACTGGCATTTTGCGAATACGAGGTTGAAAATAGGTCTTACTTTGTGCGCCAACTTGAGACATATTTTCATGTCTCTATATAGACCTGACCCTTTGATACAATTCCATTCATATATCGAAATGTGTTCTCAACCCTACTTGGATGTGGCAAACGCCGCTCGTCCAGGCAGCCAAAGCTCCGCCGAACACTCAATCTACAGCGACATCCCTCCCACCACCCATTCCTCACGCCTCTTTCACGTCTATCATCGGCGACGAAAGCTCGATTTTGCCATCACTACGGACGAAAAAGCCCCCCTCGCATACGTGCGCTGTTCCACTTTCACTATCGGCAAGCCGGACCTGACATACCACGCCGGCGAAACCGAGGATGCCCCGATCACAGCGGTCTGCAAATTCATAAACTTTTCTCGACACTGCAAAGTGGGACTCGGCAACCCAGAGGATCCAAACACCGTCTGGGAGGATCTAATGCGCCACAAACTCACGACGCATTATCGGTTCGAGATCACCCTGCAGACTGGCGAACGGAGGGCATTTGTTTGGAAGCGAACCAACAGCGTCGGGATTGGAGAGGAGACGCCGTCCAAGATAGGGGCGAAGAATTTCAAGCTTCAGGATGAACTGACTGAAGAGCTTGTCGCCGTTTACTTGAATAATGGGGCGAAGAGCTGGAAGAAGTCGGGCAAGTTTCAGATTAATGTTCACTATGGGCCAGTTTTTGATACGATGGTTTTTATTACTGGCTTGGGGCTTCTGGAGAAAGAGAGGCGTAGGGAGAGAAGTCGGCAAGCGTCAGGGGGTGGTGATTAATGAATATGACCTGCGTAACAGCGACTAACGATGGTTGCGACAAGAATGCATTGAACTTGCTGTATTACTGAGAATAAATTGTAGATGTGGCTACTGCTGGCTTGGGCTATAAGTGACTCGCAGTAACAAGGTCACCCTCTCCACCAGTCTTTTTCAACCTGACCATGGCCTGCGAAATGACAACCCTACCATCTGACGCTATCTGCCGGTAAACAATCGACCGACCACTATCCTCTACCCACATTTTTGTTTGAATAACCTCGCCAGGAAAAGATGCCATCGATCTGGAAGATCCACGGCCCCTGCTCCGCGCTATTATCTTCGACTGCTCCTCAATCGATGACGTAGATGTCACCGCTGTCCAAGGTCTCATCGACGTTCGCAATGTACTGAACAAGCATACCTACCCTGAGGTCGCCGAGTGGCACTTCGTCAACCTGAGCGACTCCTGGGCGAGGCGGGGATTCGCAGCCGCTGGGTTTGGCTACCCTTGTGACAACCAGAAGGACAACTGGGAACCAATATTCAGCGTCGCAGCCATTAAAACAGCCGATGGCAGCCTTCCGAAGGGCTGTGAGGACGAGGAGAGCCATGGCAAGATTGATACCATAACTGCGCTTGGATCTAAGGAGATGGCGGCGCAGGAGAAGCTGGTTGCCATCTAAGGAGTCAACAGACCCTTTTTCCACGTCAGTATGGCCGCCGCCGTGGAGGTAGCGGTTGCAAACGCCGCAAATAGAGCCTCGAACGGTTCTCCTTAGCTTCCTGCGTTGCAATTTCTGTATTAGGGCCCTATGGCTGATATCCATAACGGATGCGCATGGATGACAATCATATTGCTCGCGTCGCCTTCGTTCTGAGGTGCCTCAGTCCCGTGTTTAACTTTCTGTTGATGATGGCGGGCTGTGACAATTTGCTTATTGAACCTATGCATAATTGTTCAGATAGGTAGATATTCGTTGTGATGAAGATGTGGATTGATTGTTAGTATTGATATGAAAACATTAACATTCATATACCGGTGGAATATGAGATGCCGATAAGATTTAATACCGAATAAATTCCGCATATGATGCTCTGTTGCCTACTTTATCGAGCCTCGATTTGCAATACGGCTGAACGCTAGAGACCCGTCCCCATCAGAACGGTGATGTAGGTCCAACACGACAATTTGTCAGAAACCCGTTAAGTTGACTAAAGATTACTCTGAGCACAATATAGATGATGCATGAATCAAAACCCCTTCCTTATATCCGCCCTTCCTCAGGTAGACCGGTCTACCATGGTACAATCCCGGCTGTCAGACAAATAGGAATTGACCTGCAGTTGCTCCGATCATGACGAGGATGATTGGGCTGTATTTACTGGTGAACTTATAGAGCGCCGCCAGAGCAACGGTGTACAACACGGCCGCGGCAGCACCCTTCGAGACCATCATAATAGCAGTGGAACTGTCAAAATCTGCGAGGTTTTCCGTTCCTTGCACGCTCGACCTCAGGGTCTGTACTGCAATAATGGCAATCACACCAATGACGGCACCACAGAGCCCATCGAAGAAGTCAGAGAGGAGCTGTGGCATTGTAAGCAGAGTCTTCTTGAGAATTATACTGACGCAGCGAGGGAATCAAGCTTACTTTGTTGCGAACCAGTTTTTCCAACACGTCGTGCCCGGCAATTGTAAAAATGAAGCATGGAGTGAACATCCCGATCGTGATGACTATCGCACCCGCAAAAGCTGTTCCAATGCCACCGATGACCAGGCCGCCCTGGAAGCCAACGAAGGTCGCAAAGATAACGAGAGGCGCTGGTAGGATATTTCCAATTGCGATACAATCAAGGAAAATATGTGCCGGTAGCCAGCCTCCTTTTAAAACTGCCTCGACTTGGATGAATGGGATGGCAGTATATGCACCGCCAAAGGACAAACTTCCCGCCACAAATCCCAACGCAAGAAGATTCGGAAGGTCGGGAGTCTCAGCAATACCAAGGGCAAGGGAAACTGGAGATGGGACTCCCCGGAAGACCACATAGATTGCATACGCGACATACTGGAGTATGAACAAGACGCCAGCAATGATCCGGTGATGGCGTGCAATGAGTGAGTATATGACCCCGTAAAGTCCGAGAGAGATGAATCTGGAGGGACTGTCAGCTGTTTCAATGAATTGTGGGCAAGATTACACAATGGACTCGTACATATTGATCCGAAGCGCACTGTTGAGGGCTGTGCAGAGTGCAGCGATGATCAAATAAGGGTTTATCTTGTGTGTGATGTGGTCTACTACAGAGTGGTCTGCAATCTTGTGTGTCGCTCGTAGAATCTGGCCATGTTTTGTCAGGCTCACGTGCCAGGGAAAAAAATGGGGGAGGCATACCATGGCTGCCACTATCGGCTGGACAGCCCTGAAAGAAGCATTGAAGTAAGCATTCTCCAAGCCGGCCAGAGAATACAAGTATGACGCAAGGAGCATCAACAGAAAGCCTGGGAGGATGAACGCAAGTCCGGCAACCACACCACCGATGCGACCAGCAGATAGGCAGCCGAAGAACATACAGAGTTCTGCAGCCTCTGGTCCCGGTAGTATCTGATAGACCGAGAAGACGCGCTGGAACCGAGCCAGAGTAATCCACTTATCCTGAAGGACCAGTCGGTCTTTAATCAAGGCTATCTGAGCCACAGGTCCGCCCCACGCGAATAAACCAAAATTGTAGAAAAAGAACCAGAACAACTTCCAGAGAGGAAGTCGTGGCACATTGCTGTTATCCTGTAAGCCGGGATCTTCGACGGTCTCTGATGCAACCGATTCTTCGATCATTGCGGACGGTGTATCACTTCGTTGTGCCTCCAGATCCGCTGCGTCGGTGGGTTTCAGGGGATTCCCACTGTTCCCGTTGATTGGCGAGGCGACCATGATGATGATGTCTAGCAGGGCCTTCAAGAGCGGTGGTAGACGTATCCTTCTGCCGTCTTCATCTCTGGGCTCCCCTGATAGATATAGCCTATGGCATATACTCCCATTGTTGCGATTCACAGCAGTACCGAGACAGGCGCGACATGATTGGCCAGCGACTGAATTACTTACCTAGTGGGACCGCATTATTTAAGGTTCGCCTACGCACGCATTTTAATCTTTTGATAATAACCCTGTCCCCCAATCAACGGTGGCCTGTCTGTCCTCTGTCGGATTTCCACTTCGGATGAGGTCAGCATTGAAGGAGGCAACCGATCCCCCGCATGTAGTGACGGACGCAGAAACACCAGATCTTGTGTCTTCTCCGTCTCCCACCTGGATGACTTTACTGTTCCACCACTATGCCGCTTTCCGAGGTATCATTCATGTGGAATATGCATCTATTCTGGTCTCACGAGTCGCAAGCATCCACTAATCGTGAGTTTAGGACCCTAAACGAGCCGCCCGTCTACGGGAGAACAAACGTCGTCACAGAGAACGCCAAAGAGAATATACAGCGGGCCTCGAGCAAAAGCTGAGAGATTTCCAGGAAAGAGGGATCCGCGCAACAGTGGAGGTTCAAACAGCGGCCCGTATAGTTGCCAAAGAAAATCAGCATTTACGTGCCCTTTTACACCAACTGGGCGTGAGTGAGGACGCTGTCAACAGGTGGCTTAGCAGCCGAAAGGGACACGAAAATTCGGAAGATGAGGGTTACAGATGGAACCGTAACTCCAGCAGAGTAGCGTGGAGTGACGGTAATATGGAGGGGCCTCGTTCGGGGCCGCAAAGCCACGGCAACGATGAGCGTCTTTCTTACTGGAGGCAGACCCAATGCCCGGTGGGGGATGAAATAGTGTCACCTGATACACACCGGCCGGGCATTAGTGACTTCGCAGGTGACCCAGTCGATATGTCTTCCAATATGAGTCCGAGAGTCTCGGCATCCAACGCCAATTTCGCCTTGGGTGCCCCTACGTTGAACAAAGAAAGCCAGGGCTCATACGAGGCAAACCGGCACGATACAACAAAGGCGGCAGAGGGACGGCGACAGCAGAAAACCAGTCCTTGCAAGAATCTATCGCGCCTTACGACAGACTCTGCCAGTGATGAGCCACCTGTCTTACCTGATGTGCCCGGTCCTCATCGCGTTCGAGACGGGATTTCGTGCTCGGTTGCATATGATCTGTTAAAGAGACATGCTACCTGCGATGAGAAAATAGAGGCTCTGGGTCGCGTGCTTGAAGAAGGATGTGAGCCTGGCTCTGGCGGTAGCTGTCATGTCAAACACGAAGTCGTAGCGCAAGCCCTGGTTGATCTCTGTTTATGAGGAATCTCTGTTTATGAGGAAAGCACCTTCCGCTGTCGGACTACACGACAGTCATTCTGGGACCTAGTGATCAGTGGGACTGGATATGCTGGGAACGCTGGGTTAGGGTTATATCCTGTACTTCTTCTGTTCGGGCTGGAGCCTACTGTACTACTGCTCTATGGTTTCTATCCATGCTAGCCCGCAGATACTGAGAGGAGTCTGTTCAGGGTTCCTTGGAACAATCTATGTTTCGGATAACTGAAGTGTTCGTCCAGAGCTGTCACTAGAGAGGCGACAGCACAACATCGGAGCTGTGGGTCCCAACGGCATAGCTCTTCCAGCCTGCTTTCGGCAGATCAATGCCTGGGTCTCCTAACAAGAACCTCATGAACACCCCATGAGTTACAACCACAACATCCGTCCGTCCTTGGTGTTGAAGGTCTTCGCAGATTGCGGCAATACGAGATCTCACCCTCCGTGCCCGCTCCTCCACAGCTTCGTCGGCGGGAGAATAGAGGTCCTCTTTCACTTGCCAACCCTCAGCCAAATCCTGGAAACCTAGTCTCGGGAAAGCCGCTTCCAGGACCGCAGTTGGGGACCCGGTATCACAGGGAAGAGCACTTCTCTCTTGTAAATCCGGGTCCAAGAAAAGGACTGCGCCATTCTCCACTCCGTGCCCAGACTCTGGGTCGAAATACCGTTTATCAAGGATGTGTGGGAAAGCAGTGAGGGTGGTTTGGACAGCTCGTTTGAGTGGAGAGGTAATGATAACCCCCACCTGAGGGGCGGAGGCGAATAGCTGGCCGAGCCCTGTGGCCTGCTGAAGGCCAAGAGGGGTCAACTCGGGATCCAACTGAGAGAAGTCATGAGTGACATTGTGGACCGATTCTGCGTGGCGGACGAGATGGACCTTCGAGGCCATATTGAGGAATAAAGGTGCTAACTATCTATCCACGAGGGTCTTGCTAGCTATAAATACAACTCGATCAGCCCCCGGCAAATGGCGGGCCGAAGAGGTAATTTCTGTGGCATATTGCGTGACATATTTCTTCCGAAGCAGCGCTATTAATATCAGCTCCGTCGACTGGGAAGACTTGAGAGACCTTTGGATAAGCTGGACCCTCCCAGGAAACTATCGACTAGCTCCCCTCTGGACGAAACCAGTGGCCATTAGATGGAGACCTTTTTCTTGGCGGCTCGGAAGTATCTCTTATTATTTGGAACCTAGCGTTGCCCCCGATTCTTACGAGACTGCCGATGTTTGATGTAGGACTTAGCAAATCCTGAGATCTATGCCATGGGCTCAAACTGATGGTGCGTCGATCCGTCGTAACGATGACCACTTAGGCACACGTGAGGAAGCGGATTGGTCCTTATCACCTAAGGACAAACCCGTGACCCATCCCTCTACGGGGGCCTCTGAACTATGTAAACTTGAACAGGACTCCGAAAACCAACAGCCAAAGAAGCGCCGCCGAGGGCGCTAAACCAAAACAGAATATAAAAAAAAGCATGCAACAGCATAAGTATGGCAGTGCTCACCAGGCGCTGCGTGGTCGGCTTGCCGCCCTATTCCGTCCTCCTTCAGGGCAATTCAGGCCTCTGTTCACCCACCTAAATACTATATACCTGGGCTAGTAGGAAGTCACATTTGCGCAAATAAGACCGAAGTAGCACTAACCCCCTTGCCCCGTAAGCGTAAAGATTTTGTTCTCTACCTAGTCAGCCTTCTTTTCTTAGGATATTATCGGGGAAGACCTGCCGCCACGAGACGGTTTGGTACGATCGTTGCATTTCCGCCTTGCTGCGAGCACGCTCTGACCTACTTAACCGTTGGGATCGTTAATGTACGCATCGCCAGTGAGTCCGCATAGACTCTATAGTAGATGTGATCTGGGTACAGAACACAGCTCCGCGTCACTTTGACAGATTAATCCGTATATAACGGCACGGAAGAATGGGAAGTAATTTATCTAGTGCTGTACTCCGTAGAGATCTTGATATTGCCACTGTTTTGTTTAATCTGGAGTCACTGCTAGATACCTGAATAACCGAGACGACCTTAGCGTATAACGTGGATGCTGTTTCTTGAGATAGGTTTTTAACTCCGAAGATCGAACTTTTAGAGTGACCGCAACATAAGGACTTTCTGGGCTAAGAATCTGGAAGAGCTCTGTTTCTATTTTGGTTGTCTTTGGGTGGGGCAGCGGAAGAAACAGGAATTGAAATAGCTTATATTAGGGGACGTTAACTGGGTCGGCTTCTCTTACAAGCCTAAGCAATTTAGTATAACGGTAGGTAGGCAAACCGAATGTGTACAGGGATTCCAGCCCCTTCCCCACCCTTTTTCTCTTTGAGAGGGTTGGTTGGGTCCTGGGTTACCTTCGTCTTCTGTCGGAAAATCTCCTTCCGATTGAGACATCGGTCATCCTTATAAATTAGCAACTGATTGTCTTCGCGCGGAGTGTGATCTTCTGGTTTATAATAATTTTACTCAGAATCAGCGCCGCAATCAGCTAAATACCATGGCAACCCATCTCCAAGATCAAGATCCAGTGAATGAAAAGGAAGAGAATATTTTCATTCTCATTCCAAACTTGATTGGTATGAGGATCTTTCGAGCTATTGCGACTATTTATCTAATCCTGATTGCTTGTTGCCAGGGTATGCACGAGTCGTCTTCGCTATTGCTTCACTTTATTATATGCCTTATCATCCACGAACCTGTTCGCTCCTATATAGCGCTTCATGTCTCCTAGATGCCTTGGATGGGGCGGCTGCTCGACGCCTTGGACAGTCGACGCAGTTTGGCGCTGTCCTGGACATGATCATTGATCGATGCACAACAACTTGTCTGTTAGTATTTCTTGCGACCGCTTTTCCCAGGTGGAGCATACTCTTTCAAGCCTTGATTAGCTTGGACTATTCAAGCCATTACATCCATATGTATGCTACACTAGCAATGGGTGGACAGCGTCAGAGTCACAAAGATATTGACAAAAGCCGGCCCTGGGTGATGAGAGCATATTACTCTAATCGTGTTAGTACATCACCATTCTTCAATGCAAATATTATTAGCTGATACGTCTACAGAAAGTTTTGTTTACTGTCTGCGCGATGAATGAGGCATTTTTCATTGCGCTATATTTGCTTTCATTTTCTTCGCCACTACTCATGCCTTCACTGGAGAACAGCAAAGCAAGCTCTGCAACCGCCTCCCAAATCTGGGGTTCGCCTTGGAGTTCTGGGGCTATGGAAATGGCTCGGTAAGTACAGCTCTGGCTCCAGAAGGACGGCTGGTACTGATATCTCATTTACTCCGGAGTAGTGCCAATAAAATCAGCAGTTCGGCACCATGGTTCATCCTTGCCGTCTCATCATCATTCATGCTCTTCAAGCAGTATGTGAATGTCATACAACTAGTTGAAGCGAGCAGATGGCTAGCACAGGGCGACGTTGAGACTAGGAGGACACGCTTGCTTCAAAGGAAAACAGAATGACTTGGCTGATTTATGTTCTGAATACTTTCGCACTAATATAGTGCTTTCCTCGCCAGCCGTTCTGAGCGTACAGGAAGCTTAAATGACCTGGAACAATGTATCCTTCTGGGAAGACAGGCTGTTGACATTATTCCAACCGATGACCCGCACAGGGTTGATCTTCTATTAGACCTGAGCGATTACCTTCACAACAGGTACATCAGGTTAGGATCACCAGAAGATAACAGGCAGGCGGTTGAAATCATACAAACAGCAATGCAGTCCCAGACAAAGTATGCTTCGCTTCGACCAAGTCAACTGTGCACTCTCAGTCACCGTTTCCGAGACCGATATGAAAGTACAATGGAGAAAGCTGATATCGATCAATTTATTCAACTTGCTCAGGAAGCGCTCAATCGTGTTCCTCTGGACCACCCTCAGCGCGCGTACCGCCTCCATTCCCTGAGCAGCGCTCTAGAAAAGCGATTTCTAGTTCTTGGGACCATGTCCGATCTGGAAAAGTCTATCGAGTACAGCGAAAAAGCTCTCGAATCTACATCACCTGATCGCTCTGATGGAATAAATTACTTATATGCGTTAAGCATTAAGTTAACATCTCGATACGAACTGCTCGGTGGCCTAATCGATCTAGAAGACGCCATCCACTTGATGCAGAGCTGCATAGAAAGTGCGCCACCGAACTATTTGAACCGTGTTTCCCATCTGAAAACCCTAAGTGACCAACTTGGGTATCTGTTCGAAAGCAACATGCAAACGGGGACGTTAGATCGGGCGATTGATACAGCAACTGAAGCAATCAAGCTTGTCCCCAAGGACGACATGATGAGATCCAGCATTCTGAATAGCCTTCATTTGCTTTTCATATCACGGTTTAAGACAACGAATAACCTATCCGACCTGAAATCAGCCATCGAAGCCCAGCGTGAGGCCATAAAACGCGATTCCCATTACCGCGGAGATCGTTCCATCTTGATCCACAATCTCAGCGTGGGCTTGGCTCTTTTACAGCACACTGGTGAACCAACAGATCCAACGGAAGCGATCAAGTTAAGCTGGGAAGCAGTCAATGCAGCATCCGAGTATCACCCCAATCGCGCAATGTATCTCAACACGTGTGGCACGTTCCTGAAGGAGAACTACGAAAGCACCAGGCAGATAATTCTTGGGGATAAAAAGCCGAATGAATTGTTCCTTGAGGCCTTCCACCATGAGAGCTCTCCTCCGCTAGATCGTATCAAAGCTGGGGAAAATGCCTTTGACTGCTATATTCCAATGGAGAGTGGACTCAGGCGAATTCGGTGGCGAGAGATGTTGTGAAGCTCTTCCCCTTGTTGGTTCCGCGGTGGTTAAGTCAAGATGACCAGCAACATCTGCTAAAAAACATATCACACTTCACATCACGTGGAGCATCTGCCGTGCTACAGGCAAATGGACCTCCCCTTGACGCTCTCAAGATATTGGAGACCGGGAGGGGGGTGATAGCTCGCTGCAGTATCGGTTTGAAGACCGACATCTCCAAACTTGAGAAATCGCATCCCTCATTGCACGATGAGTATACTATGCTCCGCCGGCAACTTTCCCTTCCCCCTTTCTCAACATTCTCAAGTGCAGCGGAACCTGCACAGCCAACGTTGATATGTCGACGACGGAAAGCTCCAGGATTACTCCCACCCCATATCACTACCACCGGACCCGAAAGGGCTGAATTTTTGCGAAGAATTGAGAATTTGGAGGAAAAGATCCGTACATTTCCGGGATTTGAGGACTTCAATCAGGCTCCTTCACACGCGTCCTACACTGAGTTTGCCATGTTTGGCCCAGTAGTAGTCTTCAACGTCACAGAGCAGCGGAGTGATGCGATAATTGTCGCTGAAAATGATATATACAGTCTGCATCTGAAGCAGCTTCGATTTCAAGACCTCAAAGCCAATGTCGCGAGAGTGATAGGAGATGAACGACTGTCGAAGGGGGTTCCAACCACGAGACCGCAGCGCAACCGGGAGCTTCAAGGCATACTGCACTGGCTATGGGAGACAGCCGTCTACCCTGTACTTACTCGAATGGGCTTATACAGCGACAAACTGCGATCTGTACTGCCGCGTGTCTGGTGGGTTGCAGGCGGCTACATGGGCCTTCTCCCACTGCACGCAGCCGGGGATGCAACTCGCAGGACGATGGACTACGTCATTTCCAGTTATATTCCCACGATTCAGGTGCTCCAATCTTGCCGGGAAAGACGTCGTATGTCATTCCGCGAGCATAAGCCGAAGATGCTCCTTGTGTCTGCGCCAGAAAAGCTCGATCGACAGACGTTGAAGACAAACGTCGAGCTCGAGTCCATCAGAGAAGGCCTTCAGGTTCATCAAGTGTCCTACACGATGCTTGATAGGCCCTCGCACGATGACGTATTGCGAGAGCTCCCCGAGCACCATCTGCTCCATTTCTCACGCCATGGCTATTCAAACGCTACTGATCCATCGAAAAGCGCGTTGGAGCTTGTCTGCACAGCTGAAGATGGAGCAATCTCGCAGCTCACAGTAAGAGATCTGTCACTCATTGGTTACGAAAAAGCTCAGATTGCGTATCTCTCTGCGTGCTCGACAGCCGAGAACTCGTCCGATGAACTCCTAAATGAGGTCATACATATCGCCAGTGCTTTTCAGCTCATTGGGTTCCCCCATGTCGTCGGGACACTCTGGGAGGTCAGCGACAGAGCTGCCGTTGAAGTAAGCAGACTCTTTTACGAACAGCTGGGCCGGCAGATGCGCAATTGTGACGAGTCACATATCGCATGCTGTCTCCACGAAGCTCTCCAGACATACCGGGAAAGCAGGAAAGTTTCAAGAGCGAATGATGTCCTTTCATGGGCCCCATTTATCTACATGGGTGCATAACGAAGGCCCTCATTGCAATTACTTGTCATCGCAGACTAATATATTATTGACTTTTTCTTCTTACCTTTGTTTAAAACCGCGCCAAAACAAAGTCTATTGCATGCTGGCTCACCTCTCGTCTAGGCACGGCCAGCAGACAGGACTCAGTCCCAAGTTGCACAGTTAACTTAGATTTTAGAAGTTTGCTATCGTACTGCTTATCTTCATTTCAGCCTGCTAATCTCTTATATCATAAATCAAACTAGCGCGATCTTCCCGTAAAATGTATATTATATGTCTCTCTTTTCTAATCTTATATTATATGTGTTGCTTATTATAGCTGTAGTATAAACTTTTAAGAGCAAGCCGTCTGTACATTCTTACGATGATATCGGACTCTGTTTAGTTCTTCTCTAGTTAGTCTTAAGTTAATATAGCGTTAAAGAATAGGAGAGTCAGAGAAGAGGTAGGCGGGCGAGGAGACCATCTATATAGACCACACATCCTGATGCTAAGCGACAACGATGCGCTTTCTCTAATTAAGTGCGCTATACCGGATGTAGGTAATTCGGTGTCACCGCAGAATACAGAGTTAATGGCTGACTTCCAAGGAAAATTCTATACTAGAATCTTAACGTTCTGTGCTTCGTTGCCAGCATAACTAATCACGTTTGTCCGACATACCAATTTAAATATCAAATGGATTGAATCTCCGCTTCAAAGAACGGGCACAGACGCACATCGTTGTAATGCACTAAATAGTCACGCTTATTGACCCAAGGCAGCGATAACGAATAATGGACTAAGTTAAGCCACCTAATAAAATATTCTCTCATCTTTGAATTGTAGTGAGACACAGCGCGGAGGTCAAGATATGCGGAGATTCCCTTTTCAGAAAATTAAAAATATCTGGTAACGGCAGTGGCGTATTGTAAATCCGATCCTTTGGGACACGTCAGAAGGCGGGGCAGTGGGTGAGTTTAGAGGCTTCAGGTACATTCAGGGGGAGGGCCTGAAGGGGCTCAATATATAGAGCGCGTGAATCGAACAAAAAAAAAATGTAGTAAAGAAAAACATACAACAGCCGGGATTCGCTGGTGGTCACCCACCCAACTACTAACCGGCCGGCAAGTGACTTGAGTACGGCTGAGCGGACGGGAAGCCCTATTTTCCACTTCCTATGGTCGTATGTGCATGTTTATTTAGAGAGAGGGTATGTATGCTACCAATTGAAAGTAAGATAGGCGTGGTTGGTCTTCATCCGACTGCCATAAATGCTCCCATGGCAGCGCATCAACATCCGATACATGACGAGATTAGTGAAACCAGTTCTCCGATATCATAACTCCGGCATATACCAAGTACCGTACTAGCAAGCGGTATGTAGAGAAGATGGAAGAAGACAGTAGGGGTGGCATGGGAAGCCGTCGACGGAAGAGCACGAAATATATACAATGTGCTCCCGGACTTCCAAGATATAGATCCGGATATTATCTCCCCAAATCTCGATTCCCATTCAGCATCATCAACTCCCCATAAGTCTTCACATCACACCACTCTTCAACTTTCGGCCTAGCCAACCTGCCAACCCGGTGAATACCCCAAGTCCTCGACTGTTAGCATGTGCTACCCAAACCAGAACACCATCAAGTTCTCCATCGTCTTCGCTGCTGCAGGCCCGCAGGTGGGCCTTCTCATCTTGTCTCGTTAGCAAGCCAGCTCCTTCAAGATCATATGCTCTTGTCCAAGATAACGTGAGCAGCGACTGAGGGTAGTAGACATTTGGATATGAAGATGTGAGGGTTGCCAGCATTTGAAGCCGTGGTGTTTTCCTTGGCGTTTGGTTGTAGGGTGTTTGTGATTTCATCGTGCCTCTAATTAGGCGATCTAGTTATATATATTATTTTTGTATGGTATCTCGCTCTCTATCCCTAGGTATCAACCTAGCGCAGAATATCTAGATGTATAGACTGGAGTTTTGGAGTACTGTCTTGCTGGATGTAAGTGTACATGCGATCTATACGCCGACGCATACTATGGGAATGTACACGAGTTCCCGTCAGCGGGATACTATTTGTGCCTATACGAAGCCCGTCAGCACTAAACCAACGCTAAACCATCTGGCCGCGCTTGTATGGTTCTGCAGGATCCGTCCTCGGGTAAGCCGACGATATGGGCCTTTATCCGCAAGCAAGCCACAAGGTCAAAGCGCCGTACAGTCAAGATTAAATATGTCTACATCTGCATCTCGAGCACAGCGGAGCGTGCTTACATATTTTATATCAAGAAAACCTGTCTACCTCAATGGATCATCCCCCCGACGCCTTTTCCTACTCTCCCCTCAACCCCAAGGCCGCGGAAATCCGCCTTCTCACTATCCTCCCCGACAAACATGAGCAGAATCAAGTAAAATGCACCCTGCAGACCGTGTCACTGGACAACGCACCGCAGTTTGAGGCGCTCTCATACGTCTGGGGAAGCGTAGTGGAAAAGGTTGGAATCACCGTGGACGACATTCCCTTCCAGGTCACGACGAACCTCGAGGCAGCGCTGAAATGCCTGCGACACGCCCGAAAGAAACGCCTCATCTGGATCGACTTCATCTGCATCGACCAGAACAACCTCAAAGAAAAGAACACCCAGCTCCCGCTCATGGGCCGCATCTACAAAGACGCCACCGCCGTCGTTGCATGGCTCGGACCCATCAACCCCAACATGGAACAGACCATGTCGATGATCAAGCGCAGGGAAAGCAGCCTGGCCGGGCTCCTCCAGGACGTGCGGCAGATCACGCGGCCGTGGAGCCAGAAGCACCGGCGCGACACGATCGGATCCATCCTCGACGCCGTCCAGGGCTTTCTGGACATCGTTTCAGCCCCGTATTGGGGCCGCATCTGGACCTTCCAGGAGTACTACCTCCCAGAGAAACTCCCCGTGTGCATGGTCGGCAACATTCCCTTCACGCTCCCCGCGCTCGTCGACCTGGGCCTACACTTTCCCGACGTCCTGCGCCCGTACATGGAAGACCTCGACAAGGTGGCGCCGCGCGCGGGCGACGCCGCCGACATCGAAAACCACCGGGAGCTGCAGCGCCGCTTGAAAGAATCGACACAGCGTCTCGCGCAGTCGAACCCGATGCAGGACTTTGCGCACGACCTCGCAGCCAGCCGGAAGGGCCTGTCGTCGTTTGCCGACGTGCTCGATCTGACGGTCCAGCGCCAGTGCTACAACCCGCTCGACCGCTTCTACGCGCTGTACTCGATGGTCGACGGCGTGCAGAAGAAGTACCCCGTCGATTACGAGTATAAGCCGGACGAGGTGGCGCTGCAGATCACGCTGTGGATTCTGGTCTACGAGGGCGTGGACTGTGTGTTCAACATGTTTCATTTCTACGACGGGCCGCATGGGGATATCCTGGGGCGTCCCAGCCCGACGTGGGTGCCGAATTACCGGGATTCGACGTCGAGGACTGCGTTCAATTTCAAAGATATCGACCCGTCTCTCCAGGACACTGAGCAGGAGTATATGACAAATTTGTCGTTGCTTCCGGGCAAGTATGTGCTGCATTTCTGGGCTAGGAGGGTGGGCACGGCTCGAGTTGTTTTCAAGTTTGCGGGCGAGACGGCAGAGATTGCTCGCAGGATTCTGGATGCGGTGAAAGAGCCAGCCTCTGAATGGGGCAACGGTGTAGACGAGGCGAACATGACGGAGCGGCTGGTCTGGGCTTTTCTCGCGCATGGAAGGATGCAACAGACGTTCGCCATCGACGATATCCTCAACGCGTTGGAACAGTTGTCCAGCTCGGACGACCCGTCTGACCCGTCTGACGCGACCAAACTGACAAAGGCTGAGAAACAGCTCCTGCGGGATCTGCCGGCCCTCGCAGGGAGGACGGTCTTTCAGCTGACGGACTGTCCGACTGGTGGGTTTGGCGTCGGCGTTGGAAATATGCAGGACGGGGATCTGTTGATTCTTTCAGGCAAAATGATGAATCCTATTGCCTTGCGGGACTCGGGGTTCCGGGGCAAGGCCGAAGACATGGTGCATTATAAGATGGTTGGGAATGCGTTTGTCGAAGGCATTGCGGAGGACCAGAAGGAGCATCCTACTCCGCTTCTTGCTGAGATTAAGGGAGAGAAGTTTGAGGAGTTTTTGATTTTGTAGTAGGGATGAATACTGTGATAGTAAGATGAGGATCATGTTGGCATCAATATAAAACGTCTCCTCCTTGCCAGTTTAGGCCATGAACCTAACCATCTTTGACACGGCAATTGTCCTGGCTGCTTACCGAAGGCGACATCGTCCTCAAGGTTAAAGCAGTCTAGAAGCTGATCTTCTCGATAGTTGTTTTATATCCCTGCTACCCCGCCGGAGGACATAACGACGCGGGTAAATTCCCTACTGCATGATGCGGCAATGGCACCATCTGCATCCTTGAAACCTCAAGAACAGGGTGTGCTTCTTCAGCCTATTTAAACACTGTCTTGGAAACAAAACTAAGAACGACCACCCCGCCGCGGCACAACCCACTCTCCCGCCGTGACAGTAGTATTGCTCTCCCCAAACATCCCCCCATTGAAGAACAAGATCACGCTCGGGTCGGGCATGACAGTCAACGCCCGCGAATAGGCCACGCCCTTGCCGGTGGGCACCTTGATCCAGGCGTGCGGGTTCCCGTTCTCCCTGTTGATAAAGACCTCCTCGTACGTGCCGTCGCTCATGACGATGGTGCCGTGCGGGCCGCCGACGGGCGTCCAGACGGTGTACGGGCACGCTGAGGGGATAGTCCCGTCGCGCGACTTGAGCAGCACCGGCGCGGCGTCGTCGAACTTGAGCGGGTTGTCGGCGATGCGGTAGTGGACGGCGTACTCGACCTCGGGGGCGTTGGCCAGCTCGTACGACAGCAGGTACTTTCCGTTTCCGATGCGCGCGACGGTCGTCATGCCGGGGCGCAGGGTGTAGTTCGCGTAGGCGGCATCGTTGACGACGGGCCCCCAGTGCACCAGGTCGCGCGTCGACTGGTGCGCGAGTTTCTGGCCGTGCAGCGGGTCCCGCTGGTCCGAGTAGTAGACCGTCAGCTGGTCGTTGTACATGGAGATGAAGGGCTCCCAGACGGGGGTTGCGCCGTTGGTTGTGTTGGGGGGCCCGCCTGTCGCGACGACTGAGACGAATTCCCAGGAGAATCTTCTATCGTTAGTGGGACTTGATGGAAATGGGTGAGTGGCTAGGCTTACCCTCTGTCCAGGCTGGCGTAGACCTCGATGTTTGTGGAGGAGAAATCGCGCGGGATGGCGTTGCCCGAGGCGAGGATCGTCCCGCGAGGGTATTCGCCTACCTGCCGGGGGAGCTCGTAGAGATGAGGCTGCCAGATCGAGCCGTAGTCTCCGTTGGTGAAGTGGACTTTGGAATAGTTGGACCACGTTTGACCGCCGTCCTTGGAGCGGTAGATCGGGAGGTATGTCCCGTCCGGCGGGAAGAAGGACCAGGTCGATAGGAGGACGGGGTCTGTGGTGTTGCGGTCTAGCAGAAGCGTGCGGCCGTACGAGGTGCTGTGAGAGGGCCAGTTGGCGGGCGGCGCAAAGACGGTGACATTGTCGAAGATGGCCTCTGCTGCTGTCGCGAGCGCTAAGAGAGAGAAGGCTGTAATGGAGGGGGCTTTCATTTTGATGGCTGACTGGAGCTTGAATGAGAGTGATGGCACTATACATCAGGAAGAGGATAGGCCATTCGGACTATATAGGCGACGACGGTTAAATCTAGCAAGTGATGCTCGCACAGCATTTAACCGTTGATGTATAGAATCCGGGGGAGATGTAGATCGGCGCAATCGGAACTGTAGAGGCTTCTCTTAGCCTAAAGTCTTGTTCTGACGGTGCAATGGACCAATATCTCTCGGCTGTAGCTTGACGTTTATATGAATGTTGTCGATCACTGCACATTCGTCGGTGTGATCATTTGTGTCAGGAACCCGTCCTATAGATCAGTATTATAGACAAGCACATATGTCTAGACCATGGACCTGCAGTATCAAGTTAGTAGCTGTACACAGTACAGTCAGTACCTACTCCATACTAAGGTATATACCCCAGTCCATAGTTATACAATAGGCTTAGTGTAACCTATTCCACCCGAACCTCGGCATCTCCTCACCAACAAAGTACCTCCTCTACACTCCTATACTCCCAACTACACACCCCCAATCCCATTCCCATTCCCAATTCCAATCCTAATAAAAATGAAAGAACCCAAATCCTACGACTGGGACAACTACCTCGACTTCCTCCGCGAAGTCCCCGTCCCCGCCGACGCGCTATCCTTCTTCCTGGCCCGCCCCAGCGCCCGCCCCTACAACCCCCCCACCTACCACCCCATCCCCTGGCTCTCGCGCCACGACAAAGGCGACAACACCACCGACACACTCTTCAGCCAGGCGCTCAACTCGCCCAACACCATCCCGCGCGTGCTCGCCCTGCTCCGCGCCGACCTTCTCGAGCCTAGCACGCCCGTCCCCGGCGGGACGACGACGTCCCCGGAGGAAGATGCAGGGACAGATGACACCCCGCATCAGGTCCTTTTCGTGCAGCTGGGCACCGGGCTGAACGGCTTCACGGATACCGTGCACGGCGGCGTGCTGGCGGCGCTGGTGGACGAGGCGCTGAGTACGTGTGTCGAGGCGGTGCGACAGCGGGACGCTGGGGAGTCGAAGGCGAAGCTGTTTACGGCGAATTTGAACGTGTCGTATCGCGCGCCGGTGTATTCGCCTGCCGTTATCCTGGTCAAGACGTGGTTGCGGCGGAGGGAGGGGCGGAAGTGGCTCCTTGAGGCGCAGGTCGTTACGGAGGAGGGCAAGGTGTGTACGGAGGTTAAGGCGTTGTGGATTAGTGAGAGGGTTGCTGGGTTGTAATAGACTCTGATTGATAGAGGATTGTGTACATACTGTACATACTATGACTGCATTATGGGTTTTACGCTGGACGCGCCTTAAGTACCTATGCTATGAACCGTATGTCTACAACTGAATGTCTGTCACAGACGGACACCCGTCAAATTCCCTGGTTCCAAACTCGGACACGAGCACGTAGGTGCCGGCGCACGAGCGAACACGCCGGCGAGAACCGACGATGAAGAATTCCCCTTGCCAGCTGTCAATATGCCAAACCGCAGGAAGACCTCGAACGTGGTCACGGCAATGGAGATGAGGATCAGCACAATAATGATCCACGTTTGCCCTGCAACTGTCAGTATCTCACGCCAACCAAATTTCATCTTACTTACGGGATGTCTGGTTGTCCGCTATCGAGTCGGACAGAATCTCGGCCAGATCAAGAAAGACGCGACACCGCTCGTTCAGCACCTGAATGCGCGGTTTGATTTCGAGGTACTCGCGCACCGCAATGTACAGCGGATACAGACTCGGCTCGCTTTCCCAGAAGAAATTCGGGACGTCCAACATGTTCGACGCTGTGATGTCATGTCAGAGGTTGAGGGCGCCATTGGTCGACCGGCACTTACACAAGTTGACCTCTACTCGGCTTTTGAACAGTCGTCCGAGAATCCGAAACACTTCCTCCCGCTTCATGCCCAGCTGTCCGGTCATGGCTAACCGCCGAGGCACATCCTTCGCGTCGGCCATCTGTTTCGCCATCACCTCCTCGAAGAAGCAGAGCTTCGTGCTCTGCGCGATGCCGTGACTGATAGCCAGTTTGATCATGTGGTCGCCGCTGCGCAGCGTGATCATGTCATTGTACACACGGGGGCGAGGGATCTCTGTTGAGTACTCAAAGTGGAATTCTTCCATCTCAAAGTCCTCCTCCTGCAGCGGCATAGTAGCTAGCGGAATGGGCGTACCAGTTGCCGATGATGCTGCAAACGCCAGGTCTGCGAGAATATCTTTCTCTTGTTTCTCGGTCAGATTCCAGAAGACAACAACCCCATACGTAAACACAAACATCTCCGCGACATCGTAAGGCAGGCGGGACGGGACGGACGGAGCAGCGATACGCCTTTCCTGGGCGGAATGGTTCGTCCCATCGCTACTGTGACCCCTCGTTTCGGATGTATCTCGATGGCCCTCTTCCACATGATGGTACTGCCCATGCTGATCGTGTCCATCGACCCGGTCTTGCGGCGACCCATGCTCCCCACGGCGTCCGACAGAGTGCTCCTCCGGTTCCATGTAATCTTCATGGTGATCCCGCAGTTCGTTCCGCTCAATTTCCTCATCCAACAGCGACTTTCCACCCGGTTTCTTGACCACCGGACTGCTCCTCACCCGGTAGCCTCCGTGTCCCGGAAGCAACGGGAGATGGTACGCCGTGTACAGACAGTCATCGTAGAGTTTGGTCCTACCCCCATGACTATCCTTGACAAAAGACGCCAGGGAGCTCATCTTATACGCCTGCGCGGTACAGTACGCCGTCACCCGGGCGAGTTTCTCCGCGCGACGGGCCTTGGGCAGACGCTCTGCATAGCTCTTCGCTTTCTCCGGGGGGATCTTCCGGCGCCGGTGGAGTTCCTCATCCGCCAGCAGCGGCTCAAGTTCATTATCGATCCCAAAGTCGGCGCCCAGCTTCTTCTGCGTCCACAATCGCTGTCGCACGGAATCCGGATCCATGTTCCGATCCTTGGCGAGTCGCTGGACCAGCTCCTCATCAACGACCTCATCTCCTTCGTCTTCTTCGGGGGACTCTCCGTCGACGCCTTCAGCCTCCGGCAGTAGGACGAGCTTCTCGCTCACTTTGGTCGTGCGCGGGGGGAGACGCGGCTGTGCGGCCAGACCTCTCATCGTGGCGGCGGCACTGGTCGCATTGCTTCCGCTGCTGGAACCGCCTGCTCCGCCCACCCCGATCAAGCCACCCGTCGCAGAAGCAAGACGGGAGCGTGGGCGGGTTCGTGCAGCGGGAGGGGGGTGGCGTTGTTGCATGGAGGGCACGTCGGAGGTATATTGCAGGACGTTATCGACGGTGATGAAGCGGGTGGATGGGGAACGACGACGACGGGGTTGGGAGGAGGGAAATTGATCGCGCGAGTCGGTTACCTGGAGTATATGTGAGGATTGGATTTTCAAGACAGCAATGGGATGCTCACCAGCACATGGGGACTTCGTTGGCCGGGCCCGCGGCCACGCGTTGGAGTCATTGTAGACGGGTATTAGGTTGATGGGATAGTATTATTTCGATTTGGAGAGTTGCAGATTGAGAGGGGTGATAAACAGGATTGCAATTGAGATGCAAATTGGCTTAAGCCGGTCGACCCGAGTCTTCGGTGGGGGAAGTCGATGAGACTGATCGCCCCGAACACGATCAACACATAACCTCAGCTTTGGAATTCCAGGAAGCTCTCACAGAGCCGAATGGGAATGGTAAAATGAATGGATCGTCAAGCAACGAGGTACAACGAGGTCGAGATGGTCGAGAGAAGCCGAGCTCCAGTCGAAAACGGCCAGGCCCAAAGCGAAAGGCGGTGGGCGAAAATAACGAGCCATGACGTCGTGTTGTCACGGGCGTACGGTACCGTTCGGCGTCCCGTTTGGGAAGGCGGCCGGCCACGTGCAGCGGGTGGTCTCGGCTGGGGCTAGGCCTGATGGGGCCTAGTGGGCCTCGGGAGTCCAGGTTGATCCGGGGTAACCCGCTTCCCATCTCGTCAGGTATTGCAACAACAATCCTTGATGTTGGTAAGGTACAAGGTACTTGTAGGTACCTAGTACATTAGGTATACATGTCCTTGGCCCGGTCCTCGTATCCACCGACAAGGATCCTCGGGGACAATACGGAGCCCAGTTGCCACCCGCCGCATCCCCAAATTAGGTTGTCCTGACCCTATCAGCCACGGGAGGGGTACGGAGTACTTGGCCTGGCCCACTGTCAACGCGGACAGCACTTCCGACGCAAAGCAGATGATTCCTGTTTGGTAAAGGAATGGCAGCAGCATACGATCATCGGGGTCCACGGAGATTCCAATTGGTGTTGCTGCATGCGGGGTGCTTGTCTCGTCCTCAGGTACTCCTTGCAGATGCGTGCCGGCGTCCTTGCTTGT
>NT_165972.1:2507082-2508460 GCF_000149615.1 Aspergillus terreus NIH2624
GATGTTGGTTTATCATATTTCTAATAGAGTTAAAACAAATTCCGAAACGCCAGAGGCAGCTGCCATGCAATGTTACTTTGGTATGCTAGTATAATCCAAACGATCACAATATGCAAGGATATCTCAACAAATGTCCGTCCGGGAAATATCCCGATACAGAAATCACAAATCATGTCGCAGTCTTCGATCCTCATCCCAGATTTCCTTCTTCATCAGCTGGAGTTGGGCATGGAACTTTTCAAGCCGATCCATTTCCGCGCGCGGGGGGTCCGGATGGCTAGCCATGGCGTCGTGCAGGGCTCGGTACTTCGCGTAGCGTTGCTTGAACCGCCGGGATTTCTCCCGCAGCTGCTGGAGCAAGATTTCCCGACTGAGCGGGGGTGAGGCACTCCCCGTGGTGCTGCCACTGGAGGTGCTCACCGCGCGTCGTCGTTTGTGCTCCAAGTCTCCCGTCGTGCGACCTTGCGCGGGCGTGGTCGATGGGCGATCCAACTCCGCCTTTCGCTTTAGCGGGTTGACGGCGGACGGCGGCCTGATGACGCCGTTGGTTCTGGGTTTAGCCGGGTCGGTAGTATCCGTAATTGGTTTCTTCGGTCGAGAGAGTTGCGTAATCAGAGGGGAGGAGGACGAGCTGGACGCGGAGTTGTTTTGGCTGGAAGAACGGCTGCGGCTCTGTATGTCCGATGCGTTGGTCGGGGGTGATGAGCCCAGAGGCGATGGCTTCTGAGGCGACTTCTGGGCGGGCGGCCGCGAGGATGGAAGGCGTTTGGTCGCGGGGGACTTGGCGGCAGTCTTGGAGGGTGATTCAGCTTTGGGTGGTGCACGCTCGGGCGGGTCGACTCGCGGCGTTGGTACATGGAACGGCTCACGCGTGACGGTCGGCTTCGTCTGCTTGACAGGAGCCTTGGGCTGTGGTTTGGGTTTCTCTGGTGCGGGTTGCTCCGAGGCTGAAGCATCGGCCATGTCCGTGTCATCCTCGTCGGAATCATGTACAAATTCGGCGGATTTGAACTTCCCATCGGGCTTGGACGTCGCCTTCCGATCTCGGTTCTTCAGGACCCGACCCGTCAGGGTACTGTTTGTTGGGTTCTTCTTGGCCGTAGTACTCTTTGCGGGGGCTTTCTTGTCGGCGGGTTTCTTTTGCGTCATGGGGGCAGATCTGGGGGTCGGGGTCACACGGCCATTCCCGCTGGCTTTGTCGGTCGCCGGACCGGTAGTATCCCCCTTCTTTGCCATCTTCTTCGACTTGGATGCGAGGAGTGAGAGCCTTCTTGACTGTGCCCCGTCCGAGAATCGGGGCGGGGACAAGCACTTTCCCTTTTCGCCCGTTTCCTCCCTTTGCGGAGCATCATCTGCGAGAGGAGGTGGGAGGCGGGAG
>NT_165972.1:2508819-2613809 GCF_000149615.1 Aspergillus terreus NIH2624
GGTCGAACTTCTCGGGATTGAATTTGTTCTCAATGCCGTAGTGTTGCCGCGCGAGGGCGTCGCAGTCTTCGATGGAGGCCCGAGTTTGTTTGGCCAGGAACTTGGTCGAGACGGCGCGGACGGCGAGGAGGTGGATCAGGGGGACCTTGAGGGCTTCGAGACGCACGCGGTCCTTGTTCTGGGCGAGGGGAGCGGAGGTCGGGGTGAGCGGTGCCAACGCGGTGGGCGACCGGGTGACGCCCAGGGCTGGGCTGGAGGAGAGAGAGCGATTGGCGGCATTTTTGAGGAGTCGATCCTTTTCCCATTCCACCTTGCTGGAGGGCTTTCCCGCCAGGAGGGCGGCCTGCCTGCCGGTGCTGGAGCGGCTATCGCCCGCGCGGAGGGCCCTCACCTGGTCAATGTCGGTGATGATGTGGGTTTTCTTGGATTCCTTGCCCCGTTCAAAGGCGTTCAAGCTGAGCTCGAGGTTGGCCAGGGCCTGGTCGGTGGCCGCAGTGTCCTCCTTGGCCTTCTGGACTTCCAAGCTATGGCTGAGAAGGCCCGTGAAATAGAGGTTTTCCTGGTCCCCTGACCGACGGGCGTAGATCTCGGAGCGATGCGTTTCGGGGCAGGAGTGGAAGGGTTGGGATTTGTTGGCGGCGTAGTAGAGGGTCGGGTGTTTCCCCCAGGCGGAGGCGGGCCGGCTGATCGGACCGGAGGGACTGGATCAGGTCGTCGAGGGTGGACTGGGCGAGGTTCAATCGCATGATCTGGGTGGGTTTGACGGGGGAATCGTTGGCCAGGTTGTCTCTGCAGAGAGACAGCCCGGACTCGGGCACCCGGAGGGTCGACATGAGGATGGGGCGGGCGGAGGAGGAGGGAGAGGCGGGTACGAGAGGGAGAGGGAGAACCGCAACTCAAGTCGAGAGGAGGACGAGAGGGATTGAAATAATGGGAAGAGGTCGAGAAGCGGAACAAAGAGGCAGGCCGGGTTCAGGCTCAGTCAAGGGCCAGGAGCAGGGTGAAACGAGGTCGAAGCAGACGCCATAGATTAGAGGATGGAGAACAAAGAGAGGAAGAGGGAGGGTGCATGTAGAAGAGCAAACGGAGAGCCTCCAGAGCCCATGACAAGAGGTGGATGGAGGGGAAGGAGAGGAGGGAGAGAGAAGATTGAGGGAGAGGAGAGGAAAGAAGAGAGAAGAGAGGGAGGGGAGAGAGTGAGGTGAGATGATGCCAAAGACCCAGGGCTGAGCGGAGAAAGCGAGAGACGTGAGGGAAAGGTCAATGGAAGGTAGGTAGGTACCTCTGGGTAAGAGGAGGTACGAGGAGGTACATCGGATACGATACGCCCCCCAGTGGAGACGGGGGATGGCGGCGGTATTACCAATACGCCAATACGAAGGGTCAAGGGTGTTAGATTAATCCTTCTGCAAAAGGAGACCTGCAGGATTCGGTCATGGTCAGAAATATCAAGTACGTAGACATGATGAAGGGAAGAAGAGTAAAGAAGAAATATTATCAAGAATAGTAGTCATATACCTAGGGAGTAATAATGAATATACTCGGTATACTTGAATGATAGAATGACGATAATAACAATAAAGAGGCAACGATTGGATACCAACGGCTGGAACCAGGATGCTGGGCTCGTCAACACGAAGAAGAATAGGAACTCTACTCCGTTAGTGTCTCCTAGAGTAATCCTCCGATCGATCGGATCGGATCTGGACAGGTCAAGAAGATAGAATCATCTCTACTGTACATTTTCATATTATCATATTATCATATTATTGTCTGATTCTTCGTAGAGTAACTAGATGCCGTACGACCCATCGGTGGTACGGAGCGGTGACCGGGACGATGAAGAAGAATGGGTCCGTTGGTCTGTTGGTCTGGACACGGGAGATAGTTAGTCAGTCCATGGAGGAGGAATAAAGGGTGTATTATTGAAAGGATGGAGAGAGATGAATCCACCCGCCCCTGACTCCTATATACAGAGTACCCAAAGACACCCAAGTTTATCTAGGTAGTTAACTTAGGTAGGAATTGATGGATTTCCGGTCTTCAGGACGAGTGTCATCGGATCATCATCCTGGCTCAGCTGGACGGTAGATCACCCGTCCTGTCTCCGATCAATAATACTTACCTACCTACCGACGTAGTACCTACTGGTACCTCCATATACTGCCGTCCTCCGGAGAACTACCGGAGTGTAATCGGATTTCAGGTAGCCACCAGGCCACCCAGGGTGAGACAGGCGTCTGTACTTTGTATTCGGACAATGCAAGTTCTGTACAATCAGCAAGATTGGGTTCCAAGTTGGATCCGAACAGGATGGGTACATACCTACACATTCCGCACGAGTAATGAAGGGATGGATAGTTGGGCGCTAGACGGACCACTATCACTTGATTATTGGAGCGATAGCAGCGTCATCCTCTTCTACTATTAATGAGGATCTTCCACCGCTCTACACATCAACTCTCGATCGATCCGATCTGAGGACTAGTGCTATTATCCAGGTCCTATCTACGGAGTACTACCTACCGGTACCTACCAGTCAGCGAGACATCCAGACAGTCAGCATTACAAGACTACAAGTACCCTGTACAAGTACCTATGTACCTAGGTACCTAGCCTATATCTACATATCCTTGTTTCCAACTCACACCTCAAAGGTACAGTAACATTCTTGGGCGCAGACAGCTTAACCCTAGCCTAGACCATTGTACCTTGCTTGAGCGTCCATCGCATCACATCACATCATTCTCACCCACGCCAATCCACCACCTGATCGCATCGCGCAGCTGGCTTGACCAGCTGCGATGGCAATCAGGGTCCTGTGAAACCACCGACTAGCACTAAGACGCGGCCAGGTTACACTCCGTGCTCCTCCAACAATCCCCTCCTGTGCAACCGCCAGCAAAGAATGCGTGAATGCGAGCCCATCGACTACTCCACGGTCGGGATGGCTGGCTGGACAGTCCATCATTGGTGGGCCTGACCAACGCGAGGTCCGACCGTAAGAAACCAGACTTGCATTGCCTTATGGATGGATATGCATCGGGAACCTCCTCTTTGGAAATTTTTCCAACTGGTTCAAATCCACCAACTAACCAACTAACTAACTACGTATGTTAGTTAGTCTCGGGTCCGAGCTGAAACGTGCCAGACCTGTCCAGCCTGTCCATCGCCCCGAATACCTGGTAAGATATTGACGCCTTGTACGTACTATTAATATTATATTATTATTCTAAGAATACCTGCAGTATCGACCTGACGATATTCTTAGACCGGGCGGTGCGCGATCGCCCCCAAGCCTCAACCATGCCATGCCATGCGCCTCACTCGGATTTCTCCCCAGCCGCGTTACGCTCGACTAGTGCGTTGTCGGTACTTTCGGTCTAACCGGAAAGGATGCTGTTGACGACCGCTCCACTACTCGGAGGACGGATATATTTTGTTTGTCTGGTGTTGATGTACGGAGAGGCTGCTCGACGCTTCACTGACGACAATATGACAAGACGACCAGAGCCTAGCAATGGCATCACCATCGCAGCCTACACGGCGCCTGTGACAGATCTGCCTCAATTCCCAATCCCCAGACTCCATCTCTACGCAACTAAGAATCCAGATCCACAGCTACAATCCCACAAGACTACCAAATGGACCTCCCCGTGGAGATCCTCGAGCTGATCCTCCTGCAGACAGACACCCGCAATCTACTAACCGCCCAGCGCGTCTGTCGCCTCTGGCGCGACGTAATCCAAGCCAACCGCAGGCTCCAAGAAGCCCTGTTCTTCCGCCCCAGCCAGCCCCTGGCGCCAGGCCGGAAGTCCGTCAAGAACGCCCTCGTCGCGGAGCGCGTGTGGCCCTACTTCCTGCGGACGTATCTCTACCCGCAAAACGCGCACACAAAGGCGATGGCCCATTCCGACCGCCGCGACCACCGCCGCGGCGACGCGGCCTTCCTGCGCCCCGAAGCCAGCTGGAGACAGATGCTCCTCGCGCAGCCCCCAACGAATACCTTCGCGTTGGTCATGTGCGAAACCAGAAGCTCCCTCTCCGGGCATTATCTCACGGACTTGTCCGGAGTCTCCCTGCGGATGGGTGATCTGGAGGCCTCCATCGGCGCCGGCAGGCTGGTCCCCACGCCGCAGCCCTGGGCCTTGTGGATGAACGAGGGCTGTGCCCCCGTCCAGTCGGAGACGCTGGCTATCGCCTACTATAGGCATTGGAGGACGAGGCGGTTCGAACGGGCTCGGCGGATTGGTGACTGCGATGTGGTCTATTTTGAGATTTGCACCGCCCGCTACCTGCAGTCTTATCGGGAGTGCTCCAGGTTGGGGTTGTCCTTTGAGACCTGGCTGAAGCTCTATGTGGCTACCGAGGACGAGGGTTGGATATTATGATGGTTGGAACGGGTAGCATGGTGAGTATGGACTGATGTTTGGAGTAAGTGAAAGTTCTTAAAGTGTTCTGAATGTACTATCACCATCTCTGATGACCCCATCCCCGAGTCAACGGCTCCGCCACGCATTACTCGAAACAATGATATCAACCCAGCACACCCAGCAAGCAGCTAACCCCTGACAGAACTCATCATCATCCAGACGACTCCCCGCGCGGAGTAAATAGTAGATCTGTAGATCTGTAGCTGGTCGTAGTGGATCTATACCACCCATTTCATTGGGCGTGTAGCGACCGCGGGAAGATCCCATGGATCGTCGTCTCTTCATCAGTGACATCAAGAGTGCTTACTTTGGGTGGAGGTTCTTCTGATGCATGGACTTCATTAATAACAGGGCGCCATTGAACAATACAAGGCGTGAGTCATCGAAGGCAAGTCCTTGCTAGAGCGGGCTAGCAATGCCATCAACATCATAAAAAGTGGTACTGTTAGGGAGAGGAATCCCGGGTTCGAGTGAAGCTCATTCCATCATATTTGTTTAGAATATAATTCCACGCTAGACCAAGATACAATATTCAACTGACAACTCCTATTCCAACATATACGGCCGACATACTCAAATCGTCCGATGAACCGGCTGGCGCGTGGCGTACTTCCTGTAATCAGCTGCCGTTCTCACACGCGCCCCTTTGCCCTTGAACATCAACACAACCGGCATAATAGCAGTAGCCAGCGCAAGCATGCCAATGAGGATAAACGTATTCTGGATGCCCATGCCAGTGACCCACGGGGTGAACGCGAACCGCACTACCATCGCGAAGCCGTTGCGAATGAACACAACGGCAATCAGAGCGTCGCCCAGGATCTACCTCGAGTCAGTGTACATAGCTCCACGCCTCCTAGAAAGCATACTTACATCCGGGTAGCAGTCGGTCAAGTAGGTCAGGGCCACATCTGCAGTCATAATAAAGCCGAATCCGAAAATACCGCAGCCAACCGCCAGCATCGCCCAATGCATACCCTGCGGACGTTAGCTATGCTATCAGACAAGAACGACAGTCTAGTCATACCCGACCAAGACCTATGCCAAACACCAGCAAACCCGCACAATTGAGCACCGGGCCCGGAACGCTCATCCACAGACGCATCTCGGGCTCGAAGATCCCCCCATTACGTCGGGCGGACCGCAGTATGAACCGGTCGTTCAGCGCGGGCGCCACCAGCGTGGACAGAAACGCCCCGGCAAAACCCCCTAGATGGAAAAGCCCAATCGCCGACGGACTGAAATCGTATGGCTCGTCGAGGAGGAAGTACGACGCGGCGGAAGAGGTCAGCGAAAACCAGGCGAGGAGGGTCCCGTATGTGACGGCCGCAAAGGCCACCGCGGGAAAGGAGCACAGCACCATCAAGGGCTGGTAGAAATGGTGCGCGATCGGCATGTCGGTTTTGGTCACGAGAGCCAGCCGCTGTCGTATCGTCTTTCGACTGCGCCGGGCGGCCGTGGAGGAGCAAGTGGTCACCGTATGAGCGGGTTTGTCTTCGTCCTTGTCTGCTTCGGCTTCGTGTTCGATGATTTCAGGACCCTGCGAGGACCCCAACTGGCCGACCAGCACAGGGATGTACTTGGATTCCTCGAAGAACAGCGTAACGAGAACGAGGTTCACCCCGAGTAGGATCGCGATGATCCACCACATCCACCGCCAGCCCAAGGCCACGACAATGTAGCCGGCGACAATGGGGCCGCCCGTCGCTCCCAGGGTCTGCATGAAGAGGAAGACGCCGTTCATGCGAGCATGCTGGTGCACGAAAAACAGATCGATAATGGTGATCATCACCACAGCCTCGCTGATCGAGCCCGCCAGACCAGCCAGTAACATTATAGTGATCAGTTCCCCGGCATGGTGGAAATTGGCCCACCAAAGCGCGCAGGCAAACTGGACCACCGCGCTGATCAGATAGATCGGTCGACGGCCGTACTTGTGCACGCACGGAATAAGCAAAAGACAGCCGATAGCGAGCCCGGCGTAGCTGCAGCCACTGGCCTGGTTGAAGGTCGCATAGGTCAGGCCCAGCTCTTTCATGTACCCTCTGTACGCGAGACTGTTGACGTCGATCAACACGAATGTGAACAGGACATAGGAGCACGTCAAAGAAAAGTTGACTGCTTTCCGCAGGGTCGACCAGTTCTTTCAGCTCGTAAGTTAATGCCGTTGATTGGGTAAAGGCGCTTACCAGGGGGTCGTCGGGGTCATCTGAGGGCGTGGGGTGCAGTACAACCTCAGAAACAGAGGCTTGTCCTGCCAGCAATTAGCAAGTGGATTCTATCTCTTGTCAGGAGAATGGACGTACGGTCTTCCAAGAGGACAGTTCCTGGGGGAAATGCGTCGTTCGGAGCATGGCTTTGCCCTAACATCGTGTCGGGTAGGATGCGTTGTCTGCGAACTTGATGAGACTGGCTGGCAGGGCTCCAATGCCTTTATAGCAAGCAACTCCTCTTCTCCTTACATTGCCACCATCGAGCCTATCGTTCTGCCTGGGACCAACTTGCGGGGGTGGAGATCAAGCAATCAAGACCGAGCGATACGTGGCAGTACGCGATGTCCATCACGACACTAACGACACCCGCCAATCAATGCCCACAATCGCCCGGAGGATTCGTAAAATACCCTATACTAGGGCTCGCCATACGCCGCCGAACAATATACTTACCTGCCATTGAAGGAGGCGCGCGACACCGAATCTCCACCAAGACAGGAAGATTGGGGTTAACGGCTGGGGAGTCGTTGACGCGGGGCAGTGCTGTTATCACGTCATCAGAGAGGGATGCTCAGTTCAGGATCCTCCTCAAACAGACGGAACAGGTATCGGGTTGTTCCCTGGTCCCGGCCAGCCCAAGCACGCGCGAGGAACATGCGCAGGTTGGAGATAAAGGGGTAGAAGTTTGCCCCCATGATCTTCGTGATCAGAGAGAGTACGTGGCGTCTCCCGGCTGTGTCGTGCACCTCGGCTCCTGCAACGAGGAAGATCAAGGTGATGTTGGGTGGGTATTGATTTGCAAGGGCCAGACAATGAGTGATTTCTGAGACAATCGTCCGTGATAGAGCTTCTGCCTCCTCGTCCTTTTCCCCGAATGGATATCTCAGTCGGTGCAGGATGAGGAGTGCTGCGGTACGGTGAAGACTAGCCTGCGTGACGAGGAGATACATCTCTTCCTGAGAAAAGCGCTCTAAAGCATCTTTCGAGATATTGGGGGTCCAGGCAGTAATCTCTTCTGTAAGACTATCAAAGGAGGCGGGACTGGGTACGTCGCCAGAACCAGTCCTTATGGCCGCCGCGAGGAGACAGATGCGGTATAGCAGAGGTAGAAGAGGCCCACAGAGACCGGCATGGCGGTCGACAATGTACGGATCTCGTACTTGATACTGAATGACCGGGACGCGAGCGCGGAACAACGATTGGGTGGTGTCCATGAAGACAAGACACGTGAGCTCCATGGAGTCCGAGCTACTGAGCTGGTTGGAATAATAATAAGGACGCACCAACGAGAGGGTGTATCGGCAAATGGTGCTGGCTGAAACTCCGGAGATCAGTCGATGGAAGGTGACTAGGCTCAGGCCTAGTGCGAGAAAGCTTCCCACGTTCTCCGCTTTGGTGATCTGAGCGTTTCGAAGCGTCTGCAACGAAGAAGCACAGTCCGATAGATCAGTGTCATAGTATGGTGTCTGGTTACCTATGCAGCGGAGGAGAACCCGGGCAACGGTTGCATAGGGCCGGAGCAAAAGCACAGGGGATTCTCGTAAGCGGAACCGGATCATTTCGCACAGCTCCATGCTCAACGACGGACCGAGCGAAAAGAAACTGCAGAGCTGAAGCGCGGTATCATCCGAGATAGACGAGACTAGTCCCTCGCGATGCAGGATGGTCATAAGCAGCGGCTGGTGTGGAGTCATGCTATCGCGGCTGCTACCTCGGTCTAAACCTGAAGTAGGGCCGGCAGGGGCATCGAATAACGGTAGCAATGAATCTGGCGCATTGACTTGCGGAGAAGAAGAGGACCTAATAGGCACCCTGGGCTTCCGACCTGGTCTCTCGCGTCGTCGTGTATAGGTGCAAGGATGGTGAAGCCGGTAGCAGCGATAACACGCTCCTGCAGGTCCCGCCAAACAGCGGGACTTGAGAGCATGGCATCGGTCACAAGCCAACAAAGGCATTTTGAAGACTTTGCACTGAGGGGGCAGACATTCAATGAGATTGTACGCTGTATTAGGTGTTGGAGGAGTTGCGTGGGCCGAGGATGGGAAGATGGTGAGGTGGAGAATCGGCTACGCTGAATGGGGCTAGTCCTTATACTCCAGTCTACACTGGGGACTACGAGGACGGGGAACTGTGTAAAAATGGTATACTGGCTATCTAGTAAATACTCACACCAGAGGTCATGCATACATAGGCTACGTCCTACCATTCAGGCACTGATCAATCTGCTTGGCCATCTGCAGACATTCCTCATCTCGCATAGTCGACGTGAACACTTGGATCGAACAGGGCGCGCCTTCGAGCTGTTTGAAATCGTCTGTTGGAAGTAAGCATCCGAACAATGGAAGGGTAACTGTAGATACTCACAATCAGGACCGACCTGCCCATCTTGAAGCTCAAACTTCTCCGCAGCGTCTTGTTCGCCTACTTTTCCGAATGGAATGACGCAGGAAGGATACTAATCGGTAGTCAGCTTAGAAGGCCAAATTGTCAAGGTAAAACTCTTACATCAAGAGTGTTCAAAAAAGCCGTATACGGCGGCAGGCCGAACGTGTCATGAGCGACGGCCGTACTCTGGGCTGGAGGGGAGATGCACACGTCGAGATCATAGTGTACCCACAACTTCCTGTACATCTCGCGAAGCTCCGCTCTCTTGGTATTGAGAAGAGCTAGCTGCCCGAGTCGGTCCAGGCCACTCACATCCGGCATGGAGGACGAGTGGAACTGTCGCAGCACCTCACCCTGTTTTCTGATATGATGCATCGCCGGCACCACAGGTTCTCCTGCCGATAGGATATGCTTCACGGCGGCATCGTCAAGCTGGAATATACTCCATGCGACTGCATTAACGGCCAATAGTTGGCATTCCTTTGCACTCAGAGGAATGATCTGGTGTCCTTGTGCTTCGAGCTTCCGCGTAGCTTCCGTCAGGACCCTCCTCACAGGCGGGTGGAGAGGGAAAATAGGGTCCTCAGGGACAACGCCAATCCTCAACTTCGGCTTCACGTCCACCTTCCGCCAGGGTACGTCAATCACCGTGGAGTCGTATAACGCCGGTTGGGCATTCAGAACGGACTCCATTAGGAGTTCGACCCCGTTGAGATCAAGTGACAGCGGACCGGCGCAGGACAGAATGAACTTCATCCCACTGGTATTGCAGATGCGCATCCCGCCGTTTGGGATCCTGGATGCGCTGGGCCGGAACCCATAAGTCCCGCAGCAGAGGGCGGGGATACGGACAGAGCCTGCATTGCATTAACAACTGCAACCATCTATTGACGTCCGTCTCGACATACCACCAATATCAGTGCCCACACCTAAAGGCGATCCGCGGAGAGCGATGAGGGCGCCCTCGCCACCGCTGGATCCCCCCGCACCTAACGCCGTATTCCATGGGTTCAGCGTGCGTCCAAAGACGTTGTTGTGAGAATCGGTGGTCTGTGGATGACCTCTGTCAGCGCTGGAGTACTCGTGGAGAAGGGCCTGCATACCATCATGGTCTGGGGTATATTGGTCTTGACATAGATGACCGCGCCCAGCTTCAGGAGGATATCCACGAGTGGCGAGTTCTCCGTGGAGACCTCGTCTAAGAACGAGACCATTCCAATTGTGGCTTCCGTGCCTTTGTAGTGAAAGTTGTCCTTGATGCTCACGGGGAGGCCGTGGAGCGGCCCAGCTGACCGACCCTGGGCTCGGAGATCGTCCAAGTACTGAGCCCGTGCCTGAGCTTCGGCAAACATGGTCTCCGTGAGGCAGGAAACCTATCTCCCCGTCAGAATATCTGGCGACCCACGAGGCGGTGGAACATACTAGCTGGTGGGCGACCGCAGCCCGTTTACAGTATGCCAGAGTCACCTCGACTGAGGTCAATCTACCGTCGGCCAGCGCTGAAACCAGACCCGTCGGGGTATATTGCTCGGTGATTTCCAACTCGCGCTCTGTCAGAAGACCAGCCTTGCGAATGATATCGGCCTGGATCAAGTCATTCTTGTTTTCCGACAAAGGGACCTGTAAGCCCGTGGTCAAGTCGGAGATTCTCCATTCCGTAGGGATCTTGTCGAAGCATTCTTGCTGCTTCTTAGCGACTCGTTCCTGCCAGATGGTTTGGGGATCAATGGAGCCCATGTTGGCTTGCTTGTGAAGGAGATATTGTAGAAGACTGAAGAACGACAGGAGTAAAGGAATCCATGAGAGGAGACAAAGGGCTGTAGGTCATAGGCGAGATTTATATCATAATCATTATCTAGAACCTCGGCTGCAACGGTGACCTTGTATACAAACTAACTGGACTAGTAGTGGAATTACGCCGGCTCGTATCATCTTCCGATTCGTCATTGTCTCTCCACACGTTGGAAATTAATAAACAGATCCATCGACAGTTGCTGACGCAATAGATCCTTAGAATAACTAGTTCCCTACGAGACGTGATCAGAAACAAGGCTTTTCTGTATTGCATGAAGCCATAACCGTGTATGAACCACCCAACATTCAAACCAATGCGGAACAAAATATGCTAATGTGACAATTCGGATATCAGTACAAACGGGCGGGACCCAGTAGATCTATGTATTACGGGAGAGCATCGTTTGCATTTAACCAGTGACCTTGAAGATGGACTCGGCCAGTCTCTTGACGTTGCCGGTGGTGATACCCGCGACGGAGATACGGCCGTCCTTGGTGGCGTAGACGGAGTGCTCCTTGGCCAGAGCATCCATCTGCTCAGGCTTGAGACCAGTGTAGGCGAACATACCAATCTGCCTAGGTCAGTATATCATCAAAACGTCGATGTCGATGAGCAGAGCATACCTGGTTGGTGATGTGGGACCAGTCGTGCTTGCTACCCAGGTCCTCGAGGTTCTTCTTCAGGAGAGCGCGCATCTCGATGATCCGGTCGGCCATACCCTTGACCTCACCGAGCCACTGCTGGTTCAGCTCGGGGTCGTTCATGATGGTGGAGGCGATGCGAGCACCGTGAACGGGAGGGTTCGAGTAGAAGGGACGGATGAGGATCTTGATCTGGGACTCCACGCGCTTCTTCTCCTCGGTGGATTCGCAGACCAGAGAGAAGGCACCCACACGCTCACCATAGAGACCCTACTGGGGTTAGTCTAGGGATTTGGAATGAGATGGTCAGACGGGCATTACCATGTTCTTGGCGAAACTCTGGCACAGGGCAATGTTGTGGCCCTGCTCAATGAAGTGACGAGGGGCAAAGGCATCGCGGTCGGCGTTACCGCTGGCGAAGCCCTGGTAAGCCATGTCGAAGAAGGCAAAGTGGCCCTTCTCCTTCATGACATCGCTGATCTTGCGCCACTGGTCCTGGGTCGGGTCGACACCAGTGGGGTTGTGGGCGCAGGCGTGGAGCAGGATGATGCTGTTGTTGGGGGCGGCCTTGATGTCGGCGAGGAGACCCTCAAAGTCCAGACCGATGGTGTCCTTGTTGTAGTAACGGTACTTGTCGACCTCGAGGCCAGAGTCCTTGAAGACGGCGGCGTGGTTGGCCCAGCTAGGGGTGGGGAGGTAGACCTTCTTCGCGTGGGGGTAGAAGCGCTGGAGGAAGGCACCGCCGATTCTCAGGGCACCGGTACCGGAGATGGACTGAGTGATGACGAGACGGTCCTCCTTCAGGACGGACGAGTCCTTGCCATAGGCAAGCTCGGCGGCAGCCTTGGTGAAGGCTGGGATACCGGTGATGCCGGCGTATTCCTTGTCGAAACGGGAGGCGACAACCTTGTCCTCGGCGGCGCGGACGGAGGGGAGGACGTAGGGCTTGCCCTTGTCATCACCTGAGGATCGAGGTGGATCATCAGCATCTCGGTTTCTTCGCTACAGTGGGGTGTTTTCGCATCGGGAGCGAGCGAAGAGGACGGGGAAGGGAAGGGATTCTTACGGTAGGCGCCAACACCGAGGTTGATCTTCTCCTTGAAGGAGTCGGCCTTGAAGGCCTCGGTGATACCCAGAATGGCGTCCTAGAGAGGCTGAAATGAGCAATTGCCGAGTGGAGCTTCGGGGGCGATAGAAGGAGCTTTACCGGAGGACCCTGAGGCACATTGGACCAAGCCGAGGCATGTCTGGCGCCGACGATGACGGTGCGCAGGGTGGTGTCGCGCGCGGCGACCCTGCGGCCGGAGACTCTGAGGGAAGTGGAGAGCATTGCGAGAGAGGGAGACAATGGAGGTAGATGGAAGCAGGACCCTAAAGATGGATAGATCTCCGAGATGGAGAAGAGGATGAAGGAAGGAAGATGGAGATGGAGATGGTGGAAGAAGGGAAGACGGAAGGGGGGAGAAAAATAAATATGGAGTCGGAGATGCTGCGTGTGAGTGAGTGAGTGGTTTTTTTGACTCATGTGAATTGTCGATGGGCGGCTGCACTAGGGAGATTCCGGGGGTCTCCGCATTGTTCTTCTACATACTTGTCCAGTACTATCGTTATACATCTTATGAGTTATGAGTTCTTTGTTGATTTATGATTCATTTATTTAATATGATCTCTTTCTCGTTCTATTTAATGATTTATTCAGAGTATCCCTGGTTTCTTCCTATCTCAGGATTCAATCATACTATGATTCTATATCCTAACACATAGATCATGACATCTCCCTCAGTCGATACTACTATCTACTACACTACGGAGTACCTCCAGAGTCCTCTGTTACAAGATCGGCGTGGTGCCATTGTTTCGGTGAACTCTTTGGGAGCGATTTCTCCCGGGTGGCCTGAGGCTCCTCCCATTTACCCGGACAAGATCAGGCTCAGAGATCTACGGAGTACGGGAGTACAGACCCAAGATATACATATTCCTATGGTTCTTCATATATAGCTTATAGAGATCATATATCTTGAATAGACATTGATTCATAGATTCATGTATACATTTAAATAATAGACTCTCTTCATCACTGGCGTCGTATCTTACAACTCCAACTCATTCTCCAATTCTCCTCATCGGTTAATTTCCCCCACACGCCAAGCTCTGAAGGGGATTAAGTGGCCCAATGCTCGGCCTCACACCGCTCAGATCTCCGAGTCCATCATGAAACTACGAGGACAGGATATGGAGCATGGGTGAATACATTCTATACATGTAGTCGTTCAACAATGAACAATTAGAATAATCATAATAGCCTCTATCCCAATCGCACGCCCGCCTGGCGGTTCTTGCGCGCCTGCGCTCCCATCGCGTTGTTCATGCCTGTATGCTGACTGCTGTCCAACGCACTCATCGCCTCCCGCTTCTTCTCTTCCTCGATCTTCTTCAGCCGTTTCTCTGTCTTCATCTTGCCACTGCCCTTACCGTGGAACTGGTGGCTCAGGTGCTTGAACGCCTCCTTCTGGTTCATCGACCGACCGTACTCGTCAATATACCGCAACTGCACATCCGGCTTGTACTCGCGGTTGAACACCTCCGCCATGTGTCGCGCATCCTGCTGGTCGCGCTGCTTGTTCTCCCACCGGGCGTACTCCTCGCGTTCGCGCGCCGACATGCGATCCAGTTTGCCCGACATTCGGTCGCGCTCCCGCTGCTGACGGGCGCGTCTCTCCGCTTCCGTCTCCAGCCGGTGCTTCTCTTGGATGAACCGCTGCCGATCCCGAACCAGCGAGTTGTGATCCGCCGCGTCCGAGTCCTTCACCAGTCCACGCTGTTTCAGCATCGACAACGTCGCTCCCAGGCCTTGGTCCAAAGTGGCTTCCTCCTCCAGACCTGTGACGCTGATCTGCTGGTTCGCCTGGGACTCCTCCCGCTTGACGCGCTCTTTCAACTCCTCTTCGTCCTCGATGTCATTGTATGTGCCCATGTGCACGTCGCCTCCTTCATCCACCTCCGCCTTGATCTCCGGCTCTTCGGTCTTCGCTCGAGTGTCCTCCGCAGGTGTGGTGGTCTGTCGCTCTCGGCGTTCGGGAATCGTAGGCTTCTGTAGGTTGGAGACGAACTCGGAAGTCTCATCAATAACCAAACCGGGCTCTTCTTCTTCGTCGCCCGGCGTGCTCACGTCCATTGGCGTTTGCGAACTCTCTTCTCGTAGCTGTCGTGCAAGATCTTCGGGGCGCATCTTCTGCCGTTTCTTGAACGCCGCCCGTCTCTGGCGCGTCAGGGAAGCTTGGAGGTCGTCATCGTCCACGAACGAGACATCCTCGCTAGCCCACTTTCGCGGCGCAGGGGCGGGAACAGGCTCGCCGTTACTGGTATCCACCTCCATCGCATTGTCGTTTGGCGTGCCGTTCCCGTTCGACTCTGTCGTCGGGAAAATCTCATCGTCGTCGAGCACTGCTCGCTTCTTGGTCGCCTTGCTCTTCTTCTTCTTGGGTTTCTTGATCTTCACTTCGCTCACGTCCATATAGTCGGAGATGGGCGTCGTCTCCTCTGCAAAGTCCAGACTGACGATGTTCTTCTTCAGCTTGTCCGATACTTCCTGGCGCTTGGCTTCCCGCTCTTCCACCGTCGACCCTTGCGCATCGAGAGTAAATCGCTTGCGCTTCTTTCCTTCGATCTCCTCGTCGTACTGGGCGAGAATCCCGGAGTTCTCCTCCGTAGGATCGTAGACCGGCTTGCGCTTCTTCAGCTCCAGCTTCTCTGCAACCTTCTCCTTCTCTCGCAGGTCAATGTTCTCCAACTCGTCGCCTTCCTCCTCGTTTTCGTCCACGGTGGTGTCCTTCAACGTAAGGATATGCTCTTCGCCACCTTCAAACGCGCCCACTTCGTGTCCGACTTTCAACCCCGCCAGATCCGCCGCCGAATACTCGGCCGCACGCTCGCGCTCTTCCAACTCTTCCGCGAGTTTGCGCGCCCGCTCCTTTTCGATCTTCTTCTGGCGTTTCTTCGACTGCAGCAGCCACGTCTTGGTGTCCATGTCGGCATCGTTGGCTTCGCCCAGGGTCGCGCCCTCGAGTTTCATATTCCGCTGCGCCTGTTCCCGCGCTTTCTTGATGGCGGCGTTGCGTTCCTCTCGTTTGCGTTTCGCTTCCGCCTCATCCTGCAGTTTCTTCCAGTTGGACGACGCGGCGGCCTCCCGCGTCTCCAGGGTGCTGGCCGGCTCATCATCCTCAGAACCAGAGCTCGAATCGTCGGATTCCTTGAAGACAGGGCCGGCGGTGGCGTCCTGACCCGGGACTGGGAGGGGCTTCAACCCCAGCGCCACCCGGATCTTGTTGTTTTGTTCGATGGAAAGGGCGTCGGCCATGTTGGCGACAAGTAACGCGGACAGCCTGTGGATGACAGGAGCGACCGGTAAAGGATGGGTGGGAGTGAGGCGTGGAGAAGTGATGGAGGCGTCGTGATGGACTCTCATGGACCATTCTTGATGAGGTCTCTCCCGCGCTTACCTCAGCACAGCCCCCATCCTCGGTAAGGTTTAGCGCCGTCTTGGCACAGCGATAAAAAGCTCTTTTTTTTCCTCGCCCGCTTTTCTTCTTTTTTTCTTCTCTTCTTCAGAACACACCACGGATCTGTGTCCAGCGATCCCGTTCACGGAGCCATTTCTCTCACGAGGAGTGGTCTTTGTGTTTCGGTTGATTGCTGGACAGTTCGACGACTTAAGGAGCCACTGATTCTTTGTGCTTGGTGGTTTGATTTCCGGTCGACAGATCTCAGATTAAAGGTCGGCGCTGGGTGTTCACTCCGGTCTTGAGCTCCCTTTCCTTTTCCCCTCTGGGGAGGGATCGGTGAGCTCGGCTGGAGGTCCTGGTTGTCTGACGGCGTCATATTCCTAGTCTCTTCACCGACTGGCCGTTGGCTAGTGAGGTCAGGGAAAAACCATGACAGGCCAACATTCTTCCATAGCTATCTAGCTAGTATTGTAGACAGTAGTATACGGCGCATATCGCATGCGACTGCGCTTACGAGATGCGTGCCAACATTATCATTTGGTACTCTATTCTCATGGTCATGAGGCATCATGTACGTGCTCCATACGAGTATGTCATGCTGTCCGCTCGGTTCGAGCAGCTACTCCTTGATCCTCTCACAGCAACTTCAAATGTCCCGTAACGCTGTCCACCACGCTCTTCGGCCCCAGAATCCCCAGCACAGTCCGACTGCCGCTAGCAATCTGCGTGCGTCCAGCGTCCTGGATCACCCGCGCGCAGAGTCCCAGACTGATGGCCTGCGCCTGTAGCAACTGCAATTCCTCCTCCGATTTGGTCTGCAGCGCAATCTTCGCTTGTCCTTGGCTTTCCCAGCGGCGCAGGATCGGCGAGTTCGGTGTGTAGGTCGTCAGGTATTTGTAGCAGGCGAGGGTCGCGTGCGAGCACTGGGCGGCGATTTTTCCTGTAATCGAACGACTGCATTAGCAATGTTGTCCAGTACACCTGAGTATTGCGATATTGTAATAAAGCTGGAGGTAGCTTGAGTGTAGAGTGGACAGCGGTGGCGCATTGTGGACAGCAGAAAAAAAACTTACCCTTCGTCATACCCAGATCAGTCCGCACCACCAACACCAACTTCACCTCCTCGTTGTTGTTGTCGAAATTGGCCAGCTCGCCGCCGTCGCCTTCCTCCTCGCTATCGGACTCCTCTTCCTCGTCGTCGAATTCCTCGTCCGAGGAGTCGCGATGCACCTTGACATTGTAGCTGTTCGGCCAGCCCTCCTTCTCCTTGACGGAGAACAGGCCCAGCGATGAGCCTTGGCCGAGGAAATAGCCAGTCACGCCGGCGATGATGGCCGTGGCGACAACATAGGCGGTGGTGGAGGGAACGCGATCGAGGTCGGCCATGATGCGAGGAGTGATGAGGCTGTTGAGGAAGAATGTTTGGGTGGCTCAGCAGTTGGGGTTGACAATTGGCGGGTGACGTGACATCACTGTTGTTGGCTTCATCTCTCCCACCACTGATGCAACTCAGTGGAAACAATTTTGCTGATAGATATATTCGATCACGTTTCTTCTTTCTTTTGCTATTGGTAGCTTGCTAGACTACTTTCGGAGACGACAAATCCTGGACGTTACTGCAGCAAATATATATTGGCACTGTGCAGCGCAACCATGGATTTACTACAAGAGGATTTGACAAAACACCGGTGTTCCAGTCAATCCTCAACGGCTGATATACTACTCCAAGGAAGTCTTTCAAGATGAATGCATATCATTGCTTACTTGACCAGAACTGATAGTAGCCCAGTGAGCCGAATCATAACATGAAATCATGCAGAGCTCTCCTGCGCCATCATGTACGCAGACACACTGCCTGATGCACGAGGATAGTAACCCACGCCTCCTTTCGTCCCGATTGCATGCTCTGCGCTGCCATTTACACCCACCGACCCCCATCCTCCTCCACCAGGAGTATGAATAACACAGCGATCCCCAGCTTCCATGCGAACCATGTTCTTCGCCCCCATATTCACCCATCTCCATTCCTCCTGACCAGCTTCATTCTGAACGCGTCGCACCCAATAATTTGCTCCCCGCTCCCCAGGCTCTCCACCGTTCATGCCGTAGGGAGGAACGCTCCGTCGCTCCGTGATGACGCTGAAGCTCAACGGCGCGCGACATTCGATGTCTCTCACCACTCCGTCACCGCCGCGGTAAAGCCCGCCTCCACCGGTGTCGGGCCGTATCGCAAACTCCCGCAGAATAACAGGGTACCGTTTCTCCAGGCTCTCTGCGTCGGTGATGCGAGTGTTTGTCATGTGGGTATGCACCCCGGACGCACCATCCTGGGTCTCGGTAGCCCCTGACCCACCGCAGATAGTTTCCCCGAAAGCGTACGCATATCCGGTGAGTTTCTTGCCATTGGAGTCTTTCCCTCCCTCGCCGAAGAACCCGAGACAGTTCATGCAGCCGTGCGAGGCGGCGGCGGCGCGGAACGCGCCCAGGATGACATCGACGAGTCTCTGCGATGTCTGGGTGTTCCCGGCGCACACGGCCGGCCCGGCTGAGGGGTTGAGGAAGGTTCCCTTGGGGAGAATCACGTCAATCGGCGCAAGACAGCCCTGGTTGAGGGGGATGTCGGTGCCGATGAGGAGACGGATCGTGTAAATGATGGCGGAGTGGGTGATTGCCGGCGGTGCGTTGATGTTGCTGAGGAGCTCGCAGCCAGTTCCTGTGAAGTCGAATGTCGCAGATCCATCTTCTGATATGGTGATGGATAGCTTGATCAGCGAGCCGTTGTCCATTTGGTCCTCGTACGTCAAGTGCGGACCCAACTGCTCGCGCATGGAGCGAAGATATGCCCGCACGGCGATCTCGGCATTCGACTGGATGGCTCCCATGTATAGCTGTACAACCGGAAGCGTGTACTCCTCGATCAAAGCTTGCACAAGCGTCATGCCCTTGTGATTGGCGGCGACTTGGGCCTTGAGGTCCGAGATGTTGTCACCAATGTGGCGACTAGGCGCACATCCGGGATGCTCTCCTGGCGCGAGCAGAATCTGCGTTATCCCTTCTTCGTCAAACTTCTCGCAGTGGACGAGCTTGAAAGATCGGATCGCAGCGCCCTCCTGCCACAGCTCGGTGGAGTTGGGTGGCATGGATGTTCCTCCCAGGCCGCCTATGTCAGTATGGTGGCCACGCGACGCTACATAGAAGGCGATTTCCTTGCCGGACTTCTCAAACACCGGCGTTATCACAGTGATATCGGGCAGATGGGTACCCCCGGCCTCGGGGTGATTGGCTACCAAGACGTCGCCAGGGACCAGCTGCCCCTTGTGTAGCTCATGCTGATATTTCACCGCGTAGCTCATCGACCCGAGGTGAACGGGGACATGAGGTGCGTTGGCCACCAGACCTCCTATAGCATGTCAGTTTTTGGTTATTACTCTACGAAAATCAACACGTACCGTCTGGTCCGAACAAGGCGCAGGAAAAGTCCAGTCTTTCCTTGATATTTAACGATACCGCGGTCTTCTGCAGGGCCCGGCCCATTTGTTCAGCAATGCTCATGAATCGATGTCCGAACACGGACAGCTGGATATGATCGACTGTCGTTGGGTCCTTCATAGCGACGGATGAGGGCTCTTTGACATCAATCACAACATGTGATGTGAGCACTCTGGCTTCCGCATCTGGTGCAATGACGAGGGTCTGGGTTTGATCAATAATGATTGCCGGTCCAGGTATAGCGGTATTTGGTGACAGCTTGTGCAGGAGAAAGATAGGGGTCGGAGTATTGCCAGTCCCTTGAAAATACACCTTTGTCTGTCGCTGTCAGATACATAATGTTTGGGAGAGTCTTGACTATACGCACCATTCGCTCTGCGGTATCCACGGACACCTTATGGCAATGTGAATTTCGCAGTTCCTTTCCCAGTCGGTTCCCGTCAGATGGTCCTTGACGACCCCTTGCCCCGATTCCTCTGACACGAACGTCGTCAACGAAGATCGGTCGCTCATCGGGGAACAAAAAGGCAAACTCCCGAAGATGTGCTTTCTTGAACTCCGTTTTGAAGTCTCCGTTCGGTGGTTGGAGGACCATGATGGAAGTTTCGGTGCCTTGATATCGCATGTTGAGATACATCTCGTATGAAGTATCGTTCTCCTGCATGCCCTGGTCACGGAGCTGCTGACAGACCTTGTCTCGCAGCACGGACAAGCGCTGTTCAAGCCGGCCTCGAGAGTCGTCGCTGTACGTCTCGTTCACTGGCTCTTGCGTCTCTTGCACCACGTCCGCCAGGGCCATGCCATATGCAGATAAGATGCTGGAATATTTGTGTATGATGACTGTTGAGATGCCCAGCTTACGAGCGACATCACAGGCATGTTGGCCACCAGCGCCTCCAAAGACACTGAGATTATGGTTTGCTATATGCGCTTGTCAGTGAAGGACTCTTCTCTTGCCTGGAGAGCTTACCAATATCGTATCCTTTTCCTTCGGTCAACGCTCTAATTGGCCGACACATAGCCTCGTTAGCCACGTCGAGGAATCCGCACGCCACTTCCTCGGGCGTCATCGATTTCTCCGTCTCGGCGTTTATCGTTGCTGTCAGGGAGATGAACTTCTGTTTCACAACCTCCGTATCGAGCGGTTGGTCTTCATTCTCCCCAAAGATATGTGGAAAGAACTCTGGGAGCAGCCGTCCAAGGAAGAGGTTCGCATCCGTCACGGTCAATGGGCCTCCCTTTCGGTAACAAGCTGGACCAGGGTGTGATGAGGCACTCTCGGGGCCGACAGTAAAGAGGCCGTTCCTCCAGGCCAGGATAGATCCTCCGCCTGCAGCGACTGTGTTGATATCGAGCTGCGGGCTCTGGATAGTCACTCCCGCAGTAACGCTCTCAAATACGTGCTCCAGATGGCCCCCATAACGTGAGACATCTGTGGATGTACCTCCCATGTCGAATCCGACTACTGGGGTTTGAGACTCTCCGTCGTAGGAAGTGTTTGCATAACCGACAACGCCACCTGTCTCGTTAGCAGTGCGCTTCATAGATGACAGTTCCGAGGGAGAACTACCTGCAGGTCCACTCAAGATGCCACGGAGACCGCTAAACGAGTGGTGGTTAACAAGACCCCCATCAGACTGCATAAAATCACACCGCACGCCATCGAGATTTCCACCTTCAAACCCCTTTGAGAAGCCCGTGAGATACTTCTTGATTTCCGGGGTTAAGTAGGCATCTGCTGAAGCGGAGCTTCCTCGCGGCACCATCTTAATCATGTTGGCAGCCACAGACGAAGACAGGGAAACATGTGTGAACCCTTCCTCCATCGCAATATGGTACACGCGATTCTCGTGGTCGGGGAAGATGTACGAGTGCACGAAGCATACCGCGAGCGTGTCGATCCCAATCCCACGCAATTCTCGTAGAGTATGGCGAACTTGTTCCTCGTCCAGAGGCTTCAATATTCGTACCATGTCTCCGCTGATCCCGCGCACCAAGACTCCGGGGGTCTCTTTCTCGCACGCGAAAAGCCTGTCAATGTCTTCGTCAAAGCCTTCGATGGTTACCCGCGCGTCGACTTCACGCACTTCATCATACATCACGTCTGGCTTGACGATGTTCAGATCAAACAGCCGAGGTCGAGACTGATACCCAATTCTTAGCAGGTCGCGGAAGCCTTTCGTTACGAGAAACGCATGTCGCGTTCCCTTGCGCTCAAGTAATGCATTCGTCGCGACAGTCGTTCCCATCCGGATGAATTCAAGGTCCGTCTTGGGAAGAGGTTGTCCGCGGGGTAACTCCCTGCCATAGTAGAGCGATAGTACTCTCCGGATTCCTACAAAGTCAGTCCCATTGTGTCTCATGAGGGCTGGGTGGGTTGACTGACCTTCTGTAGGTGCATCGTCATAGTTGGCCGGATCGACCGAAAGAAGTTTGAGCACGATATCTGGTTGACCGGGGAGACTGGCCCAGACATCCGTAAAGGTGCCTCCTCTGTCTGAGCAGATATTGATCAGAATAAGTCCGACAGACAATCACCCTAAGAGTGCCTTCTCACCGATTGCGATCTTAATCTTGCCTGAAGGGGACTTCATCCTAACTCGTGTAACTTGTCAATGCTGAGCCATGGTCTACCAGGGCACAGTAGCGTTCTTATAGATCGTCTGGACGAAGCTATCATTTGCGACAATTAATGAAAGCCTGCTATCTCAGTACTATGTCTCCATAATACGGAAGGTCGACACGACCATCCCCAGTCGCTGTGGTCGAGACCCTAGTGGATTCCTGCGGTATACCTTGACATTTCCCACTTAACTACTTGGTGTAACATCAAGGCAGGTCGATACGATGTGAGCCACTCTCAACATGTCTGGTCAGGATCATTAGCGCTGGTCTTCATTCGCCGATAAAGAAATCGGCATTATTAGAACCTTTAGCGCCACTCGTCGTATCGACCATCTCTTTTCAACAGCGCCGGCCTTAGTGCCATTGCTAACCTTATCCCCGCAAACCCTATCGAGGCACGCGAACTGCCGTTAATGGCCCCGACAAGCAGGAGAAGGTCCATCCGAGTACGGCCTCTGCTCTTGTGGTTGATTAGCTTGAACCGCATTGAGGACTTATCTTTCAAGAAGTGTGATAATGGCTAGGCAATTGGACATAAATGGTCGCATTTCCAGCCATACTCTCTCTCGGTATATCGCTCTCACCTCAGAACACTGAAGAACGCTCCGACTTTATATTCGTGTCATTAACAACACCATCAGTTAGCTGCCATGACGGACTCGAAGGAGATTACCGCAGAGGCTCCGGGACACGCACCCCCCGAGAAAACCGCTATCCCTAAGGCCATGGATCAGGCTGCTGCATATCTTGCACAAACTGCAGCGTATGAACCCATGACGCCTGAAATCGAAAGGAAGATTATCCGCAAGTTGGATTGGATACTTGTTCCTATGGTGTGACAACCTTGGCCAGGCGTTTCTAGATGCTAACGGCTCGCAGCTGTTCTTGACGGCTACTTTAGGCGCAGTGGATAAGGTGGCCATCAGTACGGCGGCCATCTATGGGCTCAAAGATGGTACCAGCCGCTGTACCCTGCGAGGCTTGATCTGTGCTCACGCTTATAGACCTTCATCTCGTCGGTCAGCAATATTCCTGGGCAGGATCAATCCTGTCCATTGGTGTACGGGACAGTTCTCAAGCCCCGTCGGAGTATCACTGACGTGGAGTACAGGCTATTGTCGGCATGTGGCCTTCATCCTATCTAGTCCAGCGACTACCCTCTGCCAAATATCTTGCCTCGTGCGCTTTCGGCTGGTCGGTCATGGCCCTCTTGATTGCGGCATGTCGAAGCTGGAGTGGACTGATGGCGCTGCGGTTCTTCATGGGTATAAGTCACTCATCTATCTGTACTTACATATACTGATGACAGTGAGGATAGGGTGTCTCGAAGCGATTATCGTCCCATCTGTGACGCTCATCGTTGCTGGGTTTTACAAAAAGGCGGAACAACCTCCCAGGAATGCCATTGTTCTTGCTGCTGTCAGCTCTGTAATTAATGGCTTTCTCTCCTGGGCGGTTGGCCATATCCCTGATACAGCCCCGCTGGCTATCTGGCAGTATCTCTATCTGATTGTCGGTATGTGGAACACCTCGCTCGAGTGACGCACCCATACTGATTGTGCAGGAACTATATCTATCTCCTGGGCCATTGTCGCATTCATATTTCTTCCAGACTCTCCCATGAATGCTAGATTCCTGACAGACCAGGAGAAATACTATGCAGTGCAGCGTGTGGCAGAGAACAAGACCGGCATTGTCAACAAGCAGTGGAAGCCCGATCAGGCCTTGGAGGCGGTTATGGATCCCAAGACCTGGACTCTTTTTCTCTTCAACATTGCTATCAATATTCCCAACGGAGGTATGCACCGTGTCCCTAGGACAGTTTGCCCCGCTGACAACTCAGGTCTCACCACGTTCAGCGGCATCATCATTAACAACCTAGGCTTCTCCCCCGTTACTACATCCCTCCTGAACATGCCCACGGGGATCATGTCAACCCTCTCTGCCTTTGGTTTCTCGTGGTTGGCTGCGCGATGGACGAACCGCCGTTGCCTTGTTACTATGATCGCAGCGTGTCTGCCGATCATCGGGTCTGTGGTAGTATACACGCTCCCGCGGACGAATATCGCAGGGCAGATGGTCGGAATATACCTGGTAGGCTATCAGTATGCCCGTGTAGATCGCCTACTAATATGTTCGATAGCTGTATACCTACTTCGGGCCGTACGTCGTCGGTAAGTAGTCCACCCCGTTGATAACCCTTCGCAGCTCATGGCGCAGGCATCTCCATGGGCCAGGCAAATACCGCCGGACATACGAAGAAGAACGTCCAGTACTCTATTCTTTACATCGGGTATGCCGTGGGTAAGTGACCCTCATTGGTTTCTTCCGAGTCAATCTAAGCAATGGTCTTGTAGGAAACCTTATCGGCCCACAGACCTTCCGCGCGAACCAAGCCCCAGCATACACGGGCGGATTCATCGCAATGCTGGTGTCGTACTGCGCCTGCGTGGGCCTGATAGCGGTCTACTGGGCTATCGTCGCGCGGTACAACCGTCGACTTGACGGGCTCGATCCGGAGACGGGGGCTTCGAGTGAGGATCTGACAGAAGCTTTTGCAGATCAGACGGACTTTCAGCAGAGAAACTTTAGATATACCACTTGACCCCTCCCAGAGGGTCCTGTATGTAGTACGGCACTGCAGTGAATAACGATAGGTTTATGGATTCATGCTCCCACAATAGTCACAACTGGCATCATCCAGCTCTAGTAGAGGTAAATACCTATTGCGTGTAACCAGACGTAGACCAAGGCCACAGATAGGGTACCATAGGGTTAAGGGGGATGTCCGAGATGATAAGCTTCCCCGCATTATCCCGATCTGCTCTCAACCATCTTAAGCACAACTGCAGTCATAGGGGATCAAATCACCTCCAGGTATCCATGCCATCAGAACAACGCACGAAGCGAGAAAACCGTCGCCGGACAGGCTGCTTCCAATGCAAAGGCACGTACAAGGGTGAATCCCGGAGGCGATTGCACTGACACGTCCGCCCAGAGAAACATGTCCAGTGCACCGAGGAGCAGCCGCGATGTCGGCGGTGCGAGAGGCTCAATCTAGACTGTCAGCGGGGGCTGCGACTGGTATTCCGCGAGGATGCAATGCAGCGCGGAATCAGCTTTGGTCGGAAAGGTATGACTGCGTGTCAATGACGAGCAGTAGCTGATTTGATGGATAGGACGGTGGTCAAAGAGGAATACAGGAACAGGATGTAATGATGCCATCTCGATTCCTGACACTGTGGAAGCATTCTGCAGCGTCCCTCTCGATGACTATATCGGTCGATGGGTGTTTCTCAATTCGAGCAGTCGTGACTTCGCTAAGGACTCTGGAACATACCCACACGCAGTCCCTAGTGAGGTGTCCACCACGACGATACCCGCACAAGATGAAGACCTGTCCTTGGTACCGACCAGTCTCGGACACCCCCTCGCCACATACTCAGCAGTCGAACAATATCTCCTCAACTACTTCATCGAAGGGATCGGTCCGTCCTGCTCCCTCAGCCCCCTCGCCAATCCCTATATCTCGCACATAACGCCTCTCGCATTCGAAGACGACACCCTCCGATGCGCCCTGCTCGCCGTCGCAGGAAACCAGCGACGTTTACTGGGCGACACCCGGTTCCAGCGCGAGACCCTGTTATACAAGAACAGGGCGTTGGCGGGTCTGCAGCGCTGCATCGCGCAGGGGGTGGTTGACGACGGGCCTACCGCCACGATCCTCATGCTGTGCTTCCACGATGTAACCCGTCCTTTTGTCTAGAACGGTGGTGTCCCCGTGCTGATAGCAATGCAGATCTCGGATGAATGCGACCCCTCCTGGGTCACGCACCTGCAGGCCGGTCTGGAGCTGGTGTATCGACGTCCTGCGGGGAGCGTTGGCAGCGAGACCCTGCGCCGGTTCTTTGCGATGTATTTTGTCGCGCACGATATTATGAGTCGCACGGCGTCTGGGGTGCGGGAGCGACGGGATGGTTCGTATATCTGGACGGAGGTGGAGGATATAGACGAGGTAGAGGGCTCCGACGTGTTAGGGACTGCTATGCTGACCACTCGCAGATCGATATGGTCATGGGCTGCTCGCGCCGTCTCATGGCCTTGATCGACGAGATATCGAATCTAACTGATACATCCGACTACTACCAAAGCATCGGTGACATCTCAACCGCGCTCTGCACCCTCACGCAAACCCTCCCCGCCCATTCCAGCCATAGAGCAGACGTGGCTCAAATCGCCGAGACGAAACGCCTGGCCGCGTTGCTGTACCTCATCGAACGGGCCAGTCGGCGTGTGCCTCCCCCAAACGGCGCAGGCTCGCCGTTGGATAAGCTGAACAAGCATCACATCGTCACTGCCCTGATCAAAATGCTGTCCACCCTCCCAGACGCAGCCACCCTGCTCTGGCCGCTGTATATCCTCGGCAATGCCGGTCTCGAGAACGAAGAGCACCGCCGCTTCATCCTCGACCGGCTCCATCGCATGCAACGCACGCGCAATCTCGGCAGTGTGCGACGGGCCCGGAAGGCGGTTAAGCGGGCGTTTCAGCTGAGGGATCTGGATCATGGACGGAGGTGGGGGGTTGATGGTGTTGAATTTATTAGTTTAGCCTGAGTGATACTATTAGTGGTATCTATCCTAATATTCCGTATGTTCCTTACGCCCGCATAGCTCCATTAGATATTAAATGAGACATCCAGCAAGACCACATTCCAAGCGTCATCCTAGATTGCTAGTTCATTATATACACAACCTGATCACGGGACCCAAATCCAGCTATCCATCCTCGCGACAGCAATGTTTCTTACGAACGAGCAGGGGCTCCGGCGTTTCCGAGACGACGGCTCCTAGTCGAGGTTAGTCACACTGTTGTATCAGGTTACAGTCGCAACGCAACTCACATCATAGTCCGGCTGAAAAAGCTGATGCCGATCATGAAGACCCAGCTGGGAATGGCGCCAAAAGCGTAGATGACATAGCCGGCAGGGATGAGGAGGCCGTTCTGCGCCAGGAAGCCGTCCGTGGGGTGGAAGGCGCCCTCGTAGGCGGGCTTCTGCTCGTAGGTCTTCTCGGAGTGGACCTTGTAGATGGTCTCGGGGGTCACGGTGGTGGAGTTGATGTAGACGGTGTGGAGAGCGGTCGCGGGACGCGCCTCGTCGGGCTGGGCCTGGGGAACCTGGAAGTACCAGACGGCGGGGGCGCCGGCGGACCAGGCGGAGCAGAGCACCTGGTTGTCTTCGCAGTTGAGGTAGCCGAGGTTGGGGGAGGTGGGATCGGCCGAGAACAGGCGGACGGATTCCTGGGAGAGTGGTGTTAGCTGCGTACTAGCTGGCGTATGGGGTAAATAAAGTACGCACATTGAACGACTTCTCGGCACGACCACAGCGTCCGAAACACGTCTTGTTGCCTCCGGTAACAAATACCAGCCAGTCCTGAGGCTCGGCGGAGGGCTCCAGGATGGACTGGTAGTTGGTCAGGTTGAAGGGGGTGACGGTCTTCTCATGGAGGACCTTCTTCGGCTCGACGATCTTCTCGACGGCGGGGATGACCGGGGTGGCGGTCGGCAGATAGGACTTGGCCTTGTTGAACCAACCCTGAACGCGATCGGCGAGGGGGACCTGCTCTTGCGCCGCAGCGAGCGCGGGAAGAAGGGGGAGGAGATGGATGAAGCGCATGATGCTGGGAGAACGCGACAGTCAGCCACGGGACGGGGTCAACAGTCAGGAGCATCGAAGGAATGACATACCTGGATAGATTGAGACGCGAAGAGATCGCACTTTGGAAGGAATTGAAACAGGAGACGGAAGGCCAAAGTACGGACAGCAGGCAGCGAGGAAGACGGGGCACCTGGGATGTGGTTGAGGTGAGAGTGAGAGAGCGCCACGATCGATTTATCCGCTGCACGACAGGTGGCCTAACCGCTGGCGAATCATCTGCCTGGTAGGGGGGATTACTCTTCCACTATCAACTGGTCAATTAGTATAGATTATATTCATTATGTTTCTCTTGATTATACATTATAAGTCCAATTCATATATACACTATTATACTATAGAGTCCTTGATTTATTCTAGTGGTGGTGTTTGTTTACACTTCTGATTATGTCATCATTCATTGCCATCTATGCAACTATTGTGTATACAGGTCACCATCTATTCCATTATTCTTCATATAGTCTATACAACAATGATTAAAACATCTCAACAAGTATTTAAATACTTTTGAATTGATCTTAAATTCCATCCAACTATGTCGAATGATCCTTCCACATCCACTCAGTTCACCTCACTCTTTCCTTATACAAGTCCTCACTTCCTCATCTCCACAATGTACTCTACTCTGTGCCATCATAAACGTCTCCCACATCAACATCTACCTCACTGTATAACATAGTCTCCTACACGCATCTCACTTCGCATCCATCAACTATGCAGTCTTCAATCCTCATCTTGACCACCCTTCTCAGTCACCTCTGGGCGATTCCCGTCCCCCTAAGCGCCGACATGGCATCTCGCGGTAAGCACTCTCTGTTCAAGCTGGACCATTCCCTAATGCACCGCGATGAAGAACTTCTTCCCCCCAATCCCAGCAACACGATGCCTTCGCACACCGGCAAGACGTCTCCGGGAGAGTTCCCCATGTGCACCGAGGAGAATACCCCCTTCCCGCCATTCTGTCTGCCGCACCATGGAGCCGACGTGACGGTGGACGCCACCTACTATGTTACCTGGAACGCCGACTTCTACCCGGCGAATGCGAAAATCACCATCGAGTTGCGATACGCAAACTCGACGCAGGGCGATTCGGCCTTCACCTCGGGGCAAACCGTCAACAGCTACGGATATCTACCGGTGCACATGCAGAGCGACTGGCTCCAAGGGAAACCCCAGAATGCACTGACGCTGTATATCATCGAGCTCGAACCCACCTCCGACCAGCGGGCGAGTGCGCGACAGGGCCCGACCATCATGCTGCACCCCAAAGCCGTGGAGCACTACCAGCCTCCGCCGCCGCTGCCCATGAACAAGTTGGCGCTGTACGTGGGGCTTCCACTCAGCCTGGCGGTAGTGGTCCTCGTGGTGGCAGGTCTCTTCTTCGGCATGCGCGACAGCCGACGGGTCGCTCTGGGAAATGTCATGGGGTCCCGACGGTTGGGAAAGTTGACGCATCGGCGTCGGGACAGCCGCGAAAAGCTCCTAAGAGGCTCGCACGATCTTCTCCGAAAATATACGGGCGATCATGAGTCGACGGGGTCGGATGACATGTCTGAGATTGAGCGGACGGCGAGCTACGCCTTTAAGCTGGATCCGTCGAAGCTGAAGAGTTGGAAGGCGTGACGCTGCATGACTACTGTAAAGTGTCACTACAGCGTGTGTTGAAGGTGGGTATCTGAAACGGCTACTGGGATGGTGTTATGGTTGGTATAGGTAGGGAATATGTTTTATAGAAAGCAGAGACCAATGAGAGGGAAGAGACGGGCACAAAGCGGTGTCGGAGCAGAATGGACCAATTATTAATGCGACCCCCGGGATTAGCAGACGAATACAGCTTATCGCCTCCTACAGGGGGCCGATGTCGGGTGCAGCCCGTAGACCCCATAGGCAACGGCCGGTTCCGTACGGAGTACGTAGTACTATAGGGAAGAGAACTTGAATGTGCATGTGTAAACAACATAATTGAATAAATTTTAATAAAAAACCTATAATATACGAAGCAAAAAGAAAGGGAAAAGGAGCAGTGGCAAATGACAGAGACACTCTCATAGGATCTGGGGGAAACTCGGGATATGCAGACTACAAAGTACCCCGTATGCACAAACAGTACTAACTAGTACTAGTGACCCTAAACCAAGAGCGTTAGAGGATTTCCCCACTGAAATTTCTGTCTTTTTGCCGCCCAAACAGCAATGATGATGCTGGTGATGACTGATCCGCCCGCTGACCGCCCACCACCACCACCCACTTTTTTTCTTTTCCGGCCGATGACTCTTCCCTCTCCCTCTCAATTCCTCCTCCATCATAAACTCCCAGACATAGAACAACCCTAACTAACTAGACATTCCTCGTCTGACTCATTGTACGTCCTATATATCCCGTTCAGTTCTTCCCCCCTACTCCAGTTCCTCTTCTAACTTCCATTCCCCAATCTAGTCCCCCTCTATACATTTCTTCAATTTACCCCGCTGTCCCTCTCCCACCATGTGTCCCGGTGCAGACAACGAGCCCAATGGGCACTCGAATGGCGCCAACGGTACCGGTATGGCCTCGTCTACTCCCTTTCTCTGCGTAACATCTCTCCTAACTCCCCCAGGTGAACACCCCGGATTCACCGCCGTCGAGACCCGCCAGAACCCTCATCCCTCCCTCTCCCGGAACCCGTACGGCCACAACGTCGGCGTGACCGACTTCCTCAGCAATGTCTCTCGCTTCAAGATCATTGAGAGTACCCTGCGTGAGGGTGAGCAGTTCGCCAACGCTTTCTTCGACACCGAGAAGAAGATTGAGATCGCCAAGGCTCTGGACGAGTTTGGTGTTGACTACGTGAGTCATTCGACCGACGATCTTGGCACCATACCATACCCCATACTAAACTATCTATCCCATCTAGATTGAACTCACGAGTCCCTGCGCCTCCGAGCAGTCGAGAAAGGACTGCGAGGCCATCTGCAAGCTCGGCCTCAAGGCCAAGGTGCGTCGGGTGCCTCCCGAGTAGCGTCCATCTTGACTCCGCGCTAACGTCATCCTAGATCCTTACCCACATCCGCTGCCACATGGACGATGCTCGGATTGCTGTCGAGACTGGTGTCGACGGAGTGTAAGCTCTCTACTGTCAATTCCCCCCCACGAGTCATTTCTGATCTCTCCCAGTGACGTTGTCATTGGAACGTCGTCCTACCTTCGGGAGCACTCCCACGGCAAGGACATGACCTACATCAAGAACACCGCCATCGAAGTCATCGAATTCGTCAAGTCCAAGGGCATTGAGATCCGTTTCTCCTCCGAGGACTCCTTCCGGTCCGACTTGGTCGACCTGCTGTCGATCTACTCCGCTGTCGACAAGGTCGGCGTGAACCGGGTGGGTATTGCCGACACCGTTGGTTGCGCCTCTCCCCGTCAGGTCTACGAGCTGGTCCGTGTGCTCCGGGGTGTCGTCGGCTGTGACATCGAGACTCACTTCCACAACGACACCGGCTGCGCCATTGCCAACGCGTACTGTGCCCTGGAGGCCGGTGCCACCCACATTGATACCTCCGTCCTCGGTATCGGTGAGCGGAACGGTATCACCCCTCTCGGCGGTCTGATGGCCCGCATGATGGTCGCCGACCCCGAGTACGTCAAGAGCAAGTACAAGCTCGAGAAGATCAAGGACATTGAGGACCTCGTCGCCGAGGCCGTCGAGGTCAACATCCCCTTCAACAACTACATCACCGGGTTCTGTGCCTTCACCCACAAGGCCGGTATCCACGCCAAGGCCATCCTCAACAACCCCAGCACCTACGAGATCATCAACCCCGCTGATTTCGGTATGACGAGATATGTGCACTTTGCCTCCCGCCTGACGGGCTGGAACGCCATCAAGTCTCGTGCGCAGCAGCTCAAGATCGAGATGACCGACACGCAGTACAAGGAGTGCACGGCCAAGATCAAGGCGCTGGCGGACATCCGGCCGATTGCCGTGGACGATGCCGACAGCATCATCCGTGCCTACTACCGGAACCTCAAGTCGGGCGAGAACAAGCCCCTGATGGATCTCACGGCAGAGGAGCAGGCCCAGTTTGCGGCCAAGGAGAAGGAGCTGGCTGCTCAAGGAAACGGCGTGATCGGTTAGACACCTGTCACTTGTCTTTCTTGATGTGCTCTCAGTTGCTTTACCCTCGTCCTTTCCTGTTGGATACAGTGTTCGATGTTTGCTCATAGCCCTGGTCATTTTTCCTGAGCGGCTGCCGCAGGAAAACGCGAATTGGCTTTTTTTTCTTCATGATTTGATGTTGTTGTTTTTTTCTTTCATGTGTCTGGGATCATGTGTTTTTATGGGGGTTTTAAAAAGTCTTTTTGTCCCCGACGACAGTAAGAAAGGGGAGACTGGTGTTTGGAGAGCGACGGTCCTCAGGGACCCTGTATATAGGCCAGTCTTGGGCCGGCTGCATTTCATATGACATCCATTGGAGATATTCCAGAATATGTTTGGTATTGGCAGTAGTCGTAGGTATAAGGCAGTATGGTGGAAGGGTAGGTATATCTCTACTCCGATTTAATTCGGAAGTACGAAGTATACTATGCACGAAGTATTAGCTACTAGAATCGGGTACGGTTCAACCTGTTGCCCCGACACGCGGACATGTGGATGAAGCCGAGGCTGCGAGCCCGTCCGCGGACTCCGCCCTTTCCCTTTTCATCCACGGACTTTTACCCCATCAACTTCGTCATTCGGCCCACTCCATCCTCCTCCTTCTCCTTCTTCACCTTCTTCACGTCTTCTCTCGACCTCCCAAGTCATCATCATGGCTTCCTCTCTCCTCCCCGTCGCCCTGCAGAATAAACTGCTGGGCTATAGTCGATCCCCCAATGCGCAACTCGCCGCCTTGAATCTGGAACTGTAAGTGGCCGATCATGATGCCACTCCCCACCCAGTAGCTGTCAACCATACTTGGGTCCCTGAGCTCTAACGTCAATTCTCTGAGGTACTAGGCTCCGGAACATTGTCTTCTTTCTGTTTATCTTCCGCTACGTCCGCAAAACGTTCTACTCGCTGCGTGGTTATGGCCTCTTCGGCAGTCTCCGGAATGTCTACGCCGCCGTCCGTCTCTTCTGCTATTCCATCTTCTTGCGCCTCCCCGGAGTCCGTGGCCAAGTCGACAAACAAGTGTCGTCCGCAATTGAAAACCTAGAAAATAAACTCGTCCAGAGTGGCCCCGGCGTCAACAGATATTTGACCCTTCCCAAGGAAGGATGGACCGCCGAGCAGATTCGCGCCGAGCTCGACAAGTTGGCCAACTTGGAGCATACGCGCTGGGAAGATGGCCGAGTCAGCGGTGCCGTGTATCACGGAGGTCAGGATCTCTTGAAGCTCCAGACCGAGGCGTTTGGTCAGTTTGGTGTCGCGAACCCGATCCATCCCGATGTCTTCCCGGGCGTACGCAAGATGGAAGCGGAGGTTGTGGCGATGGTGTGTGATCTTTTTCAGCGCGCATATGCACTTCGTGAACACTAACCGACGACTCAAGGTTCTGGCTTTGTTCAATGGCCCCTCCGATGGTGCCGGAGTGACAACTAGCGGTGGCACCGAGTCGATTCTGATGGCTTGCTTGGGCGCTCGCAACAAGGCGTATGCTGAGCGTGGCGTCACCGAGCCGGAAATGTACGTTTGCTGTCTCCTTTGTCCTAATTGCTTCTAACTTGGATAGGATCATCCCGGATACGGCCCATGCCGCTTTCTACAAGGCGTCCAACTACTTTGGAATCAAGCTCCACCGCGTCCCTTGTCCGGCTCCCGAATACAAGGTCGATGTCCCCGCGGTCCGTCGCCTGATTAACTCGAACACGGTTCTTCTCGTCGGCTCCGCGCCCAACTTCCCCCACGGTATTGTGGACGATATCCCGGCGTTGTCCCGCCTTGCGACCATGTACAAGATCCCGCTCCACGTGGATTGCTGCTTGGGATCCTTCGTCATTGCTTTCCTCAAGAAGGCCGGCTTCCCGTCGCCCTACGAAGAGGAGGGTGGCTTTGACTTCCGCCTTCCGGGTGTGACCAGCATCAGTGTGGATACCCACAAGTATGGCTTCGCCCCCAAAGGCAACTCGGTCGTTCTGTACCGCAGCCGTGCCTATCGCAGCTATCAGTACTTCATCTACCCCGATTGGTCTGGCGGTGTCTACGCGTCTCCGTCGGTCGCCGGTTCGCGCCCTGGTGCGCTGATCGCCGGCTGCTGGGCTAGCTTGATGAATGTCGGCGAAGCTGGTTACATCAACAGCTGTCTGGAGATTGTGGGTGCCGCGAAGAAGTTTGAACTTTCGATCCGCGAGCATCCGGTGCTTTCCAAGAACCTCGGGGTGGTCGGCAAGCCCATGGTCAGCGTGGTTGCATTTGAGAGCACGAACCCCGGCGTGGATACCTACGACCTGGCGGACGGACTGTCTGCCAAGGGCTGGCATCTGAACGCTCTGCAATCGCCCCCCGCCATCCACGTGGCGTTCACTCTGCCGACGGCCGCGGCGGTTGACAAGCTCACGGCAGACTTGGTCGAGGTGCTTGAGAAGGAGTTGGCCAAGGCCGAGGAGAGAAAGCGCCAGGGCAAGTCCTATGTTATCAAGCGCGGAGACACGGCCGCTTTGTACGGTGTGGCCGGCAGCATGCCGGACAAGAGCGTCGTCAGTCGGCTGGCAGAGGGCTTCCTCGACACCCTGTACAAAGCATAGACGGGATTCCCTACCTTATAATTTTATGTTTATTCATAGCCGGAGACCGAGCCGTTGGCGCGCTCCCGTTCATTATTCATACCATACACGACCTTTGGGGAGGCGGTGTTTCTGGCGTTTCGGGACAATCGCATGAGTGTGCCATTCCTATGTACAGTCTTTCCTTGACCGCGCAGCGATTGAAATGTGATCTTTGAAGTCATCAATTCCCAGTCCTAGTAAAACATGACCAAAATATATCTATAGTACAAAAATTGGGATGGAACCCAACGAAGGAGCCCTGTACAAACTCTTGATCGAGAAAGACGCAGAAAACAAAATGACACCGCTTCATGCAATTTGCTGGGTATCCCAGACATTTGGTAGGTTCCCAAACCACCCAAGTAGCCGTCTCACCCGAATCAATACTCGGCCGAAGGAAAATCTTTCATCGACAGCAGCGGACCAACCAGTCCATATCTAGTATCCCCTCTTCTCCTTCCATTCAGTGCCAGACTTCTGCTCAATGTAATAGCCCGGATCCGGCTTCCGCTCCAGATGCACCTCTTGCTTCGTTAACCGCCGATCCACCTCCTGGACGTCGACGAGCTCCTTGACGCGCATGATTTGACCGGCAACGGAGGGCGACACGGGGTGGAAGACGGTGGCCATGCGCTTCTTCAGACCCAGGGCTTTGAGCACGTCGGTCGTTCGCCGGGGGAGACCGATCGCGGAGCGGAGGAGTGTGATGCGGAAGTAGCTCATTTTGAGGTGTATTTTTGCGGTGACGTGGTGAGGTGAGGGTTCGATATTGTTGAAGGTGCGGACAGACGGATGGATGGATATATGGAGATTCGCGGCCGTCGAGAGTTGGTCAATTCGGATATATGGAATCGGTGATTAGGAGGAGATGCGACAATACCCCGGAATGAATGGGATTGTCGGCTGGTGGTATCAATCGTCGTCGCCGGATTGCGGGTGTTGGAGTCGCCGACGGGAATTTTGAAGGTTCTCTTGATTGGGATGTAGCCGCTAGTCCGTGTTGGGATGAGCTTGGGTGCCGGATTGTGTAGGCGTATTTTTGGTCGTCTGAATATCACTGGTCGGGTGGCCTAATGGTAAGGCATCGGTTTCCGGTACCGGGGATTGCGGGTTCGAGTCCCGTCTCGATCGTTTTTTGTTTTTGCGCGCTCTCAACCAAGAACATGAGCAGGAGATGTATGTGTGCGTTGTTTGCTGGCGGATTGGGTCTGTCTGCGACGGTAGTAAGTGAGTGAGTCATAGTAAACGTGCGTCATGCCTTTTCAGCTGTGTCCTGCAACTACCTAGGCATGGCCGAGAATCTCTGCAGGATATGACTCGCTTCTGCTATGGGAGAGTGGCAAGCAAGGCCCTTAACATCGTTTCAGCAATTCCTCTTGATAACAACGACGATATCAAAAATATCTACGAAGGGAGTAAAGTAAGTACTAGGAGGTACTTACTTACTTACTCTCCGCCCAAACGACATGACATATCTCTGTCGAGTATACCAAAAAACGATCGAGACGGGACTCGAACCCGCAATCCCCGGTACCGGAAACCGATGCCTTACCATTAGGCCACCCGACCATCACTATTGGCTGAGTAACTGAACAATGTTATATGATACTATTTGAATGAGGTAATTGATCATATCACATTCAGCCTTGTATTGTTAACTGTGGTTCATTCTCTTTGCTCCGGTGCAATAAATATTCGGCATATATTCGTCCAGACGCGCTGTTTGCAATAGCTTACACAAATAGTCAACCTAGGGGTACTGATATGTGTGTCAGTCCTGGTGGTCCAGATATATATCTTGTGTCTATCTTAGTCTTCCAACATAGTACACTCTTGCCATACGGAAAACAAACTGCAAACATAAAGCCTGCATATAAACAGTAAATATCGCACACCGATGGGAACATGTCAGTTAGGAAGTATCTATATTCGAATATCAACAACGGTATGACCCCAGAGGCGGAGTGTCACGTGGAGCGACATTCTGCCGGGGTAGGACGGACTGGGGAAGACCAAGTTAGGTGAAGCATGCGCCACGATACTCCCACCGAGACATGTATACACTTACACACTGAACAGTCCCATTACCCATTGGACAGTACACCCCTCAAGCGCTGTGCGCAGAGAGGGTAGCGACAAAACCCCCCGAGAAACCCATCCCTTGATATCCGACCCTCCGCCCTCGATACCGTCCTACCCCAACCGTCCTATCCACCGTGCACCCTACAGACAGCTCATGACTGAACCATGGCACGCGGAACAGACCCCGACGCGACGGTGGCCATGCCCCGACTGGAAGACGTTTTGCGGCATCCGGAAGACCTGGACAAGATCTCCGCGTTAAAGGCGGAATACCTGCGCAAGAAGGCGGCGGTGGACTCGCAGCTCCGCGAAGGGCTGCGCGACCAGCTCGAGACGGTGCAGCGCAGCATCAACGCGCTGACGGAGGGCCAGCGGCAGGTGTCCAAGACGAAAGACGAGCTGCAGGGGATCGACAAGCTGTGCGCGGAGTCGCAGACGAGCGTGGACGACTTCTCGCAGATCGACAAGCTGGCCAAGGTGCAGCGCAACTTCGAGGCGACGCTGACGATGAAAAGCGGGCTGGAGAACTTCGCCGACGACCTGGCCGAGGTCGAGGAGCTGCTGCGCCAGGACGACGACGACATCGAGAACCAGCCGAACCTGCTGCGGGCGCATATGCAGATCTCGCGGCTGCGGGATTTCCGCGACGAGGCGATGGATCAGATCCGCAAGGCGGGCGACGAGAGCAGCGAGGCGACGCTCGAGGAGTACTTTGAGCGGCTGGACTCGGTGGTTGACTGGTTTGATGATCATCTGGGTACGGCGTGCATGAATCTCATCCCGCTGGTGCAGACGGATAATCGAAGCATGGTGGTGCGTCTGGGCGTGGTGGTTATGAGCGAGGAGAAGAATGATGAAAAGGTGCGGGCGTTGCAGGAGGCGCAGAAGGACCACCAGGACCTGGCCGGACGGTTCAAGTCTATGAATGTGGGCCCCAAGACCGTCCGCGGATACAAGGAGAAGTTCCTGCAGGCGATCGAGTTCTACGCGCAGAACCAGTTCGACAACACCAAGGAGGACTTCCTCGGCGACCCGGACAACCTGGAGAAGAGCTTTCGGTGGTTCTTCAACGATCTCTACACGGTCCAGCAGGGCATGCAGTCGCTGCTGCCGAAGAAGTGGAAGATCTACAAGACGTATACCGAGATCTATCATCGCATGATGCATGATTTCCTGGTGGGCCTGATTGACGACCCGGAACTGCCGGCGGATAACCTGCTGGCGATTCTGCACTGGAGCGAGAAGTACTACAAGAAGATGAACAAGCTGGGCTGGAAGCAGACGGAGCTCCGACCGAATATCCTCGACGACCGTGAGCCCGAGCTCATCCGTCAATGGCAGAGCGTGATCATCAAAGCCGTGGACGAATGGATGGACCGGATCATCGACACGGACAAGAAAGGCCTGGTGGAGCGCATTCCCGATTCCCTGGACACCAACGCCGAAGGATACTTCCGGACCAAGACGCTCCCCGATATGTGGCGCATGCTGCACGAACAGGTGGTGGCCTCGGGGGCGTCCTCGCGGACCGACCTGGTGGAGGGCATCATCGACTCGATGTTCCGCGTGCTGAAGGCCCGGCAGACTGCCTGGCAGACGCTCATCGAGGAGGAGTGTGCCAAATACAAGGTGCCCGGAGGGGATCAGCTGGACGGGCTGCAGCTGTTGCAGGACTGGCTGATTGCGGTGGCCAACGACCAGATCGCCTGCATCGACGACAACGACGAGACGGGCCAGATGGGGTACCTCACGCGGTTCAAGCGCGACTTCGAGCAGTTTGTCGACCCGAAGTATATGGCGTCGCGGGGCAACCCGGAGCTGGAGGCGCTGCGCGACGGATACGTGGACTTGAGCACGTACTGTCTGGCGCAGTTCGTGGAGGTGATCTTCACGGTCGATCTCCGGACCACGATCCCCGACTTCTTCACGCCGAAGTGGTACGGCGATTTTGCGGTCAAGCGAATCACGTCGACGTTCGAAGACTACATGTCGGACTACGCGCCGGTGCTGCACCCGTCGCTGACGGACATCCTGGTGGAAGAGCTTTCCGACGAATTGCTGGTGCGGTATCTGTCGTCTGTTCGCAACCGTGGGGTGAAGTTCCGGCGGCATGCGGATCCGTACACGGACAAATTCAAGGATGACGTGCTGACTGTGTTTGCCTTCTTCGAGCGATACCCGGAGTCATTTGCGGGCACGATCAAGGGCAAATGGCGGTTGGTCGACTGGCTGGTGCGGCTGCTGGACGCCGACAAGGGCCCGGCGCTGGTGTCGGTCTACGAGGACTTTAAGACCGAGTACTGGGACCTCCAACTGACGTGGGTCGAGGCGGTCCTGCGCACACGCGACGACTTTGAGCGGAGTATGATCAGCGCGATCAAGGCCAAGGCTGCGGAGCTGTCGGTGGAACGGGGCATGGAGACGCTGATGAGTCGAGTGCAGTAGAGGAGGGCTGGCGGCGTGGATTTCAGCGTGGCGTTGGGGTTTCGCTTGATGTAGTTACCTACTACTTGGAAGTGTATACAATATCTACCTAGGTACGTTTGGACGCAGACTGTGGACGCGGACTGTGATACGTGGTCGCTCTGTTTTACTGTAGAAGACGGCATACGTGCTTTGCCACCTGTGCAGGGCTGGCCTTGTCCCTGCAGGTATTCTGCATCCGTGTGCACCCGTCGGCACCACCAACGCACTGTGCGTGCACTGTCCCCTCAGGGCATTTCGCCCAAGCCGTGTACCACCGGACGGAGTGATCGGCATTGCGAGACCCTGCCTGAGCCTAGAAGCAGTCCGTCGCACGATCAAGTCTCGTGGGATACGAGACCCATGGCAGAGCCGGATAGATAGAGCTCTGCCCCCCCGCATTCAGTGGCCCTTGTGGCCCTACATGCTGTATGTATCAGTGGGCTAGGCGTGGTCGGGAAGGCCGCCGATTAGTTCTGGGACTAGTCTGAGTCTGATGAGATGCAAGGCTGTGTACCGTCGTCATCCGGAGATTTGCTTTCACCAAAGAATTGGCGAAGAACCCAGCCTCGTTGACGAGGTACCGTTTCACCATCGAGGCTGTGCAGTGGGGGGTTTCGCCTCATATCCGCCCTCCCAGCCATTCCCACCATTCCCTGGACAAGGGATGAATGGAATGGATGATAATGGCTCAGCAGTGTCAGCACCAACATTGGGTCTTTATACAGCAGCCCTGCGTGCCTGAGGCGACCAGGAAGATACAGCCTGTATATGGACTGGATTGGATTGCCTCATGACCTGCAGATGAGGCAACGAAATGAGCGGATTTGAAAGAGGATTCAATAGACAAACTTAAATCCTTGCTTGATCCTTGCGAGAACATTCCTTCTCTTTCTTCTGCCGTTCATTCGCATTCGCATTCTAGGGGGGATGAGGGCGGACGGCTCGTATCTTGCGGTGTTCCACAGTGGACCAGCCAGCCTAGGGCATCCTTTGGAATTTTAAACGAGCCAACGAATGAGACTGGCTGGGTGCTCCGTGATTCGCGTGCATATCCATAACTTAGGGGGTATGGCTGACTAGGAGTGAGTGAGTTAGTTACTTACTAACTGTGGATGGAGTCAGAGTGTCAGATTGGTAGGCCAGCAGGGAAGAGCCTCATGTTTCAGTCTGTGATGTCTGTACCGAGGATTCCGTTATTCTGTGATTCAGTGATTCTCTTCTTCTTCTATTTCTGTATTCTGTCTAGCTATTCTCCAGCTGAATTGCCACTGAGCCACTGCACTGTGGATCAGAATGGAATATGGATGCCTTCGAATCGATATTTTTAGGGCATACCAAGACCGCCCAAGACGTGGACGATGGACGATGGACTATGAACTATGCCACAGAATGCAATGCGGCTCCCGGTTAACGGAATACAGTAGATAGGACGATAGTGTCAGGTACTCTACATCATCCCATCATAAACCCGAATAACTCACGGCGATCACGCGCGGACCGCAGAAAGTGGCGCACCGATAGTAAACTAGTCGACTCTCACCGTCCCGTCGATTTTAAGCCTCATCAGCACAGAATAAAGCGTCGTCCTACAGCCAGCCCGGTTAGTCTGTTTCCATGGATGAGTGGGATGCGGCTCAAAGTGAATTCATTCATTCATTCATTGTTTGTCATGCAGCATCATCAATAACATATGTGTCTGTTACAAACACAACATCCAGCCCCTACATAACTACTCTATACGTACCATCTCTGTCGTTTCTTCATGGTCTCTTCATGACCAACCCTAGTCCTGCATGATCTCAGATGTCCGAGTCCCCCGATATTCTCTTCCGGTCATGACAGATATGACCAAGAACCTTGACTCCATCCCTTACGATGTCTTCTATCAGGTGGCGTCCACCCTCGACTGCCATGATCTCATCCATCTCAGTCGAGTCAATCGTGCCCTGCACAGTCTCACCCGCAGCGAGTCCATTGCGCGCAAAACCCTCGAGGTATTTCCTGTTCTGTCTACTGGCTTGACTGTGAGACCACTAACAAAGACAGGAGACTCTGTTACACACCAAAGAAGGGCAAGAAGCAGATCGCACCAAATCCGGCTATCGTGCCGCTGTCGGCCGTCTCTTTGACATCAAAGAAGCCCTGGCCACCGCCCAGCCGTATTCCGCCTCCATTATCGCCATCGGGAGTGCCTTTCTCTACAGTGGCGGCTCCCTCTCGTACATCTACAACGACGAAATCCGGGCCCTGGACGTGCATGGCGCCAGCCAGGTGGAGCAGGTCCTGAACATCCACGGCGTGCTGCCACGCGCCATCCCGCACTGTAACCTGCTGCAGGACACTACCCAGGTGTCGCTGATGCACTACAGCCACGGCGTGCTGGCGTTTCTGGTCGAGATGGTCGAGCGGCAGGAAGCCTGGCTGCTGGCGGTCGACATGCGGCGGCGCAGCAGCAGCAGCAGCAGCAGCAGCAGCAGCAGCAGGAACGGGCGACTACGCCTGCGCACCCGACTGCAGTCCACCAAGCGACTGTTTGTTCGCCACAACCAATCATACCTGTATTACGGCACGCACTCGGCGTTGGGCTACCATGGCTACCCCCAATGGGCGGTCAACTGCGTCGATCTGACGACCGGCCAGCATCTGACCGACAAGCCTGTGGAACTGGAGAACTTTGCCGGCTATGAGATTGGCCAAACCGTCTGTTTCGAGGTCCACGAGGATCACCTGTACGCCGTCTCAACGCTAGTCGATTTCGAAGAGGAAGAAGTTGACTGGACGTCTTACTACGTGTGGATATGCCTGCCCCCCGGCCATAGCTGTGCCCCCCAGCCCACGCGTACCTGGCGACGCCAGCACCGCGAGGGTCCCATCAACGACACCTGGTCTGACCTCTCGCTGCGACACGATGAGGCCACCAAACGGCTGATGATCCTTGAGTGCCGTCGCGAGTGGCTCGACGGCGGGAGTGACAACTGTCGTACCTACTACACCCAGCCTCTGCCGTCGCCATCAGAGGTCCCCCGTGGTAAGCAGCCCGGCTGCGCCTCGCGCAACCCCGTGTCCCTCCCCGATGAGCCTCTGGCCAAAACCCTGGATCCGCTGAGCAAGCCCAACTACGAGCGGCCGCGTAAACGCCTGCGCCGGCACTATCACTCCGAGTACCAGCGGGACGGCGGCGGCGACGACCACACCCCCCGCCGGGACTTCATCCTGGCCAAAACGAAGTTTCGCACCTACAACCTCTCCGCCTCCACCTTTGTCGACCTCGTCAACGACCCGTGCCCGGACCCCGAGCGCAGCCTGCTCCCGCGAGACCGACTGCGGCTGCGCGTGGTCTCGCGCAAACGCAAGAGCCCCATCGACGAAGCCGGCGAGGAGGGCCCTAAGCAGCGGCTGTACCGCCCGGAGCTCACCGACGCCGACGGCCAGCCCGTCGCGCACAGCGAGGAGCGGTTCGTCTCGCGCGGCGTGCAGATGTGGCCGCCGGACGACGCGCCGCCCGAACTGACCGAGCTACTGTGTCCGTCCAAGCGCATGGGCAAGGTGCGCGCGATCGCCGACGAACGCTCCATAGTGTACTCGGTCGACCACGCCATCGCCACGCCCGGCGAGAACCGCCCCATCGTGCTGATCAACTTCGATCCCTCGCTGCGCCTGGCCGGCCTGCAGCGGTTGTCTCCGGGGGCGCTGCGCGCGCCGCAACCGACACCGACACCAACTGCGGCCGTGGACTTGGAGCGGCCACACGTCGACGATCTCCGACGCGAAAACCCCGTCGTCCATGCCACGGTGGGCAAGCGGAGGACGAACCAGGCGGTGCCATCTGTTCGGGAGGAGCCGGCTATGTACTTGCGCATTCGACGTGGCTATTGGCTTCGATAACACGATCCCCCCGGAGTATCCTTAGCTACCTACATCTAATACGCTGTGAATAAGCTGAGAAATGAAAGAAGTTTCAGAATGAGCCGGAGAGCCGCCGGGCGGTGGTGATTGGAGTATGTTGTAGTCTGCTGACGAGGCTTACTAGATCCTTTGCCTTAGCCCTGTCTCCGTATGCCTGTCTGTCCGGTATAAGGATTAAATCCCTCATCCAAAAGAGTTTGCTTGCTGACGATGCTGCTGCGTGCCAGTCTGACCGGGTCGATCGTGGCTGTGTCTGAGCAGGAGGATGCAGGGCCGTTCTCGCTGATCCCCTAAAAATAACATGCACAGAGCAAGCAGAGACTCTACCGACACGAGACATGACGTGGTACTTGTGGTACGTACCTGTACTCTGCTGCCGCTGCGCTGTGCTGCATTTGACATGTCGTTTCTTCCTTCGCTTCAACAACCGGACCGTGCGACTTGTTCGCTTCACCATGCATCTTGCGACAGTCTGCAGCGGCCAATGGGGGATCGAACGATACGAGGCTGAAGAGTGTAGAGTGTAGGAGTGTAAGGAGTCGTTGGAAGGAATTTTATGGACTTCAGGGAGTTTCAAGTCATGCCATGAGCAGTCGGACTCATCACGCAACAACTCATTGCAGTCGCTTGACAAATGCCGATTGACACGAACTGACTCGAGAACTGGAGCGCTCTACTGAGTCAATAGTTTAGGGGCTAGTGGAGTCTGCAATCAGCAATAATGACCAGAAGGATCTTGCGACTCCGGGTATTTCGCTGGGATACGAACACATGCTCCAGACAGATGATAGAGCACTTTTATTCCTATTTCCAGTCGATCAGATCTCTGAAATCGACTGATACATCATTGATCGTGCCTTCACGATCTCGATCATATCGATCCAGCAAGTTCGGTCCGGTGGAGCGATCAGCGCGGATCGTGATTCTAGCAGCTCCATTCTTCTCCATTCTTCTCCCAGACTGCAGCGTTCACGGACGATCCTGAAAACTCTCTTCAGCTCTGCCTGGCATGGCCCGATGACTGGAGGATGGTGTTGCCATCAGGGTCTTCAGGTCCCACTATCGCTAGATGTCCCCTGAGTGCGATCTCTGCCATCCTGCTGAATGAACAACCGCATCGATGATATGCGTTGTCTACTCCAGAGTATGGATATCATGGAGCATTAGAGCAGTCTAACCTATGGCTTGATGTGTCTACATGTCAAGCAGTTCATCTCCGTTCACGTTGTCTCGAGCCCTAACTATCATTAAACTACTGCCATCCCCACTGCCGTTCAAGCGCCATGGTAGTCTATCAAAGCAATAGACTAATGCCGGTTCCAAGATTGTCTATGGGTCCTGGCCCGGCAGTGGAATCGGTTCTTTCATCTCGTCGTGACTCGTGAAGCTCTTTCAAAATGACACTCTAACCATCCTTCCTCCATCCTAGTCACTCATTATCCAACTACAGTCATTCCTTGCTTCTTTCATTATGCTCCCTCGCACTCTCCTCGCCGGGGCATGCGCCCTCAACGCCGCCGCCGCCCTCGTCCCCCCCAGCCAGGACCCGTGGTATACGCAGCCCGCCAACATCAGCGCCTACGCCCCGGGCGAACTGATCCGCGCGCGCCAGGTCGCCCCCGAGCTGGAGACGTACGTGCCGCTCGGCACATCCATGGACGTCGAAATGATGCACCAGTACCTCTACCGCACGACCGACAGCGTCGGCGCCCCCGTCGCCGCCGCCGCCACCCTCATCGTGCCGCGCGACGCCGACCCGACCAAGCTGCTCGCCTACGAGACCTTCTACGACGCCAATAACCCGGACTGCAGCCCGTCGTACACCCTGCGCCACGGCTCGGCCACCGCGGGCGGCGGGCTGCTCCCGCACATGACGCAGCCGATGGACCTGGCTTTTGTACGTCCATACACCCCTACACCCCACCACGCGCACGCTGACCACCGTCCGCACATATATAGCTAGCGGCAGCCATCAAACAAGGCTGGTGGATCATCACGGCCGACTACGAAGGCCTCGACGCGCAGTTCGCCGCCGGCATCCTCTCCGGCCACGCGACTCTCGACTCCGTCCGTGTCGCGCTCTCCGAAGCCCCCCGACTGGGCCTCTCGCCGGCCGCGCGCTACGCCCTGTGGGGATACTCAGGCGGCGCGCTGGCGGCGGAATGGGCGGCGGAGCTGCAGCCCTCCTACGCGCCGGAGCTGCGCTTCGAGGGCGCCGCCGTCGGCGGACTCCTCCCCAACCTGACCTCCGCCATCGACACGATCAACATGGGCCCGTTCTCGGGCGCCGCGTTCGTGATCCTCATCGGGCTGGCCAAGGCGTACCCCGAGTTCAGCGGGTGGGTCACCGACAACCTGGTCGCGGCCAGCGCGGCGCAGTACTACGCCGGCGCGCACAGCTGCGTGCTGGGCGAGTTTGCGGCCGGCGCCGTGCACGACATCTTCCGGTATTTTGTCGATGGGAGGGGGAGCTTTGACGCCGAGGTGCCACGGGGGCTGTTTGCGTCGGCGGGGCAGATGGGTACCGCCGGCACGCCGCGCATGCCGTTGTTTGTGTATAAGGGCGCGCTCGATGAGATCAGTCCTATCGGGGATACGGATGAGCTGGTCGGGCGGTACTGCGCCGACGGCGACGTCAGCATCGAGTACCATCGCATTCTGGCCGCGGAGCATCTCTCCACCGCCGTGCTGGGGTCCGTCAGCGCGCTGCAGTGGCTGGCGGAGCGGCTGGACGGCAAGCCGGTGTCGAGGCCGGGGCGGTGCGAGACGCAGACGGTGCCGCTGGCGGATTTGAAGGCGGGGGCGGTGTCGTTTTTGGGGTCTGAGGTGGGAGGGACGCTTGCGTCGGTTTTGGGCGGGGAGTTGTAGATATACCTAAATAGATTTTTATAGTCGATAGAATACAGTGTGTGCTTGTGAAAGATTAGATTAACTCGTAGCGATTATTTACTATCATAACACCCTCGTTACAATATACACATCAACAGTCACCGTCCCCAGTTCCAGCTTACAGCATCAGCATGGCCAGGACACCGACGGCGCCCAGAGCACCGCTGCCGGCGACGGCCTGGGCGGCAGAGTCGGAGGTCTGCGAGGCGGGGGCGGTGGTCTCGGTGGAAGAGCCAGAGCCAGATCCAGAGCCAGAGCCGGAGGTGGTGCTGCCACTGTTGTTGTCGCCGTTGCCGTTGTTGTTGCCAGAGCCGCTGGTGCTGGTGGCAGTGGTCATGGTGGTGCCCGTGGCGCCGGTCTTGGTAGCATTCGCGCCGGTGTTCTATCAGGGTTAGAGTACATCCTATATCTGAGATGCAAAGGACTTACAGTGCCGGAAGCACCAGACTCGGTGCCGTGGGTGCCAGTAGCAGAGGCCCCAGAGTTGGTACCCGTAGCAGAGGCTCCAGTGTTGGTACCAGTACCGGTGGCATCGCCCGAGCCAGTGGAGCCAGCACCAGCACCAGTGGTGGTCGCATCACCAGACTTGGTGGCAGCACCAGTGCCGGTAGTCTTGGAGTCAGACCCAGAGCTGGCGCCAGTGCCAGTGCTGGAGGCACCAGCATCGCCGGTAGCGGTCGCAGTACCTGCGACGGACGAAGCGCTGGACTTGGCGTCGGCTGTTCCGATTAGCTATATCTCATAGACAGCGCAGGGGTCACACGTACTGCCGTCAGGACAGGCGCTGAGGGCGATCTGCACGGCGGCGGCCGAGTCCTCGCCGGGACAGGCCTGGTCGGTGCAGTCGCGCACTCCGTACTTGTAGTTGTCGGCGTTGCAGAGACAGGTCTTGTCGCCGGAGGAGCAGCCGAGCTCCTGGGCTTTGTTGTTCATGTTGGTGATGCACATTTGCTGGGGTTGTTAGCATCGCAAGCGTGGATGATGGATGGGATGGCTTCGTACAGCGCACTGGCCGACCGAGACGTCGGCGGCCGCCAGGGAGGCGGCGGCCATGAGGAGCATGGACAGGGAGAGGGTCTTCATTGTGCTGTTGGATGTGCAGGGGTGCGGAGAGAGATGTATGGAGGAATGGAGGAGGCGAGCAGTGGCTTGAGAGAAAAGGCAGAGCAGACGGGTGATGGGATGGGCTGTTTTATACACCGCACCGAGCGCAAATCAGTCGGCGTCTGGCCTTATGTCCCCTGTCGGAAATGATTCGCGAGAGAAAAGAAATTGGAGCGCTGCAACGTGGCTAGGCACGAGCTGGCCGTGAAGTCATCGTGTATCAGTGCTGCAAGGTTTGGGTACAACCACAGCTTGACCACGGCTGCATGCTCTCATAGGCGGAGGGACCAGATCCATCGCGTTAGTGCTCGATAGTTCTGTTGCTGGTGGATGTTCGCTTCCGATATCCTGCCGATGTTTGGATCCGATCGGCGAAAACAAAAAAACAGAGACGACGGACCATGGTTGAGAGATCTTTACTCTGTTCTCCTGAATGTATGATACGAATTGAATTGATTGAATTGGGGGGAGAGAGAATGCTGGGAGTATGGCTGTCCATGCATGCATCAACAGCGTCACATCATAGCATCCAGCATCATCACAAAACAGGGCAGAGCAATCACTCCGTCCAGGTTCAGTCGGCCGAGCTCAACCGGCCAACAAAGATCGACATCGATCTCTGCGTCTCCACTGTGGTGGCTGATGATCTCTTCCAAGCCCTTTTCAGCCCTTTTCTTGCCGGTGGGGATGCGGATTTGCCACTGTGGATGGTGGAATTCGACTGCCTGCGGTGGCTGGGATGCACGTCCTCGGCGAGGGCTGGGACTGGGGACTGATATTAAATGACGTTGTATGCAGGGAACAGACTGTTCATGATGATATGAATTCGTGATGGTGATTAGCATCGGCGTGCCCGAGCAGCTTTGTTTTGGATGCCTCCACGACCAGCTCTGGCGATCGCGGTGTTTGCCTCATCCGATAGCCAGAGAAGTGGAACTGTGGCGGTGTGAACGGAGTTGTTTTCCGTTGCTGGGGTGTTTTCCTTTCTTCGGTCTCCATACTCTCCATACGGAGTACATGATGGAAGAAATCCGATTCTCCAGGACTTGCCTGAAGCAGTGAGGATCACCCACTGCCTCCAGCAGATCCAAACGGCTGGGATGAGCCCTTGCTCTGGAGGTATCCGTGCCTCCTCACAGTCTTTCGTTTCAAGGTAATTGCAGGTGCCATTGCAACTCTGAGACGTGAGAAGATGTGTGGGAGATGAAGAGGTCCCAGCCTCCACAAGGGAGAGCAAGGGAGAGGGTGACTTCTTCAAGTCTGGGGTTGACTCCTTGCTGATGCTGTCTGGTTATTATTAGATTGTGGAAGGTCTGGATTTGACAAGATTCACACAGCAAGCCACAGGCTGCTCATTACTCATTCTAATGGATGATGATTGTGGCTACTCGAGACAGTAATACTGTTAATTTACTTGTATCGTGCTATCCTACATTTAGAAAGCTAGCTCCCTCCCCAGCCGCATACCTCTCGATCTGCTCGGTTATCTCTTCCACATCTCCCAGATCCACTGGCGATTCCACAGCCCCTTGAGACTACTCCCATTCTGCTTATCTGCGTGTAGACCTGGTGCCTATTGGTATTTCTCGGCAGCTCCAGCGGCTGCGGCCTTTGGGGAAGGGAAGCAGATGCTCGACTGCCTTGTGCCCGGAAAAACAGCAGATCATATGCAGTCCCCGTGGCCCAGAAAGACGGAACGTGCACTTCACCATCGCACCAAGCTCCCATAGCCAGGCATCTCCTCTTGGACTAGACACTGACACGCACTATGGGGAAGTGTGGTGAACGGCTTGGAAGCTAGCCTCAAGTTCCGGAGGTCGCGGGCACCTAGGGAAGCGACGAACAATAGACGGATCTCTCAAGACAGAGTAGGAAACACATCCGGGTCAACCTGCAATGGAGTGTAATTTAGTTTCCATTCTTCATCTTCATTTCGGGCTGCGTCTAGTAAAATGGCTTGCAAGCCGGGCGCGTATAGCGGGTTACCGGTCAGATACTCTTTGCCCGGGACATGCTGCCAGAATTGGTCCTGGCCTTTGCGGACATCTCTGGAGCGAGGGAGTCTGTGAAAGTCTTGGTGGGAGAACACGGTATTGCGCCATTGCATCAGTCTAGAGATGTTGATGCGTTTGAACCGGACCATATTTTGACGGCAGAAAATATCAAAAGCACCAAGCGTGGAACGGCATGGCCAAGCCATCTGAAGCCGTCCGCTCCGGCCATACGGTTAGCTTCCTGTGATCTTCGACGGGGAAGAACATACATCGAGATTGGAATTCTCCGCTTGTAGCTGGTCGAGCCACCTTGCAACGACTAGATGGATGGGTCATCAATATCGCGCGATGGCATTCCGTCACACAACCCCTACAAAAACAATATCCAGACACCTCCCAGGCTGAAAAACTCGATGTCTTGCCACGGTCCCCGGATTGCACTTTTATGGTCCAAGAACTGAGCGGTGCGAACCCCTTTCATCTCCTCCAGCGAGATCGCAACCCCCGAGTACGCATTTGCCTGGGCAGCATCCGTCTAATACGATAGTTGACCAGACAGGGTGCAGATATCCGTGTCGATAAGATGCAGATGAATAGCTAAAGCTACCAGCAGGCACCAGGAGAATGGGTATGCGGATTCAGGGTTGCCAACCAACCCCGTAACCACCGACCCCAGAGTCGCCACTGGCATCGTTAGAAATACTATAGAACCAGTGGATTCATATTATGAATCGCATCTAGCAGGCTCGTTGTCGACATCTTCATCGGCAGGGACGTAGTCTAAATTTTCGATAAGCCACGTTGAGCGCACTTTCCAGCCCCTCGTCGACTTCCGACTGATCAGATTGTCTGCTGGGAAAGCCCAACTGGCTAGATTTGGCTCTTCTGGTTTCCAGCGACCGACAATGTTGAAGCTGACACCGCAGATATGGCAGTAGATCTGTTGATCTAGAGGTGTGCTGCGCACCGTCGAGCTGACCTCGGAGCAACCTGGAGATAGCCTTTATTATTCATTATTATGCAATTCGATTCTATCAAGGAGAGCTGACGCACTCATTAGAGCTCAGGCGGTGATTTGTCCAAGACGGGGACGTGGTTTGTTAGTAGGATTGTCGTCCGGGAGACACCATAGACTATAACCAAGCAGGAATAAATTTCGGATGCTATGATCTATATCTGCGGATACTATATATCCACGGTGTACAACAAATATTCCAATTACCATATATCTACCCCTACGATCGTGGAGACGCTGCAACCTGCAGTGTCAGACAACTTCAGCCACCTACTCCGTGACTCCTGGCTCCGAAAATGTCGGTGAAGGCATCCACTTCTTTTGCTTGTACAAAGTACCAACGGACAACAGCCGACTGGACAACGGCACGCTAATCAGGGATCCTGACACAAGCACTCCACCTCAGCAACGGTCTTTCTCCGCTGCCAACGGAATCGTCAGACGGTAGCCGCTCACTCTCCCCGCAAGTGGGACTTCTGTCTCCCGACGCGATAATCTCAAGAACCACCGGTTGACCCATTCACCTCACCATGACAGTCCTCACCGCAGCAGAGCCGCCTAATCGGATAGAGGTGGACATGGACGCACCCAGCCTCGACACGGACAGCAGCTGCACCTCGCTCAGCTCCAGCGTGCAGCGCTACGAGTACAAGCACGGCCGGCGCTACCATGGCTACCACGCGGGCAGCTACCCTTTCCCCAACGACAAGCGCGAGCAGGACCGCCTGGACATGATCCACCACGTCTACACCCGCATCCTGAACGACCGGCTGTTTCTGGCGCCGCTCGACCCGCGCGGCAAGGCCATCCTCGACATCGGCACCGGCACCGGCATCTGGGCCCTGCACATGGGCGACGCCCACCCGGCCGCCCGTCTGATCGTCGGCAACGACCTGAGCCCCATCCAGCCCTCGTGGGCCCCCGCCAACGTGCGCTTCGTCGTTGACGACGTCGAGAAGGACTGGGTCGACCGCCACCCCTACGACTTCATCCACTGCCGCTACATGGCCGGCTCCATCAAGGACTGGCCGCGCCTCATCCGTCAGTGCTATGCGCATCTCCGCCCCGGCGGCTGGCTCGAGCTGCAGGAGAGTGTGAACGTGATGTATTCCGAGGACGGCACCCTCCCGCCCGACAGCTTCATGGCGCGCATGATGCACGGGCTCATCGTGGCGTGTGAGAAGAGCGGGAGGACCATGGACCCCGCGCCGTCAATGGAGAAATGGGTGCAGGAGGCTGGGTTCGATCCCATCACGAAGCATCGGTTCAAGATCCCGGTCGGCAGCTGGCCGAAGGATCCGCGGTTGAAGGAGTGTGGGAGCCTCATGCGGGTCAATTTTGTCGAGGGCGTCGAGGCGTTCACGGCCTCGCTTTTCACGGAGGTCCTGGGGTGGACGCCGGAGGAGGTGGCCGTTTTGAATACGGGGGTCCGCGAGGAAGCCATGCGGAATGATATTCATGCCATTTTTGATTTCGTGGTGATTGTGGCCCAGAAGCCATATTGATGCTTCTGCTGTCTAATTGTACTCAATATAGTTGCTCCTGAACAAGGAGGCTATTGATCATATACCTGTGCGAGCTATACTGCTGTCTGTTCTATCTGTGTTTATGAAGCTCATCCCATCTTACGTCAATCACGAACAAATCCCACCCACAGTATCCTACCTTATCTCTTCTAACAACTACAAAACCGTTCTTTCAGATCAAAAAGTATACAAAGCCATCATGGTACCTAAGAAAGCAACATGGTGATGCCTATGGATAAGATACTGTATGATCTAGCACCGTCGGACCTTCTACCTCGGCGACATTTTATGCTATGAGCCTCCCTTTGCCTTCAAAGGCTTCCATATTCCATTTGAGACTCATTCTCATTTTCTCGTTTGTGTCGCTGGATGTTGCTGCCTTCACATTTCTTACTGGCGTGGGGGCCCAATAAAGAAACACCACGCCAAAAACCTCCGTCTCCAGACGGAGATATTTCCTACTATATAGTACCGCATCCCCAAAGACAAGCCCGACTTATTTTATTTATCTTCTTAACTTCAATTGTACTCTAACAGCTAATCTAATGTCTTCCTCCAAGCCAACGATCGCCTTCTTTGGCGCCACAGGTGGGAGCACCATCTCGTGCCTGGCTCCTGCTCTGAAGGCCGGATACCGCTGCGCCGCCTGTAAGTAGATAATCGACTAATTGTCTTGAAGAAGACCAAACGTCAGCTAACCATACGTAGTGGCGCGAACGCCGTCCCGACTCCGGGACCTCCTGGTCCAGCGCGGCGTCCCTGAATCAACCATCGCCGACAACCTGACCATAGTCTCCGGCACGGCGACAGACTTGCAGCCCGTCAAGCAGACGCTCCAGATGGGCCAGCCGGCATCTGAAATGGCCGATCTAATCGTGTCTGGGATTGGCGGGAAGCTGATCATGAGCAACCCCCTCTCGCCGACTCTAGACAACCCGACTATATGCCAGGACGTGGTCCAGAATATCCTGACGGCTATTCGGGAGCTGCGCGGTGCGGGCACGACGAAGGCCCCATTCCTGATCACGCTCAGCACGACCGGGATCAGCGACGTCAAACGCGATCTCCCGATCGCGATGATGCCCATGTACCACTGGATGCTGAAGGTCCCGCACGACGACAAGAAGGTGATGGAGCGGCTGATCGTGGACGACGCAGAGCGTGACCCTGCAGCGCGCGCTCTTGGTGGCTATGTGATTGTTCGGCCGAGCCTTCTCACCGACGGTGATAGGGACAAGGGCGGTGATTTGAAGAAGATTAGGGTGGGTGTAGAGGAGAAGCCGGCGGTTGGATACACAATTTCCCGGGAAGATGTTGGCCGGTGGGTGTTTGAACATCTGGTGAAGAAGGGGAGGGAGAGTGAGTATGCTGGAAAGGCTGTCACCATCACTTATTGATCTTGGTCTTGTATGTACTGTCGATGTTTATCTGCTTGCTGGATAGGAGTTTTACTTTTACCATCATCAATCTCATCAACCTGACCAACCTGATCGATGTAGGTACTTCTTGACATGTCATGTACCACTCAAGAGCAGTTTGACTGAGTATGATGATGGCGGCTTAGTATGAGACTGATAACTTCCTATACACTGTTTGGTCTAAGAAATGAAGAATACAACTGCAATCCAAGAAACACTGTGCATACGCCTAACCCCAAAGCAATGAACGCAATATACAACATTAGAATCATCCAACCCTCTGACTCTCCCGCGCCAGCATCGTCCGGAGATATTCCACATCGACAGGGCTGCAGCTCCCTATATCAACAGTCTCAAGCACTCTCTGTGTCTTCGCAGTGTCAAGCCCAAACATCAAATGCCCCAAACCAAAATACTCCTTCAATGCTCCCCATCGCACTTGGGCCTCAGGCGCAGTATCCAACCGCGCAACTGCCTCGAGCCATTCATCCACGGGCAGACTCTGTCCCCGTTCCCCGCCGATTTCCTCCATGATGGCGGGCAATTCTTCCACCGGAAGCGGCTTGGGGTTAGACAAGTGATAGATAGGCGCTTTCTCAGTCGCCTCGTTGAGCGTCTCATGCATCGCCAGCGCGTGCATTCCACGGGTAATATAATCCACCGGGACGAAATCAACAACAAAGGGTCTCTCGCGGACCGGAAGCCGCGGGACAGCCTTTGCCTGTAACATGCTGAGGATCATTGTGCGAATGAAGTCATCCTTTGGTTCGGGGATGCCCGTCCGCCGATCGGCTGTCACGGCGGAGGCCCGGTAGATGGTCACCGCAAATCCGCGCTCTGCAGCCTTTTCCAGGATCATTTCTGCCGCCCAGCGGGACTTGAAGTAGCCCAGGCGACCGGACGGCTCGGGGATGAAGTGGCTGGCGCTGACTTCGGTGGCTGTGATAGAGGGCTGCCCCTTGCCGCCCTGATGGGTGGTCGTCGACCAGGTTTGGAGATGCGGCACTGACCAGGTGGAGAGGTGGTGAATGGCCGTATTGACGCGGCCGAGGCTGGCCAGGTGAATGATGTCGTGGATTGGGCGGACATTGGAGTCCCGAAGTGCGTCATAAGAGCGGAGCAGGGAGACATATCCGCCAAGGTGGTAAATGGATTGGATATTGCGTGCTAATTGACGGAATGTTGCCGTGGAGAGACCGAACTGCGGCGAGGCGAGGTTGCCTGGCACGGAACGGATACGAAGGTCGAGCTCTTCGCGCGGGGGTAGCAAGCCAGAAAGGTGGTAATGATCAAACGATTGATAGACATCAGTCACTTCGATCTGTTTCTGAGACCCAAGCACGTAGATGTTATCTATCGACTGATCTTCGAGGAGGGTGGCGAGCATGTGCACGCCGATAAAGGAGTCCACACCGGTGACAAGAACCGAGTTTACCTGGGAGCGTCCAATATTGACCAGTGAAGGCTTCACGTCACCTGCGAGCCTCGTTTCGACCTCCCAATCGATTGCATCGGCATTTGGCGTTTGGGAGACGGGCGTAGCAGACGAGGATATCCGGCCCGTCATCAGCTGTGTGATTGCCGCGGGTGTAGGAGTCTTGAACATCGTATTTAAAGGCAGCGGCAGTTTGAGGGCTCGCTTTAACCGGGCCTGAAGGCGCATGAGAAGGAGGCTATTACCTCCAAGAGCGAAGAAGCTGTCACCTGGCCCAACTGCTCGTGTTGATGGGAGCTTTAATATCTGGCGGAAACCCTGAATGACAGCTTTCAGAACGACATCTTGACCATCACTTGTCTCTCCCGCTGGAGACTGCGGAATCACATTTTCTTCAACCGGAAATACCGGGTCTAACGGACAATTCAACAGTTTCTGCAAGTCCACCTTTCCTCCGATCGTCGTAGGAAGCCTTTCCACAAACTGATATGCGGCAGGCAGCATATACGAATTGAGATACTTGCCGGCCATCTGGTTCAGTTGGAATGCAAACATTGACAGCCTCTCTGGCGGAGGAGCCTGGCGAGGGACGACAAACGCAATCAACTGTCGGTTGTCAGTTCCACTTTCCTGACTCGTTTCGCCTGCTATTTCTCTCGCAACAACGGCCAGGTCAACAAGCGCCACGTCAGTCGGGCCCTTATTCGATTCCACAAAGATTCGATGTTCGACCTCACTTAGGTCGATGCGATAGCCTCGTAACTTGACCTGCTTATCACCAGCAATGCGACCATGGAACTCGAGGTTGCCGCCAGGAAGGAAGCGACCCTTGTCGCCCGTGCGGAACATGCGTCCCCAGCCACGTCGGCGATCCTCCTCGGAGCAGAAAGGATCAGGCAAGAACGCTCTTTCATTGATCTCCGGTCGGTTGATGTATCCGAGACCGACCTGGGCTCCACCAACAACTATCTCCCCGACAACTCCCATGGGCAGAGGGTTTGCCTTTGAATCGAGAATGTAGTGGCGGGTGTTCGCCATAGGAAAGCCGATGGGTATATTGAGTGCGTCGTCCACGGGATAGTCGACAGATTGGATGGTCGTCTGGACCACAAGCTCACTCGGACTCCATGTATTGTAAAGCTTCGCGGGGGTTTTGAGGTCGTAGAAAGCCTTCACCATGCGAAAGGGCAATCTCTCGCCCGCAAAATAGGCAATGCGGTAGTTTGTCATTCTCTCGAGAATGCTACCGGCGCTCTCAATCAGCATCGCGAATTGGGTAGGTGTGAAATATGTGATTGAAACTTGTGCGGCCGCCATGTATGTTGCGAGAGCGAGAGGGTCTTTGCGGATTCCTGCGCCGGCAACGCACAGCCGTGCACCTGTTGTCAGCGCAGAGAAGATCTGGACGATAGAAAGATCGAAAGAAATTGAGGAATGGTGGAGGAATCTGTCGGCGGAGCTGAAACGGTAATCGTGGTGTAGCGTGCTGAGCATCTGCTGTGTGTTGGACTGGCTCAACACGACTCCTTTCGGGGTCCCAGTGCTGCCCTGTTTCACTCAGTCAGTAACAGTATTGCGTCAGCACTTGCTATACGCTTACGGATGTGTAGATGGTATAGAAAGGGAAGTTCCCTTCTGTTGGCACAGGGGAGTCAATCATCTTCCCCGAACGTTGGATACGCTCAGACGCCAACACAGGGACGGTGGAAAGAGCACGAGCACTATCTTCAAGCCCTTCCCCTGCCACAACGAGCCTTGCACCTGAGTCCGTAATCATGAAGGCCAGACGTTCCTTGGCAAAGTCCGGGTCGAGGGCCACATATCCACAGCCCGCAAATAAAACACCTACCATGGATGCAACTGCTGTTGGGCCAGGGAGAGCGAAAAGGCCGACCTTGCTTGCGGGCTGGATGCCGGAATTGATAATGGCTCGTGCAATGTCGGAGGCTTGTGCGACAAGAGAGGCGTAAGTTAGGTTGTTGACCTCCTCTGAGCTTTCCACAGCCACTTCTTGAGGATATTCCCGGGCCATAGCGAGTATGCGCTCAGACACAGACATGCCTCCCCAAGTGTTGGGTATAAAGTTGAGGTTAAACATATTGGCCTTCAAAAATTCCAGCTCTTTTGAGCCCACCATTTTGACCTCTGATACTGGCTGGCGGTAGTCGTGGATGGTGCTGGCCAGGAAGGCAACAAAGTTGTCCAGGAATCGCGCCATATCATCTTCTCCGTACAAGGTACTCGAATATTCGAGGCGGAGTTTTAATCCTTCAGCGGGATCCTCAAGTGCCTCCAGCCCGATTTCGCACGCTGTGGGGATATCATCTCCCTGGACTTCCGTGATGTCAAAGTCGCCTGCAGAATAGACGGGCATGGTCCCGTGGACCTGGTAGTTCAAAATCACCTGCCCCAGGGGGAAGTGAGATGTTGTTCGTGCAGCGCCAACTGCATCGATAATTGCATCGAAGGGAAATTGGGAATGCTGCAGAGCCGAGATGACTAGGTCTTTGATCTGGCGAAGGACATCCTCAAAACTTCCTGACTGATCGATTCGACAACGAACTGGAACCACGTTGACGAAAAAGCCAAGCGTATCGTTAACGGCGGGATGGGGGCGATTTCCATCAACAAGGTGGATGGTGAGGTCTTCCTCTTCGGTGTGTCTGTACAGAAATGCGCGAAGCCCAGCCATAAGAAACTGAGCTGGCGTGACACCCAGCCGGGAACAGATGCGCTTCATGCGTTGCAGGAGGGTCTTCTTCAGGGTGGCCTTGTGAACATGTCGTTGGTAGTCGTTTGTTTCTGGTCGGTCCCCTTTTGCAAATGGTAGCAGCTGCATTGCTGTCGCTGGTCGATCTTCGTACACCGATTTCCAAAATTCCAGGCTAGGTTGCATATCCGTTGAGCGGAGAAGGGCGTTGTGCCATATACTGAATTCGCCATAGCTTACAGCCGGCCGGGTCACGGAAGCAAGGTTTCTCTCCTTTCGCATGGCATCGTAAAGGCTAGTGAACTGCTCAAGGAATGACTGACTGCTGCCTCGATCAATGCAAATGTGGTGGAAGATGAGAACAAGAGCGTGTCTGTCCTCGGACAGCTTCGCCAGAGCGGCCTTCATCACCACCCCGTCCTCAATGTCCATCAGCTCCTGTTGGAGAGCCCTGACATAATTACTCAGAGATGATTCAGTATCGACATCCGTGGAAAAGTCCACCTCAGGAAGCGCGGTGGTGCAGTCATCCATAACCACTTGCTGGGAGAACTCTTCACCCTCGGAGTAGGCAGTGCGAAGGATTTCATTCCTCCGCTTGAGCTCCTCCAGCACCCGCCGTATTAAGGGCCCATGAGGTTGACCACGAAGACGGAAGATGATGGGCAAATTAAGGAAAGACGGGTCTGCAGAGAGATTATGCATAAACCACAGCCGTCGTTGGTAGGAAGACATTGGAACTTCCATGATAGGAATTTCCTCAATCGAAGCACCGTCGATCAAAGGAAGCAGACTGATAGTGGAATCTGAAGTTCTATTCGCAGCCCGCTTGGTATTCTTTTGCACGTCCGCGTTGGCTGCTGTCGAGGACTCAGCCTCGTTCTTAAGAACTATCAGGGAGGCGACTTTCTCAATCAAAGCCTGGATACTGCGGCTGCTCAGAATGTCAAACATGGCGAGCTCCACACCGACAGCCTTAAAAAACCACTGGCGGATTTCGATGGCGACAATGCTGTCGAGTCCGTAATCCCCAAGACTGCGGTTAGGCTGCAGCGTGCTCTGGTCAACAGACAGAACAGCCGCAATCTTTTCGAGGAATCGCAAAGTCAAGATGCTGACGCGAGCTGCTTCATCTGGAGCTTCCCGTAGCTGAGACATGATGTCTTGTTTCTTATTCTTCCCCTCACTGGACCCGGCAAAGTCGTGGTTGGCGTAGAGGTTGCGGAAGCGTGGTTCATTAGCCCAGAAGTAGGTCGGACGGCGCAAGTTGACGCCGGTGATGATTTGATGGGCATCCCTGCCTTGACTGTCCACCAGAGCAAGTTTGTCTTGACTTCCTACCGGACACACGGCCGCGCCAATTTGGGCAAAGAGTTCCTCCTCATTCACTGCGTCATACCCGATCCGTTCCATGACAGTCTGCAACTGGGCGTCTTCAGACACAGCTCCGACGCCGACGACCATCCCGACATTCATGGTCGTACCAACTAGACCAATACTGCGTCGATATGCGCAGAGTGCATCAAGATAACTGTTGGCAGCGGAATAATTGGCCTGAGCCTTGGACCCAAGGATAGCGGACACCGAGGAGAAGCAGACGAAGAAGTCCAGTGGCAGAGACGCAGTGGCATTGTGAAGGTTGTAGGCTCCTTGGACTTTAGGGGCCATGCATCGCTGCCACTGCGCGAAAGTCATCTGAGCGAGCGGTGCATCCTGCAGCACCATGGCTGCCTGGAATACACCCGCGAGGCAATGACCAGAGCCATCGATTTGACTTACCGCAGTGTTAACTGCAGTTGAGTCCGTTGCGTCGCCACTGAATACCTTCACTTCAACCCCACGAGCCTCTAGCCACTCCACTGTCTCTCTTGCCTCCGGTCTACTCTTTCCCGAACGCGACAGAAAGGCGAGGTGGCGCGCACCGCGTTGGAAGAGCCACTCGCTGAGGCGACGACCCAAGCCACCCAGACCACCAACCAGGAGGTACGTTTTATGCGCGTCAAAAAGCTGCCTCCGATGGAATCTGGGTTGCTCAACGAGAACACGATCATCTGGACCAGGTATGAGAACGATCTTACCACTGGTCGTCCCGGTCTGCAACATCCGGAATGCGCGCTGTACATCAGCGTAGGGAACCTCAGTAATAGGCTGCGGGGGATTGATTTTCCCTTCATGAACAAGTGCACATGATTCCTGGAATACGCGCGCGCCAAGGGGCTGGTTTTGCTCGAATACAGTGATCATGTCCACACTAGCGAAGGATACATTCCGCCGGAAGGGATCCATGGGGATCCGGCTATTCTGGTGGATATCCCGTTTGCCGATCTCGACGAAGCGGCCGAATGGAGCGACGGATGCCCAGGTGGAAAGCAGCAGAGGGCCAGCGAGGGAGTTGAGAACGACATCAACGCCCCTGCCATTGCTGAGCCGTCGGATCCCCTCGACGAAGGAATCGTCGCGCGACGAGAGGATGTGGGAGTCCTCGAGCCCGTATTTGTCTATCAAAAACGCTCTTTTCTCTGCAGAGCCGACTGTCGCAATGATGGTAGCCCCAATATTCTGGGCGATCTGAATGGCCATCTGTCCGACTCCTCCGGCGGCGGAGTGGATAAGTATTGTTTCTCCCCGCTGGAGTCTTGCTGTATCGACGAGTGAGTAGTAGGCTGTCGTCAGGACAAGCGGGATTGAGGACGCGACTGAGAATGGCATCTGGCCTTGCAGTCGGTAGCAGAGGCAGGCAGGGTTGCGCAGGATCGTTCGATGCGCACCCTGTCCGGGACGCCACGCCACGACACGATCACCAACAGCGAAGTCTGTGGATGAGACATTAGATCCAACACGCAGTACAACTCCTGCGCATTCGTCTCCCAGCTTGAAGTCATCGATGATGCCCATACTGGCTGCAATATCACGGAAGTTGAGCGCCGAGGCCTTGACCTCTATTTCTAGTTCGTCTGGCTGCAGCGGGCTGCTCGTGAGGTCCGTGTCATCAGAAAACATGAGCGTATCCAATAGCCCTGGTCGGCCAATACGGAGGGCAAGTGGGCGATCCTTTTGATACAATGGCTGGACAGTTGGCTCACTGCGCACACCGTTAGGGATCCGCGAGTTGAGGTTGTCGCTGGCCACTACTCGAGGAATATACAGGCGGCCGCCACGTTCGGCAATTTCGTCCTCCCTAACGGAATCATCCATTAGATGGGACGTTAGCTGGGCCGTTTGGGATTCGTCGGCGGTAGGATCAATATCGAACACGACCAGACGAAGCTCCGGATTCTCGCTCCGTGCGCTTCGGGCGAGACCGAGTATTAGCGCCTGTTCCGGAGAAGAAACATTCATGAGACCTCCTCGAGTTAGCCAGATGACATTTGCTTGTCTCTCTTTGGTGAGTAGCGCCTGCGCGGCCTGGAAGTCTTCCGCACGGCTGGAAGCCGAGCCGAAGTACAGGTTCGAATCCAAGCTGGCGAGCACGACAACATCCCCATGTAGCTCATTTGAGGACTGTATGAGGGAGAGGAAGTCGCACTCCGATGTTGGGCCTTGTCTTTGGGACTTGATGATATCAGCCAACTTTCGAGTGCCAGGGGTGGGCTGAGGTGGCATCACGATAGTCAGTGTACCGACGGAGCCCTTGATGGGCGAGAGTTTACTGTGCCAGATCTGCAGGACAGAGGAGGTATAAAGCATGTGAAAAGCACGAGTATCGAGGGTGTTCTTCGTGGGACTGAGGGTCACAAGGAATCCGTTCTCGGCGACTCGTCCACGAATGGCTGACATGTCAATATCCGTTGACACAATGACCAGATCGAAGGCATCCTCTGTATCTTCGACGACGCTCACCAACCCGTTGCCCCGGTCAACAAGCGCGTCAAAGTCTGTGGCAGCTGCCCCAGCTGGAAGAATAACCAGACCGCTAATGTTTCTTCTCTCAGAATCCGCAATGCCCTTAAAAACTGGCAGGATGCTCTCTGTAGACGACAGAGACGGAGTCACATGAAGAATCTTGCTGTTTGGATGCTGGTGCAAATATAATTCCACCAGTATCGTCAGATTGTACTCTTCCTCCGGAGTCCACTCAAGACCGGTAAACATGGGCTTCCACTGCGTTCCAAAGAACAGCGAACGCTTGGTATCATCTGCCGCGTTAGAACCCAGACTAGTCAGCCTAAGGCCCTTAATATCGAATAACAGCTCCCCATCTGATAAGTGCAGACGGAGGTCATTCGTTGCTGTACGAGGACCCAGGGCGTCGGTTTCAACCAAAACTTCAGCCTCGAATCCGGCGTCTGATCGCTTCCATGCGTCCAGAAGGCCAGAGACCCGCAGGGAACGTATGAATGTCGGCACATACGGTGCGCTGAGGCTGTTCCCTAACTTCCCTTCGATGGAGGAAAATACCGGATGAAGGCAAGCGTCCAGAAGGGCCGGGTGGAGAATAGACAGATCGGTATCTTCACGAGGGTACATGGTAGGCTTCCACGATATCGGAGCGATCGCGATGCCGTCACCGCTCTCGACATTACCAGCCACGAGCTGAAACGTAGGACCATATTGCAGTCCCATGGAGTGCAGTCGGTGGTAATACTGCATGCGCTCTGTGCTCCGGAAGCTCCTGCGACGGAAGGCGTCCATCGATGAATAGCTCGATGAGTTTTGAATAGCCTCCGGGGAGCCGGAATCAGTCCGGATCATGCCCGTACAATGCTCTCGCTGGTTTCCAGCTTCGTCAACGGAGAGGACAACAAACTGCTTCCACAGAGACGAGGAGGTTTCAGCGGATTCCACAGCAGGGGCCAGCTCGACAAATGTCTCTGTTCCCACGTCTTTGTCGCTGACGACGAGCGCGGATTTCACTTGTCATGGTTATTAACGCCAATGTGCTATTAGAAGCATCTTAAACTCACCGGATACGTCCACGAGCTCGAATTCACGAATGCTTCCATCTACCATGGTGGCGGCGGCCTCGATTACCATGTTGATATATCCAGCTGCAGGGAATATAGTCTTGCCGTCAATAGAGTGATCGAGGAGCCAGGGAATCTCAGACACTCGGAGATAGTTGCGCCACCTAGGGCGTGTTTCCAGGGACCCAGGAACTCGCGCGCCGAGGATACTGTGTCGGGACGGGCGCAAACGATGCTCACGGATGTGTCGAGTCTCCGCCCAGTAACGGTCATGATGGTCCCAAGCGTATGAAGGAAGGTCGAGCCTCCCTGGCGCACCTACACTGACAATCTGCCCAGCGGTGTCTAGAAACTGATTTTCGTTCACATTCTTAAGGTTAACGGGATATCCCAACGCAAATAGCTGACCAGTCGTAGCGAGAAGGCTTTCGTAGGCATCTTGTTTGCGGTCCAGCGTACCAAAATATGGCAGCTTCAGCTTCAACGGGTCCAGCGTCTGGTTTGAAGGCCCCTTAAGAGCTGGATGAGGGCCGACCTCCAAGAGTACATCGATCCGTTGCTGATCTTCCTCATCTAGGACAAGTTCAGTCAGAGCGTCGGAAAACTTGACCATTCCTGTCATGTTGGCGGCCAGGTAGTCTGGGCCCAAGGTTTCAGGGTCAGCATATCGACCTGTCACGCTCGACACCATAGTCGCACTCGGCTCCTTGTTCGCCTTGAAACCGGGATACGCAGAAAGTGCCTCCTTGTATCCCGGCGCTAAGGGGAACATATGATGACTATGAAAACTGCACGGAGTTCGTCAGTATCTTTTAATAACAAGGGAATGGACGAAGACGCACGCTTGTGCTACCTGCAACCGCCTAGCAAACACCTTCCGATCCGTGAGAGCCTGCTGCAATTCAACAACAGCATCCTCATCTCCAGAAACTGTAAAGCTTGACGGGCTGTTCATAGCGGCGATGGCAATCCGACCCCTATATGGCTCCAGTTCAGCCGTAACTTCTGCCTCAGTCATTCCAACAGCCATCATGGCGCCAGGCATAGATCCTGGAGCCGCCGCACCGGAGCCCATATGCACTCCACGGTAGTACGCCGCGACGAGAGCGTTTTCGAAGGAAAGAAGGCCCGCAGCATATGTAGCAGCCAGTTCACCGCTACTGTGGCCCACCACGCCGGAGGGCTTCACTCCCCAGTGTGCGAGGACATCGACTAGAGCTAACTGGACGGCTGTACAAATGGGTTGAGAGTACTCCGTTCTCCCTAGCATTGTGTCCTGTTGGGACTTTAGAAGCTCGGCTTCCACAGACCAGGTTGGACGATGGGATGGTAAGGCCTGCAGGATCCTGTCACACTTTCGGATTGTCTGTAAGAATAGTGGACATTGTTCAAGCAAGCTGCGGGCCATCCCAAACCATTGTGCACCTTGGCCGGTGAACACAAAGCCGATCCGTGGGATGGTGTCGAGTTTGCTCTTCCAGGCTGCACCAGGCGGAGGATCCCGGATCCGCTCGATCACCTTTTCCATGTCGGCGGATACGGCGAAGGATCGGAATCGGTGCATTGTTCGACGCGTTGATAGCGAGAGAGCCACGTCAGCCACGCTGGCCTCATTTTCGGTGAGGTACTGGGCTAGACGTTCAGCCCAGAGCTCTCCCGCTCGCTCTGAGTGGGAGGTTAATGGCAGTAGATACGGCCTGCGCTCGACCATTGCCGCCAGTTCGGGCGGGAGAGAAACGGTTGGCTGCTGGCATGCAGTAGTTTTTGAGCCGAAGGAGTTATACTCCTCAAGTATAGCGTGAGCGTTTGTCCCTCCATAGCCAAAAGAATTGATCGAAGCTCGGCGAGGGATAGTACGCCTTCCCATCTCCCACACCTTTGGTTCGGTTGGGATCTCCAGCTTCCAGTTCTTAAAGTCCACTTCTGGGTTTGGAGTAGAGAAGTGCATATTCGGAGGAATGATTTTCTTCTCCAATGCCATTGTCGCCTTCATCAAACCGGCGATACCAGAGGCACCCTCCAAATGGCCGATGTTCGTCTTCACCGAGCCAACATGCAGCGTGTCTGGACGATGACGGCAAAATACTTCATGGACAGCCCTAAGCTCTCTCGGATCACCGGCTTTTGTCCCTGTGCCGTGACACTCAACATAAGTCGTCTCTGCCGGCTCCAGGCCAGCCCTTTCGTATGTGCTCGTGATCAGATCCGCCTGGGCACGAGCAGAGGGCAACGTAATGCCCTGTTTGCGACCATCATGGTTGACACCGGTACCGCGCACAACAGCACGGATGTGGTCCCCGTCCGCCTGTGCGCGGTCCTGGCGCTTCAAGACCATCGCCGCAATACCCTCACCACGGACATACCCACTGCCTGCAGCGTCTCCGTGTCGACAGCGACCGTCTGTCGACAACATGCCCAGGTCTGTCATGGTGATAAAAATATTCGGATCAAAATGCAGCGCCGATCCAACGACGATAGAGATGTCAGCCTCTGCGTCGCGGAGGGACTGCGCACCCAAGTGGAAGCACACCAGGGAAGAAGAACAAGCAGTGTCGACAGTCGCACTGGGCCCGTGTAGATTATAAAAGTACGAGATGCGGTTCGCCAGGATGGAATTGCCTGTGCCGGTAACGGTGTACTTGGGATAGTATTCGAGGTCTTTGGTCGTCATGGCGTTGTAGTCGTTCGTGAAACAGCCACAGTAGACGGAGGTTAAAGATCCTTGGATTTCATCCAGAGTAATCCCGGCTATTTTTGTTGTAAGCAGACAGCCAAACAACGTGAAGGTCATAGAGCATGGCCTACCATCTTCTAGGGCCTCATAAACGACCTCCAGTAGGAGACGCTGCTGCGGGTCCATTGCCTCGGCTTCCTTGCCGGAGATATTGAAAAAACTGGCGTCAAAAAGCCCAAGGTCCTGGTCGAGAAAATAGCCGTATTTGGCATTTGTCTGTAGAGATGTTTAGGTTGCTGGCAGCCGCACATGGAGATTAGGGGGAGACATACGGTTCCCTTATGAGTCCCATCGGGGTGGTAGAAGGCATCGACATTGAAGCGATCCTGGGGCATTTTCCGTTGTAGGTCGACTTGATTGATGATATTGTCCCACAGCCGCGAGGGCGATGAAGCCCCTGGGACTCTGCAAGCCATTCCAACCACGCATGGTGGGTTTTCCGAGGGCGACTGCTTCTCCCTAGCTGACTTTACACTAGAGACTGTCGGAGCAGCGCTTGTAGCACGGTGGATTGGGGTTTCAAAATGCATTGACATGATGCTGCTTGTTAGTTCAGTAGAGGACTATCTCTTACCGCTGGTTCCAATGCAAGTAATGGGTCAAAAGTAGGCACTCAGTGCCCAGGAATGGAAATGTTTGTATCAAAGCACAGATCAGCTCATATGGTCAGGTGCAGACGGGCGAGTCTGGTTTCATAGGACCAATTTAAGTCGAATAGCTGATATCGCCTCTGCGTTTCTGCCCGCAGACGCGACAAACACGCCGATGGCGGACGGAGGAGGGACGAGGAAGCACGCTATCCCTGTAGACAGAGTCAAGCCTCGAAAAAGGTCCGATTCGTGGTCCGTTCCGTGAAGCACCCGCATACAAGGTATGGAGGCTGGAGTCGTTCCGTGACGACCAACTCCGTGTCCGAACGGAGCCTTACCAGACGCGCCATCTTGTTGGGGGAAAGAGAGCCAGCCACTTTTCTGGCTGGATCCACGGGACAGAAGTTTCACAGAATATCCTCAGTGGTAGTCAAGAGATGGTCGTCTGCCAAGGAGGAAGGACCAGGCGGGACGTGGATAAGGATTGATGGGGATGGAGGTGAAGCCCAGCAGGGGAATAAATAAATAATGACACCTCAGGCAGCGTGGGAGCCTCAGGCTCCGGGAGACAATACGCCGCAGGTCAATATACCTAGACTAGCATATTACTACGTGATTTTAGTAGGATATTAATTCTTATATTGCAATAATCTTCAAAATCGTCTTGATCATCTTCATTCTTGATCAAGCCATGCTAGTGCTTGCAACATATTCTCATGGAAAGACTCGGACGCCTCCGCTAAGACCGGAGATGGATATGACCAGAAGTAGTGAGGGTAGCCAGGATAGGCATCATACATCAGAGGCACACCGGCCTCTTCCAAAGCATCCCGCATCAGTCGTGCATCATCTCTCAAGGTATCAGTTCCACATTCGACCAGGTAGACCTTTTTCAAATCCTTCAGGCGAGGATGAAGGAGAACCGAGAAATACTTGTCGTGCGGTGGTGCTGCATAGGCGTCCAAGAAACAATCCATTGCAGCGAGAGTGTTGACAGTATTGTTGGCGTTCTCATGCATAGCAGTGTACTGATCCCTTTTGTCTGCTGGAACGGCATCGGGGTGCACAGTCGCAGGCACCAGAGCCAGGACCCCCTTCACCTTTTCCCCAAGCCCGGCATCCACGAGTTTGAGCGCCACACCAAAAGCGAGGTTGGCACCCGCGGAGCCTCCCATGATGACGAGGGCAGATACCGGAAAGTGACCCAATGTCCACAGGGTCGCTCGCACGCAGTCGTTGAGACCAGTGGGGAATTGGAATTTCGGTGCCAATCGATATCCGACACTAACCACCGTCATCCCACTGCATCGACAAATCCGTCGGCAGGTCGCATCTTCAATGTCCGGGCTTCCCATGATCCAGCCTCCGCCGTGGATGAACACCGCCACTGATCCACTGCTGGTCGCTGACGGGGGAGTGTAGATGCGAACCCAGCAATCCTGGAGGGTAATATCCTCGGTCTTTATTGACTTGTCGGGTGGCGGGATTGGATATCTGGATGTGATCTTTCGTGCGTTCACGTCGGAGTCGATGAAAAGCTGTTCAACAGTACTGCCTGTCATCAGCATTTCACCTCCGACTTCTTTGAGGAACTATCGATTTGTTGAGCATATTTTTAGCGTGTGGAGATTTACAGCTGCTTACCTCGCTCCAGGCGGGCGCGTACGGTGATTCCATTCTTATGCCTCCTGGAAAAATAAAGTATTGTCTGACAGTCGCTGAGGTATGGTACGAGCACAGCAACCGTCATTTTGGCGGCTTATATACTGGAGTAGTCATTTTCGGTTCTCGAGTTAACTTGATTCACAGTCGATATTGGAACACTCGAAATGGCTCATCATGATTCACGCTTAGGCGCGCCAATCATACTCTTGGTGCCGTCATGAGTCAGGATGATTAACGTGATGACTATAGACGCTAACATCCCTTCCGATCAACCGGGATTGTAAGTGGATTGGTAAAGAAATCCTCTGGATCATACTTCCTCTTCACAGAAACGAGCTTGCACACATTCCCCCCATAGTAACTCGTCAACGGATCCGTCGAGATATCCGCATCCAGATACCCCGAGTAACTGGCCCCTCCAACCGTCGGCCTGAGATACGACTCCAGATCCTCGAGCCAGTTCTCATAAGTAGACTGCCGCTCCTTGTCATCCGGTGCTCCGTGGATCTGGAATTCAAGATGCGCGTAGGCCTTCTCTCGCCAGGCGAAGGCGTTGCCACTGCCCTTGGAAGGTGTGCTGATGTTCCACGCATGCCACTCGCCCCAGACCTGGCTTTTAGCGTCGAGAGAGGCAATGCGGTCGAGCAGACTTTGGAGGGTTTGGTCGGTAAGAGGGTTGTCTTTGAGGACGAAGAAAGACTTGCTCATGCGGTGGAAGCGTTGCCAGGGGTCTGCGACAGGCATGGAGGTAGACTTTGGGACCTCGTTCCACTTGAATTGGGTGCTGTTGCCGACCTTGCTAAATGGATCCGGGACCACATTGAGGATGGACACGTCCACTTTCCCATCTGGCAGACACTCCATTGTCGTGTAGCCGAAGGCGCGCGCGTTGTCGGTGTTGCATCCACCCGCAATGACTACCGCTGGCTTGCCAATATCCAGGAGCCCGGACGCATTCACGAGCGAGCGGAGCTCGTCTTCCGTACCGCCGTAGTACCAGCCTAAGACCTGCACCTTGTCTCGGTACACGTTAATCTGAGACATAAACTCTGGGATCTGTTTGGGAGCCCAGTCGAGGTACTGTTTGGCAGCAGGGAACCGAGACGCAGTGTCGTTCCAGCTCAGCATGAGCATCGCAGATCGCGGGATCGAGGTGAGGGACAATGTGAATTCCACAACAATCCCGTACGTGCCACCGCCACCACCCCGGATTGCGAAGAAGAGATCCGGGTTCGTATCTGGCGAAGCCACAACGGTGCGTCCGTCAGCGAGGACGACCTTTGCGGCGAGAACGTGCTCGACGGCTAATCCTTGAGACCTTTGCTGCATGTTGAACCCACCAGAGCCTAGGAACCCGGCCAGCCCAACGGTGGGACAGATGCCGCCGATGAAGGACGTTCCGTGCTCGCTCAGGGCAGTGTACAGAGCGCCGAGGCGAATTCCGGCTCCCACAACGGCCGTTTGACGGTCATCGGAGACATTGACGTAGTTGAGGTGGGCAATGTCAATAATGAGCGTGCCGTTCAGAGCAGAGTAGGCCTCGAAGCTGTGGCCTCCGGCACGAGGCACCGCTTTGATGCCGGCAGTCTTAGCACATCGGATCAGAGGGGCGATCTCTTTGGACTCTTGAGCATAGGCGAGGAGGACTGGGAGCTCATCAAACTGGATCGTTTCGCCCAGGCGAGAATCCAGGTAGGTAGTGTCGTTTGGCGTGACAATCCGTTGCGGTGCCGATGGTCCAAAGACACTGGACACACAATTATAGAGGGCGGTGCTCTTAGGATAAGCAGAGACCACCGTGGAGAAGGTGGCCACCGCGGCGATACCAAGAAAGCGCATATCGATTTGCACACAAAGGAATTTAACGAGGTCTGGAGACTTTCTTTTTCTGCAGTGGCGACAGTAACTGTCTTCTATTTATTTCTTCTAAGTAGTCTACACAGCCTTCCGCGGAGAGAAAATCACCGTGTCCCGTCGGGAAGTTTCATTTGATCCATGTTCAGCACGGCTTTATGCCTACGCCTGTATCAATAGTTGAATATAACCTAACTGAAGCAGCTGAGGATACACAGCTAAACAATCTGTACAAGACGAGGATCAATCGCAAGCCGGGCAGCTAACAACACCAATGTCCCAGCCAGCAGGAGAACACCACCAAAGTCAACCCAGGCAGACACACCCCCTACCTTCATCGAGGTCAGAGCTCCCCCGATGGGATTACCCGTCAACGCTCCTACTGAGCAGACGGCCATCATGACCCCAATCATAACCCCGATGATCCGCATGTTCTTCGTGATTTGCGCGACGCACGCGGACTGCAAGGAGATCAGCCCTCCAGAGGTAAATCCGTACAGCAGCGCGAAGGCAACGCACGCGCCTTTGGTGTGGACACGGTGAAGAACGAGGACCAGTATACCAGACAAAAGTGAGCAGACAATTGCTACATTGTATCTAGTCACACTGTTAGTGTGCGTGGTTGGGTTTGCAGATCCCAAGGACACCTACCGTCCGAGTTTGTCTGCGAGAGCACCGGAGACGATTCGCCCAACAAACGACCCAGCATTTAAAATCGAGATCAACGAGTTGGCAAAGGATGAATTTACGCCATGGTCCATAGCGAACAATGGGATGTAGTAAAAAGGGATGAACATTCCCCATATCACGAACAGCATGCCAACCACCGTGAGCCAGTACCGTCTGTCCTTCAGTCCTTCGCTTAGGTCTGCTTTGGAGAGCCCTCCTGACTTTCGAGGTGGTAGACGGGGTATCACCATGAAACATGCTGGAGCCAGCAGGGCAAAGCTGATAAAGCCCACGATCCGCAAGCCCCATGGAAATCCCACGACGGCAAACAGTCTCTCCAGGATCAGAGGCCAAGCGATGCCGCCCAGGGAGGAGCCTGTGAGAACAATTCCCATGGCTAGACCACGCCTATGATGAAACCAATGGGATATTGCCGATATGGTGGGGTAGAAGAGCATCGCAACTGCAATGCCGAAGAGGAGACTCTGCGCCAGAATGAACTGGTAGTATTCTTTGCAGAGACTGACCATCATCTGGGAGAGTGATAGCAGCAGCGTCCCCGGAATAAACAGAACCTTGGAGCCTTTGGCGTCGAAGACTGGGCCAAAAAAGAGGCCTCCGATGAAGAGCAGGAAAAGCTGCAGGGAGCCGATCCATGAGATTTCGCTCGTACTTCGGCCTGGGAGCAGTTTCTCTCCGTAGTACTCTTGGAAGGTGCCAAAAGAATTAAGCATGCCTGTTACTCATTAACTGCAACACTTGGAATCTGTCGTCCGGACAGCTTACCAAAAGTCACAAAGTACGCCAGAAAGCCGCCGAGGACCACCAGCCATGCCCGGAAACCGCCGTCCGGTGGGCCGGCATCATCTTCTTCTTGGGCCTCAAGAGCCATATCTGCAATGGCCTCTTTGGTAGTCATTTGGAATGGTATGTATGATGTAAATTTCTTTGCTGCTAGGCGTACAACTATCCGGCATAGTCGTTGACATCCATACCGATATATAGTTCAGAATTCAGTATACATCCTCGACCTTAGACGGATACAAATCTGACATCCGTAATTTGGCGGAGGATTTTGGTGCAAAGGGCCATTTCTCACCACTATTTCCGGTCATGGGCCTCCCAAATAAAAGAGGAGAAAGCATTGAGTACCTTCAATTGAACGGGAATTTGGAGACGCTTTTCTAAAACAGCCATCAGTCTAGTGTCATCTTCGTTCTCGATGTTGACCCAAGAGCTTCAAGCCATCTATGCCAACAATGCTGGCTTTCTAATTACCAGCTTGTTGGCGTTTGCACTTCTGGCTCTCGCCGTGCGTTCTTTTCTCCGGTCAGAAAAGATCCCCTTGGTCAGCGCAGGCCTCCCCATTCTTGGGAATCTCCAAAAGTATAGTCTTGACCCTGTTGGGTTTATTGCATCCGCCACCCGACTCCATGGAGAGTGTTTCGCGGTGCCCATGCTGTTCGGTCGAACTATCTGGCTGCGCAGCCCCCAGCTAAACAAGGAGTACCTGGAAACAAGAGAGGTATTCTGCTCTCCCGACATCTAACCCGGGGCAAGACTAACAGAGCCCCAGGATGTATGGTCCTTCGGTGATGGAATGGGCCTGTTTCTCAACAAGATCGTCATTCCCGGCTACTTCAGTCATCTGCGCAGTATGGTCGGGTCCTTAAGCAGGGGGATATCCCGAAAGGCGACGCTTGAGTATTACGCCCAGGTCGCGGACGAGGAAACCGCCAAAGCAGTCGACGGTTGGACCTGCAAAAGCGAGGCCGAAAAGTCCGTGGCTCTGTTTGAGGAAATCTCGTTTCTCGTCCACAAGATCATCGTGCGCTGCCTGATGGGCCAGGACTTCTACGACCACCATGTCAGGGAGCTGTACGATCTACTCCGCACCATGGAGGCCAATGTCGGCAGCATCTGGCACACCGTCCTCCCCGGGTGGGTGGCCCACGGCCCAGCACGTAGGCTGTGGAGATGCCGACAGCGTGTGCAAGAGATCTTTGACTTCCGCCTGCGGGAGCGAGAGAGATCTCCAGAAGAGTGGAAGAAGAGGCTGGACTATATCTCGTACACTCTGCAAGACCCTGCCACGGCGCATCTGAGCCGGTTTTACGGTGCCCATCATACTCTGCTGATGTTTGCGGCACACACCAGTACAGTCGCTAGTATATCGTGGATTCTGCTGGAAGTAAGTGAGCATCTGGAGTATCCTGCACTTCCCACTGCAGAAGAACTGACAAGAGACAGCTGCTTAGATCCCCGCACCGACTCCAGCGCCTCCGAGAGGAACTAGCAACGCACGCGCTGGAGCAGTCACCCTTCCTCGATGCCCTCGTCAAAGAAACAGGCCGGCATTACTCTGGTAACAGTGACGTTCGCTGGGCCCGGAAACCGAAGACCCTGCGCACCGAGGTCGCCTCCGTGCCCGAGAGCCGGATCACCATCCCGGAGGGAACGATTGTCTCGATCTCCCCATACCTGACGCACCACGATCCCGCTACGTGGGACAACGCCGATACATATCTTCCCGAACGGTGGCTAGCAGATCCCGACCTAGCAAAGAAGATGAACGAGGGCGGGCAGCTGCGGTATATTCCGTTTGGGGCGGGGAGTCATCGGTGCCCCGGGGAGAAAATGGCCATTCTGATAGCCAAGATTGCCGTGGCGCGTATCGTCCAGAGTTGTGATTTAGCATGGGGGGAGGGCAGTAGTGAGAACACTCTAGGGGGTCTGGACTTCTCCAAGGTCGGCAGTCCGTGGCTGAAGGGGGACGTACAAGTTCGATTCCAAGTGTAGTTTTGCGATAATGGATGAGCTTGCGGTATGGCGCAGTTTGCACATCAAGTTCTTAATCTGGAGACATGAAGTAGATTAACGTAGAAATATAACAATGCACGCCATAGGGTGGTTGTTCTACGCTCTCGATATCTGAACGTTTGAACCTTGAATTATATATCTCACAGGAATCTCCATCGCCAAACAGTTCAATTCCTCAGAGCTCGGAATTATATAGAACACTAGACATCAATAAGCCGCCGCAGGAACATCCGCCAACCCAACTCTCAACTTGTCAAAATCGAACAAAACCACCTTATCTTTCGCAAAGGTCTCTCCAAAGTTGCCAATAATCCAGTCGCCCTCGCCCAGAGTTCTCACATTCAAGACACAAACTTCCTTTCCATCTACCTCACGCCGCTCGACATAGTTCGCCGGGGTCACCTCCCACACGCGATCGTGGCCCTCAAAGACATACTTGACATTTGGAAAGGATGATACCTTCTCACAGTCCACAGAGACAAAGGACTGATTTCCATTGTTAGGAGCAACGTTCGCATCGAGCACCACCGGCCGTCCGCCAGTGATCTCAATCAGACGACGGTAACTGTTCTCGGACATGGGAACACCGCGGCCGTAGCTGGCATGGTCGAAGATGGCGCCGGGATTTCCGCCGATGGAGGTGTTGAGGGCTTGCTCCTCGTCGCCGATAAGGTGCCGCGTCAGACGGAGAGCCCAGTAGTTGTAAACCGCAGGCTGGTAGACGAACTCGATTTCGTTGACGGGCGGGAAGACGATGTTGTCATACCACAGGATCGGGCTGCTGTTGTTCTTGTCGGAGAGACTGAGAACCGGCGACGGGCCGCCAAGGGTCTGCAGTCCATCCTTGCCGTGGCAGAGCTCGCGACGAGGAGTCGGCTGGTCGAATGTGCTGTTATGGCAGTACACGAACGACACCAGGGGTGAGCGGTAGACGCCCTGCTGCCACATCTGGTAAAAGGGCGATTGTGTGGACGCGTTGTCGCTCTTGAATACTGGGGAGAGGCCGTACACCCCGCCAAATGGATACACCATGTCCAGCTGGAAGTGCATATCCGCCAGCTGAAGGGTCACTCTCGCCTGGTGGTCTGGGCCGACACGCTCGATGTCGGAGCCAAAGCCGACGGAGAGGTCGTTGTAGAAGAAGAAGTGGTTTGGGTTCCAGGTCCTCTCGGGATAGAGAACGGATTGGTTGGCGAATGTCCGCGACTCCGTCTCGTTGTACAGAGGCTGGCCGTGTTGGAGACAGGCATAGGTGCCTTGCGAACCGCCATGGCAACGTGGAGTGAAGGCATATTGGCCGATCCAAGTCCAGTCAACGAAGCAGACGAGTGGTTGAGGGGGAGTTCCGATCTGGATTGCGTCGGTGGTGAAGCCAAAGGGAGTCCACGTCAAAGGCATGTCAAAGGCCCCCGAGTGCTGCCTGGCGGGGGCAGCCAACGCCCCGTCCAGAAGGGTGAGAAGCGCAACGGACAGCCACATGGTCGCAATAGATGTATGCACTGGATGGATGGAAAGGAGGTAGGTCCCTCGGGGCATGATTTGTCGCCTTTTTTATAATGTTGATGACGGGCTCCGCGAAACCCTAAGAAATGCCCGCTTCGGAGCGGAGCTGAAGACGATATCGTTTCGTCGCCAATGACCGACCCACGGTCTGATGGACTATATTAGGTAGCTTCTCGGTCTATTCTCCATTGTCAGAAAGGCCCCTGCTGATAGCTGAACCGGAGACCAGACACATACACTCAATGGACATTGTTGCACACATCCAGGGCGATCCGGGCTCCTCCCTCACGCCGCTCATCCTCATCCATGCCATATCCGGCCTGGCCTTGCCCTATTTTGCTCTCGGGCCTCTATCTAAGGACTCTGACGATGGCGACTCCGACAAATCAAGGCCTGTTTACGGTCTATCGTCTCCGATTTTTGAATCCGTTTCTGCATTCCGCCGCCATGGCAAGAGCCTGCCCTCACTAGCCTTGGAGTACGTCCGGATCATCCGCCGTGAGATCCAGCCTCGGGGGCCGTACCTGCTAGGCGGCTGGTCTATGGGCGGCATGCTTGCGATCGAAATGGCCGCGATTCTCGTCGCGCAAGGCGAAACCGTCAAGCATGTGGTGATGATCGACTCGCTGAATCCCGAAGTCTATCCGCCTTTCCAAGACAGCCAGGAGCACCAAGTCCTCTCAACCATCATGTACAACGCTATCGCGTGGCGAGTTCAGGGACTCGAGGAGGCAGGCATGCCCGCCTTGTCCGATGACGCGAGCACAGCGACCAGCAGCGACAACAGTCGAGCAAGCACCGACGACGGGGCCGATAGTGAGGTGGAGAGCGAGGCGGATCTCGATGATTTTATGCAGCAGCAGCGCGAACATGTCCATCAGGGGATGCGCATGCTGGCATCCTACCACACGTTACATCGCCGTGTCTATCTTCCTGACACCACAGTGACCTTGATCAAATGTACCATGTTGGGCAACATGTCTCCCCTGCTTCGTGCGAGTAGGAAGGCCTTCGCAAAGAAAAACCTCCTCGATCCTCACAACGGATGGCGGACGGAGCAGTTCAAAAGCTTTCGTTCAGTTCCGTTTGCTTCTACTCATGATGCGTGTTTCGATGCAGAGGCCTCAGAGGAACTAACAACCATTCTGAGAGGTGTCCTAAAGGACACTGAGGAGTTCTGACATGGATCCACGGAGGAATCAGTTGCTTTACTTGTATTTACTGCTTCAAACTCGATACGATAGACCGTTCCAACGAGAGAAGTGTCCTTTCAGTGAATAGCCAAAGGCTTACCGGGAAAAAGCACTTACGGATTTCAGAGGTAATGCCCGGGACCTGCTCTAAGAATCCTGAGCACTCGCGGAGCGATTCGATCCATCAAGTGTAGGTATAGATACTCCGAACCCCAACGGAGAGATTCTAGACGACAAGTTGCGCCTAACGGAGACTTTTGCGGTTCTCCTTGTACTTAAAACACCCATGAACCGTGCAGTAGACGAAGGAAGCTAATCCTCTGCCAGCGACTATGTCAGCCACAACTCTTCCCAACGTCTCCGTAGCCATCATCGGCGCCGGCATCGGCGGTCTGACCCTCGGTGCATTCCTCCGCCGTCTGGGGATCCCCTTCGTTATCCTGGAGCGAACAGCAGTCCTCACGCCCCTGGGGGCCGGGATCTCCCTAGCGCCCAACTGTCTCGCCGCGCTAGAGCAACTAGGTCTCTATGAGACGATCCGCCAGAACGCGCAGGAATTACGAGGGATCAACGTGTACCGCGAGAAGCGCTGCTGGGGGACCATTGACTTTGGGCTCGCGAAGCAGTGGTTCGGGTACAATGTGCTTTCGATCGAGAGATACGAATTCCATCGGTATTTGTACGAGGCGGCCGGCGGCGCGGGCGTAGTCCAGTTGGGGTGGGATGTTGCCCGCATCGAGGGCCTTGAGAATGCCGACGGTGACCTACGGGTCATTAGCGCTGATGGTCGAGAGGTCCATACTGATATCGTTGTCGGAGCAGACGGTATCCGGAGTGTCACTCGGAGGATTGTATGCCGTTTCTCATGTGCCCCTTTGTGACCAGGCTGATGCAGTATACTAGCTATCGCGGTCAATGGGCCTCCAGCCCGAAAACACCATCCGGTTTACCGGCCGCGTGCACATGTCCGGCTACACAAAGCCGCTGTCTCACTTGTCGACGACCGACCTCGGCATCGGCCATTGGATGCTCTACAACGATTGCATCCTTACCACATGGCCGTGCAAAGAGAACCGGCAGTGGTTCATCGGCGTCAAGGCCGCACCTCCTGATGAAAAGAGCCCTGATCGCTCCGTGTGGAAGGGCGCAACGTCCGATACAGTGAACGCGGTGTATGGAAGCAGGTTCCATCCGTTCGGGGAGGATGGGACTGTCGAAGCGAGTATGTATGCCATCCCAGCACCTGCGATTGCCGGTAACTCAAGGGATGATAAGTTGTCAATAATTCCGAACGCGTCGTCGCTAGCAACGTCTTCGAGGAAGCCGACTTCCCGCACATGGTTCGGGGCCGAGTGGCGCTCCTGGGTGATGGTATACAGAACTTGAATCTCTCTGAATTGTCCTATTGAAGAGAGCCACTGACACGCTGTAGCGGCCCATTCGATGACATCGTTTTTTGGCCAGGTACGTAGCAGGGACAGTGCCCCCCGAATCTGCTAGCCGACTTATATCCAAATACAGGGCGCCTGCCAAGCAATCGAAGATGCCACCGTTCTTGCTGACTCCATCTCGTTGTTTCTGGCTGGCGACGAAGCGGCCCTGGAGACATATGGCCGTATCCGTGAAAAGCGAGCTCAGCAGGTTGCATCGTTTTCGGCACGATATGCGCTTCTGCATACAGCGAGGCTACCGCTCGGGATGGGCAAGGCTCTGCGCGCATTTGTGTATCGCATTCTGCCCAGTAGTGCCTGGATGTGGTATTTGACTTGGTTGTATGGGTTCCAGCCGGTCTCAAAGAGGGTGTGTATTCTTTTATCTTTTCCCGTTTTCTAACGGGTGCGGATTTGGCTAACGGCGGTGACATTAGTTGGAGGCTATAGTTAAGGAACAATAGAGACAAGAGCATGGAGGATACTGAGGAATAGGATCGTTTATAAGGCTTCAAAAATCTTCCGTACAATCGTTGCATTTGGTAGTTATCGTATGGAGCATGTATTTATTCTCCATATTTGCCGTACTCCTCCGCAATACCGGGATTCCAGGCCGGAAAGGGTTTAGAAGCGTCCATGTGAAGATGAGAGTCATATTGTGCTCCTGTAGAACGACCCAGCAGACCTGCGCCTGTCCCGCACACCCGCTCGGCCCCAGAGTTGGAGACGGGGTTAGATGTATCAAATGGGTTGCTCTGCAGCATACTGTCGACATCCGGCGCAGAGATGTCGGGACTCATAAGGAATAAATTCCCAAACGCTTGCCCATCCAGCGTCCCCATTGTTAGATGGGACGAAGGACTGTTGCTCGTTCTCGAGTATATGTCCGATCTAGCCATACCAGGAAACCCGAGCAGGGATTCAAAGGAAGCGTTATCGCTGAAGAACCCGGGGTCAGGGATCTCGAGCGGTGGTACCAGCTGTGACGGCGGGAACCCGGGGCTTTGAGGAATAAAATCATGTATGGAGCAGGCCGAGGAGCCCAGGGATAGGTCTCCGGGCCTGTCAAGCGAGAAGGGGGTTTTCTTGGGCGATAGAGATGGAAAGGCAGCGTTGGCGGCATCGGTGACTTCCGACATGGATACCGGCTGGGACGAGGGAGACATACATAGTGCCCGTAAGGCTGACTTCACCCATTTCAGGCGCTTCTTTGCTGGCCGGAGGACAGACGCATAGTTACCAAGGAAGTCCGATCTGCACACTTGGTGCGCCTGGTCTGCGTAGTCTGCAAGCTTGGTGAGCGCCGGGGCGGCGTCACGATGTTCCTTCAGCTGCCAGTCGTACTGACTGTGGAGTCGGACCAGGGCGTGGCTGCAGGAATCTAGAGAGACGGCCAAAGTCCTGGTGGCATAGGAAGATTGGGCGGGCACTTGGCTGGTTGGGAGAGAGGGAACTCGGGCGGCAATGGTGAGGATTGCAGAGATACACTCTCCTAAGGCCTGGATGATCGCTGGTGTGATGGGAGTAGGTGCTCGTCGCTCAGGGGAGAATAGGATATGGACAATAATGGTATAATATGAAGTTAGGAGGAAGGATTTCGTGGAAGGAATGGTAACCTCTCGCTCAACCAGTTGTATGGCCTGTATGAGGATTCCATGGATCTCAAGCGAAAGGTTGGAGGGATGGAATCGGGAGCGCAGGAGACGGTGCAACTGGTAGATGTGTCGAGTGTGCCAAGGTGCGGCGTGGACCTTACTTTCCTCAGTTGGGGCATTGAGATAGAGAGTGTAAATATGAGCGACCGTGCTAGTGACATGGCTGAGAGGCCATAGCCAGCGCATGGCTTGGACTTGCGATGGGAGAGTCGAGATGTTATTAGACGCCCGGTCAAGACAGAGCACTGCCGATGTTGTCTCGTCCAGACTGGGGAAGTCAGGGATTTCGTCCGGCACCAGCAGCGTGAAGGGCTGGTCAATCTGCATAAACGCCCAGGTCGTGGTTGACAGACACAGCCAGTAGATGTTGCGCAGAATTTCCTGCTCGACTTCTCCGATGTCTGTACCGTTCAACTTCATCCTCTCTCGGTCTCCCTCATCCCGGCTCCGGCGTTGATGCTCTCGCGCGACGACGCGACACGTATAACCGATATAACAGGTGGCTCGCCGGGCATTTCCTTGCGACATTTCCCTCCAGCCCAGAAGGATAAGTGCCTGCGCTGTTGAGATAGGCCCGGCATCGACGTTAGAGCATGGACGATGTTGCAGCTGAGACGCTGCAAACTGAAGCAACTCCTGAGGGGACTCTTCAGGACGCACAGACCCCGTGGTATTCGGATTATCCTTGGGATCGAAAGACTCGAATGCATCGGCCAGTATAATTGCGAGCAGGGCTGTGTCTACCGTTTCATCTTGTATCGCACTTAGAAGCAGTGTCTTCGAGACCACCGCCGAAAGGGGGTGCATAAAGAACCAGAAGTGAACCATTTGCACCACGCGATGTTTCCCTAGCGCAGCAAGAGGGCTTTTCTGACGCCGAGGAGGGTCAAACATGCTCGGCGTCGTCTCGTCGGCCAGCGAGGTGATGTAGAAATACTGGTGCGGATTCGACTGCAATTGTTCATCGCCGAATGCGCCGAAGCGCAGAAGGAGAACCTCCACCATTTCGTGCGCAAGGAAAGATAAAAGACTGTCATAGCTCAACTTGGGCCGGGGCGTTGGAGCGGGAGTATGCGCCGGAGTCGGCTTCCGAATGTGTCGATGAAAGGATGCAATGGAGTTTTGGAACAGGTTGGAGCGAGATCCCGTCTTGCTAATGAAGTATTCCTGAAACATCCTGTCTAATTCACGGCCCAGGGTGGGATTCTCTTGATCCCCCTTTTTGGCCTGGGCGTTGGACGTGTCTGTCCCCCCGCGTCCATTGTCAGCTAGCTGCGGCGACGCCGGCGGTGACCGAGAGAGCTCATGGGGAGCCGTCGAAGAAGCAGAGACAGGAGACGGCTGCGCTGGAGGTGAAGAAACTCTACGACGGCGTGGGCATTGGCGGTGGGAATCGGACACACTGGTGCCTCTGCGTCGGGGTCGTCCCTTGCGTGCCTCGGGACTGTAGATACAATTGATGTTGCGCTCCCGACAGGCCGAACAGATCGGACCACTCGAACATCGGATCTTCCGCGCCCGACAGAAGGTGCAGCTGCGATGAAGCCCAGTGGAGGAGGATGATGTTGTGGAAGAATCGAGGCCGGAGGGGGCGGAGGGTTGAGGCGCCAAGGATGGATCTGCTTCCGTTAAACATCAATCCAGTCCAGGTATATAAAACGGGGTTATCATACCTGAGGCGACTCGGCTGAAGTGAGCCATCTTCTCGTGACAGCGACAAGAATTATTGAGTGGAATAGCTACGTCGGTCAGACTGCTACTTCTGGACAGTACTCCGTAAGCCGGGAGTTGGCTTCTTTAAGGCTCGATCGCTCTTGTGATTCCGGCTTCCGACTGGGCGATCTCAGAAGGTGTCACAGAGACAAGAGTCTACAATAGGTGATCGCGAGATCGTCTGGTCAGAGGACAAACGAGAGTTTTGCCAAGCCACGGATCTGCTTATTTGTTCTTCGGTCTCTGAGCACTAACTACAGTGCAGGACAATATCAACATTATCCCGGGATCAATCCCTTCTTTTCTCAAAGGTCCTTCAGATATACCGTCTACGTTGTTGTTAGGGCATCTGTTGACGATTCCTGTGTCCCTGGTTCTTATAGTCGCGTACCGCGTAGGTACCTACCTACCGACGTTGATATCGCGCAGTCCCCTCTTCACTAACATCAGTATTGCCTGTTTCGGTATTACCTCTTTCAGGCTCCGCCTCCCTGGCCTATACTTCTGTTTTGTACAGGTGATATCCGGTAAATCGCCGTCGATTTGCCCCAGTGTCTATCCCTTCCTCGACCAGACATCCAGACGAGGAAGGTCTACCCAGGATATACTGATGATGGTTGGTAAAGAGTGTCGCCTACGCCTGCTTACCATGATCGACGGCGTCTGCCCTATATTAAGCTGCATGTTATGATGACCGCGAGCCCGTCTCTCAACTTACTTTATCCTGTTGTCGTGCATAACCCAGGGGCCATTTACAATGACATGCCGCTTGTAAGGTATCATTGAATGCGGATTCTGAACATCTTCCATCTAGAATGTAAGTAGGTTACTTGTTAGTATTCCTCTATACTTCCTGAAGTTTCCTGAATTCCGCAGACTCTTTGCAAAAGGCTGCACGAATTCCCCCTCCTGGCGCTTAACAATGGTGCGGCGATCGACGACATACTACTACTAGGAGATGCAGCTTTAGCGTGAACTGCTCCTTACCGTCTAGCGACAATCAGATGCACTCTGCAGCTCAAGATTCGGCCTATCTCCGACAGAAGGCCAGATCACAACCGCGCAACTGCGATGGATTGGCCCGAAAAGTCTCCGGGATCGTGGTACCTACCTAGGTAACTAGTTAGTACATCAGACCAGACACCATGAAACGTGTCGCCCTCCATCCCTGCAGTGGATCTTCGAAGTAGTGTTCGACCATGTGGCTCGAATCGCCCCAAACGTGCGATGGGCCGGGGCCGTCGCGAATCAGTTCTGCATGTGGACCCTGTCAGGACGGCCATAGGACAATTATGTTAAAACCATTATTATCCGTCAGAATGCGCTCAACCCAATAGGTATTGATCACGGGGTGTACCTAGGCACCTAAGTGCGAATCCGAAGTCAGACGATCCAGCTTTCCCCCGTGGACTGACATATCTCCGAACTGTTTCACCGAGACAGGGAAGGAAGGTATGGAATCCGTTGGAATATCGTGTCGGGCCCGCATTACGTGAGCGGTGGTGTTGTTCTCCGACATCGCCAGCCCGACATAATTGGTTTCCCTAACTGGTGGTCCTGATTCACGGACTGGACCTTCCGTGATGTCTCAGCGTGTTCACGGTTTTGCGGGTCTTCAGAAGCCTATCATCCCGCCCCCCCGCGAAACGTTTGTCGGTTTGGTAGCGCAGATCTCCCACCGTCCCCGCGCATTTAGGATCGGCTGCTGTGGTTGTCAACACACCCCTCGGATCCGGGTGCGGACCAGTTGAAGGCCTTTGTCGTCGGTGCCTTTGCCGCTGGCGGCCCTGGCCATGGCAACGGCCTAGCGGGCCGCGCGGGACAATTTTGATGACCGCCGAGATCGATGGGTCCTTTCGCTACACGCCCCAGACGTGACGTCAGAGAACTTGACGCCGTCTGCGAACGAGAGTTCTTTCACCAGAATGCGTATGTGGAGGTGGCGGGCTTGGACCCTCTGAGACACGATGCTTTGGTGTATGATGTATGAGAGCCCATTGTGCAACAGTGGAGTGAAAACACGGCCAGACGTTTACCCTCGCGTACCGCATGGCCATTTGTACCTCCATCGGTTGACGCAGTCGATGAAGGCTCGTCAGGCTGCGATTGCCGGGAGGGGTGGGTTGCTTGGACAGGAGATGAGGGTTGATGAAGCTGTTTTTGGATCAATTTTCCCTCGTCTTTGGTTGCATCAGGTCACCAGTAGCCCATTAAATGGACAAAGAATCAAAGATGTCATCCCTCATACAATTGGATGGATATTACAAGACTGACTAGCAGCTCGGTTGATATCTTGGACATTTGGGCTAGGCCTCTTCTTTTCAACACCTATGGGCCTGAATGGTCGTTGATGGAACTGAGCTCTGCGGCTCCCATTGAGATAAGTTGACAGCAAAATACGGCGCGTGTTATGTGCCAAGAACCACATAATAAATAGCACAACAGGTGTATTGCGAACAAGAGACACTAACGCAGAATAGGAAAACCAAATCAGGACCTTGTGAGAACCAATTCGAGATCCGCAATTGCCATTGTTTCTATTTTGCTGGTCAAATTGCCTGCAAATCAGAGTCAGAAAGCCGAAGTTGAAAACAATTTGCATGTCTCTCGTAGCATATCCCGCGCCTATTATTGGACGAGCTTTACAACAAGCTCAGATGCCATCTCTCCATACTCATCCAACATTTGCCGAAATCGGGTTATTTCAATAAGCGTCCGCACTTCGCATGAAACATAGTGGGTGACTAGATCTCTAAGAGAGCATCCACCTGGTTCTTGTCTGCCTGTCTGCTCATATGTATATTCAAGAAGATCCAGGAGGTGTGGTATAGTTTCCCCGCTGAGTGAAAGACCGGAGAGGTCGCGATGAAGTGACTTTAAGCTCTGTTCTCGTAATGTGTCGACAAGATATCGTGTCGCGAAAATATATATCTTCGCATGGGCGAGAAGGTCCGGATTAGGAGAAATTGTAGCCTCATCTCCAGTAAACCGAAGACCTCTGAATTTGCTCCACCTCCGTTCATATGGACTCCGAATATAGATCGAGTTCTCGATTTCAATCTCTAGCGGGGGCGGCGAGCGATGCTTTTTCCTTTGGGCCTTTGGAGTCAATGCATCCCACTTATAGGAGTAGATCGTTTCTGGTTCCAACACTGGGACAGGTTCTGGTTCTGGCTCTGGTTCCTGTTCCAGTGGCTCTGATCCAGGATTCTGTTCCGCCTGTTGGGTGCTTCTCTCAATCAATCTTGTTCCATCTAAATTGAAATCTCAGTTTATCGTTCTGTGGCACTTCCGGTATACTTACCTTCTGTACCGGCGTTATTATCGTCCTCGTGTTCTTTCCGGCAGGGCGTAGTATAATTTCCTTTGTAACCAAACTCACAAAAAGCGATAAAAGTGTCCTCATCAATGTCCTCTATTGTAGCGGTTCTGGATGTCGCCTCTGTCATGCAACCGTTGTTAATCATAGAGTCTAGAGGAGCGGATAATCCATGAACAAGACCGGCGTGGATTGTCAGCTTTTGTCGATCAGGTCCAATAAGAAAGTGAAATGGGGGCGATCGCATGAATCTTCAGCCGTTAGTTACTGAGGGTTTAAAGGAAGACTGACATACGCTTTGTAGTTTTCCATCTCTAACTATCTCTGGCCGATTGATATATGCAGTAGATACAGACAAGCTTGGTGTATGCTTGGGGGATTAGCTGGGACCAAATGGCTGTTTGTGACCGCCAAGTGATCTTATATAAATCTGCCAGTGACGGTTTGCAACCTAAACCATGCAAAAGAATCATAAGCAGTTACCCACCAAACAAGGACGTTGGGCAGCGACAATCATCCTCTGGATCAGACGCCTGATGGAAGCGACGCACGCTGCACAATACGGTATAGCGGCGCACCAACCAAGCCCAAGACAGGGCGGAGGCAGGACATAGACTTGCTTCGGAATGGAGTGGGCTTGCTATTTGATGACATCTATACCTTGGTGCATGAGCCAAGGCAATGTCGATGTAAATGCAATGAGTACGAGAAGAAAATGAAGGATACAGTTTTGAGGGCACTAAGCCAGTCTTTTCTATAGGGAACCAGCTTGGATGGGAGAATTCCTACTAAATTGGGCAGAAAGTGGTGAATAAACTTATTGATCAAACAACATACAGGAGTGGCTAACTCATTTTGTTGAAAACAACCGAGCAGGTTGGAGCGAATAAGCTATACGATAGTTTACACAACCCATCAAAAATAAAGGAACATCGTTGTCTACCTAGGTTAGTTCTCTATAAAATGAGCACAGCCTTCTGTGACATGACGAACAGATGCAGATGATGGCTGCCCATGGGGAATACCAAGGAGTGAGGCAAGGGAATTGGGAGGACGGACGCTTGACATGTCAGGATTGCATAAAAGATGGTCCGGATGAAAAGGTACATTCTTTGTTATTTCATGTGGAGTCACGATCTTATGCAGCCTCCAGGGCTTTGCATTCTGTACTTCGGACGAAAGCTATTCCGTGCCAACAGCCAGGATCAGTTATCCATCAGACTACATGCATAATTTCAAGACTCTTGTGTTGTACTTAACACAATCTATCCCGCCCACAGCCTAGAAGAGAGCTACTGTACAGTAAAGCCTCCAGTAGCCGAAGCTTGATGTGCTTAAAGAATCGGTGTTGTCATGTGGTTAACCCAATTGCTGACCATTCAGGGCCACCTTAACTAGGTAGACCAGATATTACTTTGACACAACACGCGAGAGTAGGCGCCAATCAAAGCACAGTATGCCCAACCTTCTCCTGTCGACCGCGCCCCTCTTTAAACAGCCATAAATCTCACCCTTAGGGATTTTTTGAAGGATATCAATCACTTTTTTCATCCTATAAGCTCTGGAGAGCATATAAACTATGGACCCCCTTTCAGCCGCAGTAAGCGTTATCGCAGTTATCTAATTAACGGACAGAATTGTCCAAATATGTGGAAATTATCTCAACAGCGAGTGTCAGGAATACGAAAACATCGAACCGTTTCAACTAAAGGTTATCACCCTCGCCCAAGTCCTCCAGTCTCTGGATGAGCTTCTTCGCGGGCCAAACGGCGCGAAACTCCTGGTCACCCAAGGGAATGAGAGGATTCACTAAAATCTGACAGTTGTTGCGCCGATAGTACCCGCTCGGTAGGTCAGCTCCCTAACGTGGTATTTAAACCAACCCCTTCGCTCGTCAGGCCAAATCATACCTAGGTACTTGTGTTCCGTTCCCTGATACCTCAATGCAACAATGAAGTTCGACGGCGCCCTCCAAAAATTCGTCACGGCGTCCCTATGTCCGTCCCGCTCGGTGGTCACCCTCCGCCATGATTCACGCATCGACGGTGACGACCATATGATCTACTTCATCGATGAAGAACCGGCTTATATCATGCGGGTGACGAAGCCGTTCGCGCTTCGACCCTACAGCGGACTGGAACTGCAAACCCGCGATATTGCGATCCGGCGTCTGGTCCAAGAAGAATATCAGGCCCGTGGATTACCATGCGACCATATATCTTATACAATCGCGACTCAGTTGCTGGCCGAGGATAAAGAGTATGCGGCATCGTTGGAAACGCGACTATCCGGGGCGTGTCTAGAACTCGCGCATGTGACACCGGCGACGGTGAAGGGTTTTGTGGACTTGATGGCCACCATGAAAGCAATTGATATAAGCACACTGGAGGCGAGACTTGGCATTTCGATCCCGTCTCGAGACTTTCCAGATCTAAGGCAGCTCCGAGCTTCTGCGATCGAAGCCTGGACTCGACTCGTCCGGCAGGGCCATATCTCCGCGGCGGACTATGGAGACGGAGTGGACGATTTGATCGAAAGAAAAACAGCACTCATTGATCAGATCGGGGACCGCACACCTCGCAACGTCTTGCTTCACGCAGACATAAAAGACCTCCACATTCTGGTTGATGCAGAAAGTGGTCGGATTACCGGCATCCTGGATTGGGCCGACGCCAGTATTGGCAACCCCGCCGAGGATATCTCTGGCCTGGTCTTGTGCGTAGGGGCCGAGTTGGCTACAAAAATCGCGCAGGAGGTGGGATATGATTCCCACGAGATCATGCAGGGTATTGTCAAGGCGCGATGTGAGCGTGTGCTGAGGTTGGAGGAAGTAATAACTGGCGCTGACACCGAGAGTCCGCTGGAGTGGCGGAAGCGTCAGCTGGCAGTGGCGTTGCTCTAACCGATCATGACGAAGATGCGACGGACCGGGGCGGTCTGTGGATAGTTGGATCATTATATCATCCCAGGACTCACATGTTTGCTGGGGTAGATGATGGTGTGGGGGAATCCATAGTTCGGAGTGGAACCGCAGCCCAAATCCCGGATGCATATGATTCCTTGGCAGACGAGACGAGAAACATCACACACGACCGGTAGGCGAGGAACAGGAAGAGCGACACCCTTCAGTACGATTTCCTGTCGTCCGTTGACCACCCCTGGAGTCAGACGCAGAATTCGGAGAAATGGCGTGGTTGCGATGATGGCAGAACTTGGCGCCCCGTTCACCCGGACCGTCCGCGGGGTATCGGGACGGGATTCCTTTAGGGAGGGGGGGTTGGGGGATGATGTTCCAAAACAACCATATAGATGATGGATGAAGATAGTAATAAGAATCGAGTAGAGTCTACTCCATAGAAGAAGAGTACAAGAAGATGAAGTACATACAATACATACTCCGTACATCGATCGGTGAAAGTGACCGGCAACACATTGATCCGGGCCGAGCCGAGGTCCAAGGAAGAAACACGCCGTGACAAGGTGAAGCTGTAATTCTTCTTCTTCTCCAACGATCTACAAGAATCATTCTCTTGTCTGGGTCCAATTTTCTTCTTCTTCTTCCTCCTCCTCTCCTCTCCTGTCTTCTCCCTCTCACTCTCTTACCTACTCTCTTTTCCCACCGTGGTCGACTTCTAACCATCTGCGCATTCGCCGGGAGATCTCCGCATTGTCTTATTCTGTACAGCTCCCTCTCCCTGACTGTCCATTTCCGGATCCCCCGCGATCGCATCCCCCCGCCATCATGTCGTCTGCCTCCGCCTCTACGCCTGAGACGATTCGCGATGATATCAAGGTCGCTGAGCCCAAGCCGGTCAACCAGACCATTGCTCAGCTCCGCTCCCTCGTGGCCGGTGCCGCGGGTGGTGTGTGTGCGGTCGTTGTCGGCCACCCCTTCGATCTGGTGAAGGTGCGCATGCAGACCGCACAGAAGGGCGTCTACTCCGGCGCCATGGATGTGGTGCGGAAGACGGTCGCGCGCGAAGGCCTCGTCCGAGTAAGTCGATCGGACCGATCCGATGCGCCCATACTAACTGCCGCAGGGAATGTATGCGGGTGTCTCCGCTCCCCTCGTCGGCGTTACTCCCATGTGTAAGTTGGCTCCAATCCCCATAGTTTTCGCGGTCAGCCACTAATTTCGGTACAATTCTAGTCGCTGTTAGTTTCTGGGTATGTATTCATGATATGACGCACTATGTCCCGATCCGGCCTTAACCGCTTGACCAGGGTTATGACTTGGGTAAGACGCTCGTGAGCAGCCTCTCCACTGTGCGGGTTGAGAACAACACCCCTCAGTACACAATTGGCCAAATCTCGGCTGCCGGTTTCTTCTCCGCCATCCCCATGACCCTGATCACGGCGCCTTTCGAGCGTGTCAAGGTGCTGCTCCAGATCCAGGGTCAGAACCCACCCCCACCCGGCCAGAAGCCCAAGTACTCCGGTGGAATGGATGTCGTCCGCCAGCTTTACAAGGAGGGTGGAATCCGCAGTGTCTTCCGGGGTAGCGCCATGACGCTCGCTCGGGATGGTCCCGGATCGGCCGCCTACTTCGCCGCCTACGAGTACATCAAGCGCACCCTCACCCCCAAGGATGAGAACGGCAACGTCACCGGGGAGCTCTCTATGCCCGCCGTCCTGGCGGCTGGTGGTGCTGCTGGTATCGCCATGTGGATCCCCGTCTTCCCCGTCGACACCATCAAGTCGCGCGTGCAGAGTGCTCCGGGCCGTCCGACCATCGGCGGTACGATCCGCGCGGTCTACGCCAGCGGTGGTGTGAAGGCATTCTTCCCCGGGTTTGGTCCTGCCTTGGCTCGTGCTGTTCCGGCCAACGCTGCCACTTTGTAAGTCGTCGTCCCCTTTCAGTGACAGGCGCATTGCTGACCTGATAACAGCGCTGGTGTGGAACTTGCCCACAACTTCATGAAGAAGTTTTTCGATTAAATGCGGGCCGGTGCCCGACCTACTTTCTTGTGCTATATTTGAGGCGTTGTCGTTTTCCTCTTTTCTTTTTGTGAAATTATGCTGCTATGTTCCTAGATTTCGGTGCATTTGGCCAGCCTGGATGTCCTTTTCATTCTTAGACTTATGACTTTCCTGGTTGTCTAGATCGGTCCATAGGAATACCCTGAGCGTGCTATCTTCTCTAAAAGCAAGATTGATATCGTTTCCAAGTACTGTCAGATGGTAAACAGAGAAGTCCGGGATGCAGACTAAGGATCTTACCCTCGTCAGCCATTTCGGCCATAGTATCAGCATGCATCTATGCGGCCAACCCATCGAACTTTCGGACGATTTCTGAATAATTTCGACTCTTCAATAATGACACGATGGATCACTTATTCCTCGGCTATTCTTCACGGAAGAATTACCATGATAAAGCGCGTAAGCGAACAATGCGTGGCGGAGGATCTGGATCCCCGTCTAGACCAGTTAGACCCGAAGGTTGCCTGGGGCTCAGCCGCATTCCTGCCTAGATTTAGCACCTGTCTTATTAATAACTGCTGCTCCCCGCCCTTCCTTCGTCTGACTCTCCTTTTCCTACCAACATCATCTCTTCCATCCTTTCATTCAGCATCATCTCTTCATCTCCATCATCACCATGGTGGTTTCTTCGCTCGTTCGTCGAGGCGTGGAGTTTGCGGCTCAGCAGCCCGAACAGCCCAACATCCATTTCTCCGGATGGCTGCTGGGTCTGTTCATCTTCACGGTCTTGGCCTTCTGCTTTGCTCTGTTCAAGGTGAGCCCCCCTTCACGTCTGTTGCTCTATTGCGTCTATTGCGTCTCTCGACTAAACCACCTTAGATTGATTACACCTATGGCATGGTCGTCGCCACCCTCGCCGCCGTGGAGGAAACGAACCCCGACATCTACGTTCGGATCGATGCCAACCTCGACCCGACCAAGCCTACCGACCCCAACGAGGTCGCCGCCGAGGCGCCTCCGCCCAAGCCCATCACAAGCAAACTGCGCACCACCATCAGACATCTTCGCGCCCGGGCCGGGTTCTGGTCGCGATTCCGCGGGCTGAGCATGTTCCTGACTTACGTCATGGCATCCTCATTCCTCTACGCTGTGATGCCCGTGTCCATGAACAACTTCCTGGGTCAGTTCGTCTGCCAGACGATCATCGGCGTGGTTCTGGCCAACCTGCAGCTCGCCTGGGTCCATATCGTTATCTCGGAGCCTTCCCCTAAGCGCTTCTACCAGCGCATCCCGGGCTACAAAGCCTGGCTCAGAATCGCCCCCGTCGTGGCCTTTGAGCACGCTGTCGTGGCAACGGCTTTCTATGTGCCTCTCATTCTCACGGTCGGTGTGCATGGTTGGAAGTTCCTCGAAGGCGGTTCCCTGTCTACTACTCCTTCGAACTCGGAACTGAAAGCTGCGGCGGGCGCCATGGTCGCCCCATGCGTGCTGTCCTTCTTGGTTTCCATTCCCGCCCGGGCCATCTTCCTCCGTGTGGCGGCATCCATGCTGCCTGACGAGGACGAGGCGATCGTGCCCTTCGACCGCTCCTTCGGCGGCAAGGTGGTTCCCGCCATTCTAGGTGGTAGCGGCAAGCTGAGCATCCGCGACGCATGGAAGACCTTTGATGGTCCTGCGCGGATGCGTTACTGTAAGGTAATTGCCAAGGTCTTTGCGATGGAGGTGGGGGTGTCTGTATTCTTCACCCTGTTGCTGGCTGCCCAGGTGTACGCGGGCGCTGTGAGTATTGGCAGCACTCGCAACTAGACCATCCATCCCGCTCTTCCGTATACTTCGACATGGCCGACCACAACCACTGCTCTGTACATTCTCTTGATAATTTCTTATTAGTATCTGACTGTGTATTTACAACTTGGGAAATGGACCCGTTGGTGTTCTAGTGGAATATAATTACGCGCGTGTTGTTTTCGGCTATTGAGAGATGTATGGATGTTCCCCAAGACACCAGTGAGGTCACTCTCTGCGGTGAAACTGCAGCAGGTGACTTGGGAGTACGAACGCCCGTAACGCGACAGCCCCGCCGCCCCCTCTCTACACCGCCTTTGGTCGGTCTTTCATTCCCCCTCCGCAGTATCGGGATTCTTATCGTTCTTTTTCGTCCTCCTCATCTCGTTTGATCCTACACTTCTGCCGATTTGATGCCCACTTAGCGTCGGTCTTTGAGCACTACCCTCCTGCCTATCTTCTCTCCCTCCCCGCTGTTCATCCGCTCGGCATCCCAAGATGGCCACAACGCCAGCAGGCCGCATGCTGTCCCGACAGCTGCAGCAGATGCAGTCTGATAAAGATATCCCGGGGATTAGCTGTGGACTCGTCGATAATAATGTATTTGAGTGGGAGGTGATGCTCATGATCTCGGACGATGTGAAGCTATACGGCGGTGAGTGGCCAACCTAGGATTGGCGATAAGATGACATCAATTTTTATATCCGCCAAAATTCCGCTTAACCAAACGGGACTGACTTGCAAAACCCAGGGGGCTTCTTCCGGGCTCGCCTGTCCTTTCCCCAGGACTACCCTCACATGCCACCGAAGATGAAGTTTGAGTCTCCTCTGTTCCACCCTAATAGTACGTGCCGTATGGCCCCTGCCTTGGACCTGTTTCCTAACGAAATGCTTTAAGTCTACCCCAACGGCGAAGTCTGCATCTCCATCCTGCACCCCCCGGAGGAAGACAAATACGGCTATGAGTCCGCCGCAGAACGCTGGTCGCCCGTGCAGACCCCTGAGACGATCCTTCTCTCCGTGATTTCCATGCTGTCTAGCCCGAACGACGAGAGCCCGGCGAACGTGGAAGCAGCGCGTCTGTGGCGGGAGGATCCCAAGGAGTTCAAGAAGCGGGTGCGCAAGTGCGTCCGGGAGAGTCTGGGTGAGGAGTAAGCCGTGGATCGGAGTGGAAAGGAGGTCTACGAATTTCTTTTTCTCTTTTCTCTTGACTTTTTTTCTTGTCCGGCACCGCATGCGATTGGAGGTCGATATTTATACTGGTCATATTATACCATTTCCCCGTCTTTCATTTTGATCTCTTGGCCATGTCTTGTTAATTTCATCTCGTTGTCCAGGGGTGCTGCTTCTGGAGTTGCGTTCTAGGTCATGGTGTTAGATTGTTCATATACGGTCATTGCATGTGCTTCACGCTTCACGCGTGTCATCTCGTTGAATAATCCTATTCTCTAGTATGGGTTGCTACGAAACTGAGACATATCTCAACCAGACTGAAATGTCAAGCAAGCAATCTGTATATGCAAGTAGGTGATATGCTTCTATAGCGCTAATCATCAAAAGCATCGCCGGAGTACTCCAGCTATGGGTATATCTATCAGATTTATGACTTGCTTTTGACCTTCCGGAGCGAACGAAGGAAGAAGCCCGGGTGACAGACGGTGAGAGCGAGCAAGGCGAGCGCGATCATCCTGATAATATTAGCATCGAACTTACACCCTCCGAAGAAAACACTTACATCCCGTCCAGGACAAGGAACTCGTCTTCCTTTTGCATCAGGGGATTTCCCCAACCACCTGCCATCTCGGGGATACTAGGCCACACGTCAGTTCTGCCATGTCATACAGGCCAACGAGGAACAGGCTCGTACCGATAAATACAACGGATCAACACCGTCACGTAGGCGAATATCTCCGCAACCACGACCAGCTTCACGTACTTCTGGTCGGTGATATTCTCCGAGGTCTTTTCCCCAGACAGACCGGGCCCGTGGCGAATCACGCGCACGAAGAACTCCAGCCCCAGCAGGCCGCACACCGACATGGTGGCCCACCTGGAACGCGATACCCGCGATGATGATATTGTTGCCCGCGTTGAGAAGCTTCACGTTGGTGTTCCCCGCGGCAGCGGCGACACCACCACCTGCCGCTTGCAGGATGAGTGACCCGATGTCACAGCCGATGAAGATCCAGGTGAACAGGCGCGGCTGCAGACGGGAGTGTTCCGGGCCCAGCGAGAGGATGATGTGCTTGAGGGTGAGGTAGATGCCGGCCGCGACGAAGGTGGGCGCCAGCACCAGACACACGATCTGTAGCTTGAAGGCGTCTTCGTCCCACGGGTTGTGATGCATGAGGATCCGTCCGATGTACCCGGCCATCTCGAGAAAGCCGCCCACCACCAGCGCGACCATCAGCGTCCACGCCCGGAAGTACACGCCGATGCCGAGCTGCGCCAGCCCCAGGACGCCGTAGAAGACCGTGAAGAAGACATTGCCGCCGAAGTTTGGGTAGTAGCCGTATGTGGTGGCTTCGACGGGACACAGGGGGCCGACTTCTTTGCAGGTTCTGTAACTCATAGTCGAGGCTCGCCGGGGTATGATATGATATTAGTAATGGTTATGCTCCAGTAGTTGGGAGGCGAGTTTCAGGATATCGGAACAAGGAGAAGCAAATGAAGGAGAGGACGCAAGACGCTGATGTGATGCAGGAGATGGTCGAGGAGGGTATGAACAAAACAGACGATGGACCACTCGCAGAATTCCCCAGTGGCTGAGACGCCATTGCGGGATGATGATAATATTTTAAGCCTGTCCTCCGCCAGGCTGATGCTGACCCGGCTTGTCTTCCGATGGCCGTTAACCAGGCTAAAGTCCTTCGCTATCAGGTCTGATTGGTGCGTTTTCGTTTTCGTTCTCGTTTTCGCTCTCGCGTTGGACCCACCACCAATGATGTGGAGATTTCTTGTTGATGGATATAAAAGCAGTATCAGTCTTCGGCGTTCGGAGATGACCATCATTTCGGGCCTCTCGGGGTTCTGCTCGGCATGACGATGCGCGGTAGCCGTCCATGGATCTAGACCATCAGCCCTATCTCGAAGATCTCTCGTAAAGCAGTGCTGGCCGTGTCAATCGGACTCGTTCGTCCCCTGTCGGCATGTCTCCAAGCGAGATGGTAGTTGCCGCAGTGGAGCCTCGCTTGGACTCCGCCGGACATTGTGTCCTTTGGGGCGAAGGTCTTGGCGAGGGGTCAGCAATATGAGGTGAGACAGTGACGGTTGGATCTGCAGGGGTATTCTGGTGTTTTCTGGACGTGACAGTAGTTGTACTACTGCCAATGGAGGACGCGGGAGTTCAGACAGTCTGTTGTCTGTTGTAGTACAGTGTTGAGGGAGGGATTAGTCATCCAACGTGCCCCACGTGGTTTATTCCCCGGCCGAATCAACAATTGTCCGGTATTCCGTACTTTCTTCCCCGACCATCTCCAACTGTCAGATCCCATCTTATCTCCATGCCGCTCACCCATCCTATTCTCTAGCTCCGGGGTCCCTTGGAAATGCCGCCCCGGAGGTCCCATACGAAATCCCGCAATGGCTGTGACCAGTGCAAGAAGAGGCGCGTCAAGGTATCTTCCCTGTTGTATGTCTTGTAGTCGGATCTGACCCTCCCAGTGCGATGAACAAGGCCCACCATGCGCCAATTGCCTGTCGCGAGAATTACATTGTACCTACTTGAACGCTTTAAGGGCCCGGAGTCATTCCTCGCCCGCGACACCCCCAATCAATGGCGGACATTTCGTTCCACCGCCTCCCGATCCCCGAGTCCACTCGATTGCCGGCCCGTCGCGGCGGCGGGACCTAGAGCTAATGCACAAATTCTCTACGGAGACCTATGAGAGTCTCTGTAATGCCTCCACTGATCGATACACCTGGCAGATCACCATGCCACGGAAAGCCCTCGAGCATGACTTTCTCATGAACGGGATTCTGGCCGTGGCAGCACTACACACGGCAGCGACGACAAACCCCCCTGAGGCACTATCGTATCTCGACGCAGCCCTCGAGTATCACAATCAGGCATTCACCCCATTTCGTCAGGCCGTCGACAATATGACCCCCAGCAACTGTGATGCCGTCTTCGCCCATTCGGTTATCACCACTGTCATCGGTATCGGGCTACCTCACCTCACGGCGGAGCGAGGCGAAAGCCCCAGCATGACGGAGAACATCATCGTAGTCTGCGAGCTGTTACAGGGGGTTAGTAACATCTTCAGAATCGGCCGCTCATGGTTCCAGACAAGCCTCTACTCCCGAAGCAAGTTCTTTGACGACCACGCGCAAGACTTGGCCAGTGACACGGAGGAAGCTCTCACCCGCTTGACCGCTATAAATGATGCCATAATGGCCCGAGTGGATGCAGATCAGCACCGTATCATTAAAGATGCCCTAGGTCTGCTCCGTCGCAGCTTCACGCGCTACAGATCTTCCCCGGATGCCGCTTCCGTATTATCGTGGCTTGCTGTCGTCGATAAGGAATTCGTGCATGCTTTGAGACGTCGTCAGCCGCTGGCGTTGCTCGCCTTGATGCATTGGGCCGTTCTTCTCGGCGAGCTGGATGGAAAGGTCTGGTGGGCAAAGAAGTCCGGTCCCGCGTTGGTCTCCGAGTTGCTGGTCGCATTGCGCCCGGGTGACCTTCAGTGGGAGGCTGCTCGCTCGTGGCCAAAACAGAAGTTGGGACTGTGAATCCACGGTTAGGACAACCTTCGGGTGTCTAATCTGTCTCCCGCCTAGAGGATACTCCCCTTGGGATCACTGCTGATAACGAATATCGGGTTTCATTCCGGATCACCACCTTTCAAGCTCGATGCGGAGATGAAATGGCATTTTGGAAAACACAATGGCCAGAAAGCGTCCCATGTACTTCGAAGAAGAAGAGCATGGCACTCTGCGACGGCTAACGAAAGGGTGAAGCGGGTCAGACAATAGCCCTGCGGTCATCGGTAACCAAATATTGGGCGCGTCTCGTCTCTGCTAAGCAGCTTAGCTGCCAGGCATCGGATCACCAGGTGACTAGCTGGAACGGGACTGTGGCGCCTTCTCAGCCAGGAAGCGTCATTCATTTCCCCAGATAATATCAACCGCCTCTGCACGATATTGATTGCTTTGACCTGGCCTCGTCTTGTCTGCGGAGGCAGGTTACTCGAAAGGATTGGAGAAATACGAAGGAACCCGCTTCTTACCTTGGAACCAGACACGGAGGGGTCAGAAAGTAGAGTTCCTGGTGCATCTCAGAAACAGAGTCCCCGTTCTAGATTTTCTCCGGCCTCAATCAGTACCCCTGGGTCGTTGCAAACCTTGTCCTACATTGGCTTTCTTCAAGTGGCCAAACGGCGCAATAACGACAACGACGTAACGTCCTCCTTTCCGTGGAAGTACATAGTTTCCCTAATCCTGAAGGCCACTACTATTCGAGTTAGTAGAGCGACTATTCAGTGCAAACGTGCGGAGGCTTGCTTCATCATCCATGGTTAGACCCAATAGCTTCAGTACGCGAAGGATTGTTGCCGCGGGGAAGAAGCTCATCCAGTTCGTCTATGACTTTCGAGGCAAACTCTAACTTTGTCCTTCTTCCACCAAGAGAATACCAATATGGTACTATGAAAGCACCGTGCGCTGGTAGCGCAGATATATCATTCATTCATTGCCCTGGGCTCTTGAATTGGATGCCACGGAAACTATCTAGGTAAATGGATACATTCAGAGACCAGTTCCAATGGACAGTCTTCCATCTTGTGCGGTAGGGAGCACCCATAATTCCCTGTTTCCTCGTACATCACTGACGGTGTCTCCTAGCTCGAATGTTTAGCTGGAGCTGTGCAAAATTCTTCTTGTACCTTGTCGGACTTTAATTGCATCTGTCAAGATACCCAGCTTAATGCACAGGTGGAACCATGCATTCTTCAGAGCTGTACCGTGAAGGAGGCGTTATGTCCGTCAATATGGATCTATGGATAGGACGCCGAAGCTAATAGGACACGATTAGCCGCGCAGAGATTCTCATATACCACATGCAAATACCCCACCAGCAATGATGTGGAAATCATTCACATCGTGAACATTGTGGGCATCATTGTCGCGATTCTTTCCGTCTCCCTTCGCGTTGCAGGTCGGATCGTGAGCTCGAAGATGGGTAGTGATGATTACACCATCGTGGCTGCTTTGGTGAGATTACGTCTTGTTAATATTGCAGTCTCGTCGTGGTATATGGAATCACCCCTAATGAGAATGCCCAGTTCACTGCCGTCGCGATCGCCGGAGTTGGTTTTCCACGTAAATTGCCTTCCACCTGGATATATCTACTTTGTGGATATGCTAACAAACCCTTTACAGTCGGCTCACATGGTCTAGGGAGAGATATCTGGATAATATCATTTGCCGATATAACGAAGACACTCAAAGTAAGGCATCCATACCAACATAGCCAACACAGAGATCGTCCCTTACTAAGACCTCGGTAGCTCTTTTTCATCGAAGAAATCCTATACGTGATCTGCATACCCATGATCAAAGCCTCCATGCTTCTGCTATATCTCCGGCTCTTCCCCTGTCGGACTTTGCGAATCGCCGTTCTATTTACTCTGACGTTTACCATCGCCTGGACCGTAGCTAGCTTCTTCGGCGAGCTGTTCTCCTGCAGCCCAATCCACTACTACTGGCAGAGGTGGGACGGCGAACACAAAGGGAGATGCGTGAATCATAACGCACTCCTCCTCGCCCACGCCATCACCAACATCACCCTTGACGTAGTGGTGATTGGGCTGCCCCTGCCTACTCTTCTGAAATTGAGGGTGTCGTTGGAGAAGCGGATCGGACTGTGTCTGATGTTTGCTGTCGGCTTTGTGTACGTGCACCATCCACCTTGAGTCCAACCGTTTCTTTGCTTTTCTGACACAACGTCCAGGGTGACTGTCATCAGCATATTCCGCCTTATAAAAGGAGTGGGTTTCGACAGTAGCAGAAACCCGACAAGTAACTACCCACCGTCTACTCCGAGCTTTACCAGTCGCTGACATGAGGGGCATGCAGGGGACTTTGTGCCCGTTGGTATCCTGAGTCTGCTGGAAGTGGACATAGGCATCATGTGTTCTTGCATGCCGGGAATAAGGGCATCATGCAAATATGTCTGGGCAGCCATCACGAAGAAACAGATCACGACCGGATCGTCAACCGGACGGGGGAGTTCGGGGAACCGGCATCCGCTCAAGGCGAGTCAGGATCCTGGAGGGCGCATAGGACAAGACTACCCGCTCAAGGAGCTGTATTCATCCACAAGACGTTACTCGCTAAGTGGCGGTCGATCGGGCCAATTCATCAGGCTGAAAGAGATTGACCCTGTGCATGAGAGGCAGGCTTCAAGAAACGATGCGGTTCTGGTGGAGAGCGCGCAAGAAGGGCTCAGCTGGCTGAGTGATGGTGATTCTTAGATCCAAATCTTGCTACTCTACATATTTAAACATTGTGCTTTTGTCTTGATAGCACGGTGCAAGATGCTACAGCACTGAGCTCAATCCGACGTACTTCGGAAATATGTGAAATATATAACTCCAGTGGCTACGTTATGAACTTATGAGATTTCCATGCAGCATATACAAACGGACCACGCCAGTGGTAGACATCATACAAGTTAAGAAGTCTTGTTTCCACCCCCACACCAGCATCGCCCATCACCCTCCCGTTCCACTTGGACGAGGATGTCCATGCCCTTTTCCCGGAGGAAGTCAACCGTCCGTTGCCGCACGTCTTCTAGATCAGCACCGCGGCCGGCAATCACATGGATTACTCCTAATACATCTCGGCTCGATTTCGCGTGGTCGTGGTCGTGGTCGTGGTCGTGGCCGTGATCATGATGGTCGTGCGAATGAGAATGAGAATGCGAGTGGGAATCGTTGTGGCCGTGTCCGTGGCCATGACCATGGCCGTGACTATGGCTATGGCCGTGGTCATGGCTGCAACCGTGATCGTGGTGGTCATGCTCAGACGAAGAAGCAGTGTCATCTAGCCAAAATTTGGGCACCGTGTACCCCACCACGCCGCGGAGGGTGCAGACTCCGGCCAAAGTATCGCGGACATTGTACTCAACGTCCGCGGGGAGGGTAAGCAGAAGCGACTTTGCGGTGCTGCTGACGAGAGGAACGGCCGACGCGAAGATTAAGATTGCGATCAGGCAGGAGGCAATGGGATCGTACCCCGGCCAGCCAGAGTAGTGAACGAGGACTGTCGATATCACCACAGCCACGGAGCCCAGTGTATCCGCCAGAATGTGGAGAAAGATCCCATGCATATTCTCGTTGCCGTGAGAATGGGAGTGTCCGTGATGATCGTGGCCATGACCGTGCCCATGGCCATGCTCGAACGCCATAATACCAACGAGATTGACCCCAAGACCAGCAATGCTGACAAGCAACAGCTCCCCGATACGGTGCACTTGGCTGCCGGTTGAGAGTCTCTCCACCGCCTCGTATATGATCTCAATACTGATGATCCTAAGGAAAGTCAGTCATACAACACCCAGAAGTGCAGTTTGAAGCCACTTACATGAGGAAGATACCGTTGGCAAAACCTGACAACGTATCCACCTTTCCATAGCCATACGGGAACCGGGCGCTGGGTGGCCATTTACTCATAACAGCTGCGCAGAGCCCTACTACAAGAGCGAGGCAATCGAAGAACATGTGGATGCTATCGCTGAGAAGACCCAGGGACCCTGTGAGGAAGCCATATGATAACTGCACCAGCATGAAAGCGAAGTTGAGACTGCTGGCGTTAGCGCAGAGCTCACCCAAATAATCTCAGAAATCATACCTCATAAAGTAAAAGATCTTCCGGGAATCGCTTTCTTTGACAATACTGTACAATAGAGGATAGGGCTCGCTGTAACGAATGATAAGTTTCGACACCCTGGACGCATCACTGTCGTGGTGACTGTGATGGGTGTGCGTGTGAGCTCCAAGGCGTGAATGACTGTCATCAAATCGGGCAACGAAGAATCCGATTGCAGAAAGCATGCAACGGAAGAGATAAGCCACCTGGACACCGGACTGCAATGGGGGTGCGCACAGCAAGGCTGCGCCTCCTGTCGAAATGGCCATTCCCAGTTTTTGAGGAGACCTAATATCCGTTGGAACCACGTAAGTTATACAGGCCGCTAGTGCACCTGCAACGGATAAAAGGTGCAGAGCATGAGAAGCGCCAACTGATATACTCCCAAAAATGAAAGTCGTGATGCCTAGAAGTAACCCCGCAAACGCGATTACGACCGACTCCTCCGACGATACCACAGGCGAGGCCATGCTAGAGGATTTCTGCTGAGGGGTTGGAATTCCAGGTCCTGATATACCGAGACCTGGCACTGCGATGGAACTGGGCGTCTGGCCTGAGAACGGGGGCCGGGCAAGGAAGATGGAACAGAGCAAGGCGACGTATCCAATTAGAGGCCGGGACTCCATGGATGGACTCAGTCCGAGATAGTTGAGCACAATGACCGTTACAATAAACCCGACAGTCAGCTTCTTCTGGCTGAACTGTGTTTGTCCGCTGGCGGGCATGGATCCTGAAGTAATGGTTGGCACTCCGGATGCCATTGCAAGCAGCATGGTAAACGCGACGAGAAAGCCGCCGACCTTTAGAGCGGCATAAATAGGAAGTGCAATGGAAAGCGCACGTAGGAGAGCTCCTTTAGCCATGTTCGCATCAACTTTTGGTGATGCGACCACGGCGGATCCCCCAGGTCGGAGCAACTGTCCGACCCCGAAGATAATCATTGTCAAGGCAGTCAACGTGCAGGTGCGTGATGCGATTCCGTCCACATGCGGAGTGTCCAATGCCGAGGAGCCTTCCTCGGTTGCAGTTGTATGCGATAACGCAGCGTCGGCGTGATGTTTGTAATACCAGGAGAGGGCAGTCCACGGCAGAGCCAACAGTAAACTCGCAGAGATTTCGCTCCTACCAGACGGTTAAATGCTGCTGCACAAAGCCTTCAAGGGCTCTTACCTGTTCCACAAACCAACATCTGGTGACGGTAGATGCATGTCTGACACCAAGCCAGTTACGCTGCCTGAATGGCTGTGTTTGGCCGCATGCGTATGCAGACCATCGCCATGGTTTGAAGTGTGTGAATGAGAATGGTGATGCCCAAGTCGCGGTTCTGGAACTGAGCCATTGGAGTGTCCTGGGCCATTCAAAGTGGGTGCCACTGATTGTTGCGCGGGGTTTAGATCGGAGATGGAGATCGAGTGCGATATTGGGCCGGTTGAGCGCGAGTGGCCTCGACCGCGGGCGTGTTTATGACCATGTCCGTGAGACGGTGGGGGAAGAGTATCCACGCCGGACACGGGTGCCCCCGTTGACATGGTCTTTTCCTTGTCGATTGGCCCCGAAGCCGGCTTGGAAACGAGCTAAAGGGGGCAAGAGGAGGGGAGAGGTGGCACGGGTGACGGTTGTTGGAGATAGGGGGAGCTTTAGGAGCTCGAGAACGTTGACCGAGCGGGGGATGGAGACAGACAGCGCGGCATAGCTCGATGGCGCAGCGATATTAGCGAATTCAAAGAAGGAGTCGGAAAGGACGACGTCTGTCTATCCAGGATGAAGCAACAATATGAATGCGCCGATGTGATGGTCGATAAGGATCAGTCCACGTGACTGGGGAATTATCGGGGTAAGGATGCCTGGGATGTCAGGCCCCAAACTGATAAGTTACGTAAATGCCGTCGCCGTCATCGTCCAGCGGTTGATCTTCCTTTCTCGCGCGATCCATCATGATCGACTCCCTCATCACCATTGCCGTCTGTATCTCTACTGCGCTCACAATCCTCATTCTCCTATTACCATCGCAGTATGTGCCGAAGCGCAGCACCGAGCATGACGGCCCCAATGAGCCCAAAACGACCGTCCAGGTCCTTGTCCTCGGCGACATTGGCCGCAGTCCCCGCATGCAGTACCATGCGCTGAGCATTGCAAAGGGTGGTGGGCACGTGGACATCATTGGATATCATGGTACGACCAAAGATGATATTGTATTTACAAGACCCGCAGCTAACAGCCCATCCAGAATCCGAAGTTCATCCCGACATTTCGTCCGATCCTAGAATATCTATTGTTCCTCTACCTCCACATCCGTCATGCTTACAGACCACCAACAAGCTTCTCTTCCTTCTGTTTGGACCATTGAAGGTGTTTTTCCAGATTGCCTGTCTGTGGTGGGCGCTCGCATACCGTACCAAACCCGCCAAATGGCTTCTTGTCCAGGTTTGTGCCCAGTCAAATGTGGTGAACCTTGCCAGAAATAACATGCTAACGGTTTCCTTGCCATTAATAGAACCCTCCGTCAATCCCGACCCTCGCAATCGCATCCATTGTGTGTTTCTTCCGACAGACCAGACTCGTAATTGACTGGCATAACTTTGGCTACACTATCCTTGCGCTTAAACTGGGGGACACCCATCCACTGGTCAAGTTCTCCAGATGGTATGAGCGGACGTTCTGCAGATATGCTACGGCCCACATATGTGTTACAACGGCCATGGTATCGGTCTTGAAGAAAGAGTTCCATTTAGAAGCCCCCATCCTACCATTACACGACCGACCAGCAAGACATCTCCAACCCATCTCCGATGAAGCCGTCAGGCGCGAGTTCCTCGCATCTCTTCCACAAGCTGAATCCGTTCGTCCAGTCATGTCATCCGACGCTTTGCGGGTTCTAGTCAGCTCAACCTCGTGGACCGCGGACGAGGATTTCTCGCTGCTCATCGATGCGCTCAGCCGGTACTCCGAATTGGCAAGCACTAAAATACCTCGGCTGCCCACAGTCCTCGCTGTGATTACAGGCAAAGGGCCTCAGAAGGAGATGTACGTCAAGCAAATCTCCCAGTTGGAGGCTGCAGGAAAGCTTCAGAAAGTCGTGATCCGCACCGCTTGGTTGAGTACAACCGACTATGCGCGACTTCTGGCTTCCGCGTCCCTAGGCGTCAGCCTTCACACAAGTAGCAGTGGAGTTGATCTCCCGATGAAAGTGGTTGACATGTTCGGTGCTGGCTTGCCGGTTGTCGGTTGGAGTCGTTTCGAGGCATGGCCGGAATTGGTGACTGAAGGTGTCAACGGGAGGGGATTTGGATCTTCCGACGAACTCTTGCAACATCTTGTGGACCTATTTGGCGATGCAAGCAAGCTTGAGGGGCTTCGTGCTGGTGCTCTGAAGGAAAGCGCCCGTCGTTGGGATGATGAATGGGATCCCATTGCGGGCAAACTCTTCGGTTTAGTATAAATAAGACACCATAGAAGCCGTCTCTTGTGTATCATACGAACTAGCCACCTCAGCCATGACAGTTGCTATGAAAGCTCCAGTCTATGCATAGAACTTGCCATTGCAGTAGAGACATGTGTCGAAGACGTCAGAGAGGGCCCGATAGGCATGCTGAAGCTCGGTTCCATATGAAGAAGGGATGAGGTCTTCATTGTAATACTCCGTTCCACAAACAGAGCAAAGCTTGGATATTCCAGGTTCCTGGATAGCCAGGAAACTCAATCCACAGCGTACTGTTGAATACGTCAATACTGATTTCCATGAGGCGAGTTGCGAGATGGTACATACCGAATAGATGACCATCTGAGCACTGGGCTTCCTGAGCAGAATACCATGATAATTGGGCATCACATATGTCGCATCTTTCAAAGACCTGCTGACCGGGCCCAGCAGTCTGTTCTTCTGACTTAGGATGGATGATGTTCCCGGGGGATGAACATTTCGAGATCTCTTCGCTTAGATCAATCCCGATAGTGGTAGCTAGCCACTCAAGCATCCTTCGGGCTTGCACCAGCACAGTTTCGTCTTTGGATTGCACAATGGCACAACACGCCGCAGCGTACAGGATCTTCCCGCTCCACGGGCTTGCATCATAATTCCGCCCATCGACGTCCAGAACGTATTTGAGAACAGCATCGCGTTTAGCGGAGAGGTTGCTGGGTGAAGTGTCCAAAACCGTTCGTGCTGTGGGAAAAGCTTTAGGTTCTTTGCATCCGGAGTTGGCTCCGGAGAACAAAAGGACAGTTAAGTCTTCTGAGGACGTTCGGTATTCCACCATGTCACCTGGGTGTCGAGTGATTGCAGCGACAACGACACCACGATGGGATGTGAGACCCCAGACTCTGGCCACAGTGAATCCTCCGAGATCATGGTCAATATCAAACCGGTCGCAGATCTCGTCGATGTGGGTCTTCCAGGGAGCTGCGGAAAGCTGTGGTTCCTCGATAGAGGGGAATGCCATGGATGCCGTATAGCCTCCAACTGTGCCGAGATGAAGTGTGCATGTGTTCGATGCTTCGTCGAATGCAGTGGTCATAGCTTGTGGACTGTTAGTATTGCGTAAGATCGAAAGGACGCACGCATCTTACCACCGATGGCCTCCCAATGGCTGGGTTTGTTGCCATCTACGTCTTCACCAGCTCCATCGTAAAATGGGTATTCTCGCAAGTCAACCTGCCGTGGTTTTGTATCCATTCCACTGTACGCAGCGCGCGTCGATGTTAACAGGATCATCCCTGCCATTGTTCCCGCAGCTAGACGGATCTCTGGGGATTTCTCCTATAGCATTTCTTAGTGAAGAATAAATCTTAAGTGTACCGATACATACTGTGTAGATCCATTGTAGCGGCCCTCTGAATTGGAAGTTGTCCATCTCCTTAATATGCAAGGGAGAGTTCGCCTCGCAGCTGCTTGATAACTGGCCTCCGATAGCACACCCTGCAGAGGACACATTCAATTGTATCCTTTGTTTCACAATTTTCAGTTTTGTACCATATACTAAGGCCGCGTTTGCAGTGGCAAACCATTCGCCCTCGCCAACTTCCTCATAAACCCAAGGGCCATAGGACATAGAGGAGGTTTTTAAACGGTGCTTAATGGCACTGGACAGAATGGATGGTTGGCCAATGGGGAAATTACCCACCAGGTCATGGAGGGAAGTGAGTGAAAGCATTTCGATAGAATAGGATTGCTCCTCTGTGCGTTGGACTCGCAGGAGAATAACATCATTGTCATCATTTGTGACCGAAAGAAGATGGATTCCCCATCGATGCTCAGCCCCAAGGCTGTCAGAATCGGGCGAAGGCACCTTCAGAGGCGGTGACCATGCGAAAGAGCGAATGTTCGATTTCTTCGCTCTCAAGCCCTCATCAGGAATGATGGGCTCGAAATGCCGCCGGAGAGTTTCATTCACCAAAGCGACTCGTGCGTATTTGCCTTGAGATCCACTATTTTCGTAGAAAGACAAAAGAAGGTTTGATGTCAAGACGGCCAAAATACTGCGCCGGTGTTTGCCTAGCCCTGGGGAGGACCATGCTAGGTCTGCAACTATACTGTTTGACTGTTCAGCCCCAACAGAGAAATACTCCCTGGGCCGAGGGAGAATCGTCGGCCATTCGGTAACTGTGAAGGTATTCGCTCGGAAGCGACTGAGTTGCCAGCTTGTACCCGCTGTCTGGGACGTGGAGTTGTTTCCTTCTGGCGCATTTTTAGGAGACTGTTAGATGATTAGCCCGGTCTTGTTTTCCTATCTGGCTGACACCCTCTCCATAGAACGCTTACCGCAATTTGGACAAATTCACCTGCAGCTAGAGCCAACTCCCCATCTGCTGAACACGACAGGGCGTTGTAGCAAGACGGAAAGACTTGCAGTTGGAGGGGGTTCAGCATCGCGTCTAAGCCTTGGTGGCGGTGGCACTCATGACCCGGCGCTCGAGGACTATGATTCCAATAGCTGTTCGGCAAGGTCTATGATGAACTTATCACGCCTAGGATGGATTTACTCACAGGGCGAATGGTGTTGGTAACCCTCTCTGCATGCGGAATGTTTTTGGGTTTAGCGTCGAGTCGCGTTGTCACGTGCATCGCCTGCCTTATCTGTATAGATCCCTCGCATCAAGGAATCGAGGTGTACTATATCGATAGTCGGATAAGAATTCGAGTATAACAATCGAATCAATCTGTTTCCCTAAAAATTTTGACTAGAGTCCCAGGGACTGTTATGCTACACGGTACAAGTAGGATTTGCACTGAATGGCAACGTTCGACCACATACTTTGAAAAAAAAAAATACTATTCTCGGTAATGTACTGCCTAACAATTTC